>NW_011495018.1:23678039-23770474 GCF_000754665.1 Bison bison bison
TAGCTTGGCTAGGAGAAAATTATGTAAAGAAGGAATCTGAGTCTGATGACCGAGCTGGAATCTCACATCTTGTTTTCTTTACATCTGGCCGTAAAATGGACAACTGCTTTGAAACCTCTCGGCTTCTCTCTGAACAAGTTCAGTATCCTTTTTATTTCGATTTGCTCTTCTGGTTTAACTCTAAAGTTTTGTAGGAAAACAGGAAGAAATACTGTGACTGCTGTATGTGGCAGCAGGGAAGGGACTCAAAGCATCAGGGGATGTGATAACTGTCCTCCCTGCTCTAGGTGACGGGTGAAGAGTGGCTGGTTAAGAGTGTGGCTCCTGGAGGCAGCCAGCCTCCACCCAAATCCCAGCTTCAGTGGCTTTAGCACGTGTGCTGGAGGACATACTCCTCCGTGCAGTGGGGGAGATCACATGGATGAGGGGTGTGAATATGAAATGAAACAACACACTCTGTATACCTGGTATTAATATAATACTGTAAATAAACTATACCTCAATAAAAATAAAAAAGGAAATGACACAAATAAGCTGAACTGTGACTGCGCTTGAGTACAGACTGTATGTTAGACCCTCATCTTCTTTCAAGGTACTAGCTTTTTGCCTTTTGTAAGCTCAAAATCCAGTGGACATTTCGATTCGGATGTGCCCTTTGTGGGCAAATTCAAAGTGCAATTGAAAAGTAGATTTCCTCCTCACCATGGAAGATCATGTAGGGAGCTTTTGCTACAAGGGACAGATGGTCCTATTTTAGGCAATCATGAGGAGTGCTTGGACCAGTCTTGGAGAAAGCGAAGCCCAGAGGGGTTTGAGGCATTTCTTTTGAGATGCAAATAAAGTGGTTTTATTTCAGAACCCTGAACATCTTATTCCATCTAGAATATGGAGAAAGTACTAATTCTCCTTCATCTCAGGATCATTAAGAGAAAAATGCAATTGTATATCAAAAGACACTTTGACAGTTGAAAAATAAGGTTCAGATATACACAATCAATGATTTTATAGTTATTTGCAAGATGATTTTTTGGGAAAAATTTGACCATGGAGAAGGAGGATGTGTTTTATATGGAAGTTGAGATATGGACAATGTGAATGGGGAAAGTAAAAAGAAGTAGGAAGCAGATTACTGGAGGATTACATTTTGTAGTCATTGGGAAAGAGGCGGGGGGCTCAATTATAACAGGAAAGGACCGCCTATAATGCAGAAGGAATTTTAGAAAGAAAACAAAGACACCTAACTAGCGTGAACGCAGCAGAATCTTCTGGTTTTAATTACCACCCTTGTTAACAAAAGTCATCATCCATCACTTTGCCTTAAATATACTCTTCTCTGATGTACGTGCAAAGCCACAGTTTAGGTACCACTATTTCTTCATCTGTGAGTAGGGATAATACATGTATCCTGTTAGCTCATTATATGGTGGCAAGGACCAGGAAGTCACGAACACAGAGGGGCACATATTTATTGAATTGAACTACATATTCTAAAACTACATTAATACTATAATGAGGAAACTTGAGAGAGTGTGTGATTAATCCCTACAGGACAGGCTTTTGGAGGGCTGTTTGAAAGAGAAAATTTTTGAGCTGGAAATCAGACAATGGGAAGACTTTAAGAATGCTTTGATATTGTAAGCTAATGAAGGAATCATTGCAGATGATGAAGGAGGCTATGGTGACGAGGTCTACTGTACATATTCTGCAAGTGACTTAACTCCAGAAACACGATTTTAACCCAAAGGCAGTTGAAGCTCAGCAGCTGGTATCTTATTGGCAGAAGAACACACGAAGATGGCAGGAGAATAGGCTTTTGTCATAAACTGCCTAGTGGAATCCAATTACTTGGAATTAATATCACAACCCTTGCAGAATGTTTCCAGGGAGCCTTAATGACTCTGAGTGGTCAGCACCTCCTTTTACATCTCAGTGAAAAGCCTGCAAAACTACAGCCAGAAATCAGCAGGCAAGAGAAGTCACTATTTTTGTATAGAGCTGCAAACTCAACATCTGAGCCCAAAGGGGAGGGGCAGACAATAGGGCCTTTGGGCTTTTGAGGTGGAGATAGCAACCAGAGTCCCAGTGCTTAGACAGTGAACCAGTTTATTATATCATGTCTTACGAACCATTTAAACTGAAGTTTACATTTTCAAAAGGGACAACTTCGTATTCAATGTTGTGGTTTGGTCTCTAGCCAGACACAAACATCAGGAGGAGAAAAGTGTTGTTGTTGTTGTTTTTTAAACATATCCAGCCCTGATCCTCCTATGGGCTTCTAATGTGGAGCTGGTGGTAAAGAATCTGCCAGGTGGCACTAGAGATAAAGAATCGGCCTGCCAATTCAGGAGATGTAAAAGATGCAGGTTCAATCCCTGGGTCAAGAAGATCCCCTGGAGGAGGGCATGGCAACCCACTCTAGTGCACTTGACTGGAGAATCCCATGGACAGAGGAGACTGGTGGGCTACAGGCCATGGGGCTCACAAAGAGTTGGACACAACTGAAGTGACTTAGCACAGCACACAGCAGCACACTACATCCTCCTAAGTGATGGAAACCCTGTCTCCCTTATTTATTTCTTTTCTTCCTAAGCAGATCCATGTTAGCAAAAAAAAAAAAAACTTTGGTAGTGTCATTGACCTACATTACACTACAAGCTAAGCAGGTACAGAAGTAATCTAAAGGGAAAGATGAGAAAGAAAGGGAAAGCTTGTTAGGTTCCCCTGAGTTAATCTCATTGTGCTTAATTTCCAAGAGAAGGGTGGTAAACATATGTGCTTTTCTCGCATGCCTTTATTGATATTCTATTCAGGGATCTGAAAATTAAAATACAGTGTCTCAGCTCCACTTCTAGCAGGATACTAAGTGAGTGGGACAGGATGTTGAAAAGAGCCAAGCAATCATGCATTTGTCATGGGTAATAGGGAAGGTGGAGTTTCCTTCTTTATTTAAAAGGCTTCCTCTCCCATCAAATAGGCTCTCGTCCCACAGGACTTTGCTTGCTGAATAATTTGTAGTTTCGGCATTGTTCTGAATACCCAAGCGTAGAGGTGACTCCATCAGACACTGTTTTCTTTATTTCCTGTAGTTATTGTGATATGCAAAAGATATATTAATAAGATAAAATGAAAACTAATAAATGCCATACCCAAATGTCACATGGGCACATAAATCAGTTTTCTGATGGCATGACTGTTGGGAACTCTGCATGACAAGCCAGTCAACAGGCTGAATGACCTTGAGCAACTTGTCTAATCTTCCTGGCATGTGGGAATAAAACAACATCATAGGACTTTTTTTTTTTTTAAGGAGTTAAAGGGATAGTAACCTTAAGATCCCATGTAAATGCTGTGGGTCCTTACTAATTAACATACTGTAGTTTCTTTGATGCCTACTGCAATCTATTCTCTTTACCTGATCTTTATACTTTGTAAACTAAGTAGCAATTTGCAGCTGCTGGCTTTCTGCATGGGGGCCCTGAAGGTAATAGATTCCAAGACTTACCTCTTCAAGGAGTAAGTTAATCCTTTAAAATCTCATCATCCTTATCCTTCTGATACTTGTTTGATAACATCCTTTAATCTAACCAATTGATTTGTTATCTCTAAACACCATTTTCATATAATTTGCAGCTATGATGTCCATTAGCAAGTGATTACAGTGAGTAAACTTAAATGCTGTATATTGAGAAATAAAATGCCTTTTCAAGTTCTTTGAAAGGCCCAGAAGTGATAAATCTGTAATTCTTAGGAAGGCTTTAAAGGTTATGACAATTGGATCCTAAGGTTGATACAAATGGTTTTGCTGTTCAATATCTCATATTTATAGTTCTCACATAATCTTCGGGCATGAGTGAAAGGTCATTCTGGAAATATG
Organism: Bison bison bison; assembly: GCF_000754665.1. NCBI lineage: Eukaryota > Metazoa > Chordata > Mammalia > Artiodactyla > Bovidae > Bison > Bison bison. The sequence goes on from NW_011495018.1 coordinate 23,681,914, forward strand.
AAATAACCAAGAACTATTTGCAAAAAGTATATATAAATAAGTACCCTTTTCATAGAGCACTTATATCCCATATCATGGGTTATCTATCTTTAGAAATAGTGATATTCTTTCCCAGAATGTCTACTTTATCTCTGAGTATATCTCTGTGTTGTGGGGTTGCTACAATATAGTATGTTTATTAAGAGATCCACATATTTGAATATCATTTGTGGGTGTGACATGCTAGGGGATTTTAGTGCTCTATTTAGGTGAATGTTCAGATAACTGAAGCTTATCTTTAGAAGGCGATAGTGCCTTCCCTCCTTTTATTTTACTTAAAAAGTTTTCAAAATTATATCCTCGCCTTCCTTATTAAACAAAGCATTCTATATTCATTATTTCCTCATTATATGAAGCTTAAATGTATTATTATTCTTCCCAGTGGCTGTGGTATGTAAGTGTTATCTATCTCCTTTATTGATTGTTTTTTTCCCTTTTCAGTAACCTGCTTCTCTTACTTCTGTTTATCATACAGAAGAACTTGTCCTTGGAAAAATAGCTTTCTCAAAGCTACATTCTTAAGGTTTCACTATGCTACTTTTAAAAGGAATTTTTGAATATGAAATAGAAAAAAAAATGAAAGTTTTGTAAAGACTTAAATTGAAACAATTATATTTTGATTAGGTGCTTATTAAAGCAAAGGACTTCTGTGAACCTCTGAACTTGCACCTTTCGTATTAACCTGTAGCATTTCTCTGACAAAGAGGCCCATTCTTTCTAAATGCCATCAATTTTCCCTGCCTGGCTTCTTATTCGCATCCTGTAATACTTTCAGATGCTGGTGTTTGCTTATTACTGATGCATCACTGTGAAACTTTAGCTTGATTCTCTCAATCTTCTAGGATGCAGATTTGCTAGAACGATAGCTATATTGGAAGTTCCTTGCAGAATCTTCAGAGTAGAGTCACCCAGTATATCTAAAGCAGAGAAGAACTGGGTACCTTCTGATGAAAAATAAAAAGAATCGGGAAGCATCTTCTTGCCCCTGCTTCCATCCTCCCTTCCTCCAGAATGGGTGACAGAACCCCACAGAAACGGGCCAGATTTCCATCATTGTGACATTGCTAGGTTGGCCAAGAGCCTTCCATTGAGAAAAGAGCATGACCCAGAGTCACACCACACGCTCAACTAATGACACCCAGCTGAGTGAATGACGCGCTTCCTTCTCTGGGGTGGGGATGTTAACAATGGGCTTCGAAGGGCAATGTAAAATATATCTGAAGGGAAGCACATGTGATCATGGGTTTTCAAATTGCTTTCAGGCCACTCAACTCTGTTTGTCAAGGTTTTATGGTCCTCTGCCAAACACCCAGCCATGTCACAGACAAAGCCGCCCTCTTTAATTGATTGAGCCATCACTTATCGACCATCTACTATGTGTGAGGTGATAGTCTGGGTATGGAATAAGGTGAGCAGGGTATATTTTCTCTATATTAGCAATCTAGTAAAAGATGTATGTTATACCATATCGGAAATACTTAATTTCTAATTGATATGTAGAATGCAGGTTTCCTTAAATAAAAGCTCATGGGAGGAGAATCTGACCCAGATTTAGGGTAGGCAGAGGGTTAGGAAAAGGGCTTCCCTGATAGCTCAGTTAGTAAAGAATCCACCTGCAGTGTAGGAGACTGGGTCTGATCCCTGGGTTGGAAAGATCCCCTGGTGAAGGGAAAGGCTACCTACTCCAGTATTCTGTCCTGGAGAATTCCATGGACTGTATAGTCCAAGGAGTCGCAAAGAGTCAGACACGACTGAGCGACTTTAAGGCATTCCAGGGGAGTGATAAGTGGAATTAGGAAAATAAAGAGGATTCAGTTTATTCTTAGTGCAGGAGGAAAGAAAATCCATCTGGCTGAGCAAACAGCAGTGAGAAAGAACAGTCAAGGCTGCCAGACAGTCCGGAGAGTCACTTAGAGTTGTGGTTGGAGAAACTGGGTTATGCAAACCAGGGGTCAGATCATGAAAGGTTTTGGATACCATGCTGAGGATGTTAAATGCTATGCTGAAAGGGATAGGATTACATTGTAAATTTTAGACAGAAGATGAACACAATCATATATCTGTAAAGTCCTGGTGCAAAAGGCTAAGAGGTGGGAGGAGTTTTCACCCTGAAGAATTTTAAGAATTCCCTCATTCCTTCATTGCCTTTCCAAGATTCTGAGATGAAAGCTATGTTTCCACTGCTATTAATAAAAAACTCTTTATACTTACTTAATATTTGCTCAGAGACTTCTGTGGAAGAATTTAGCTTTGGTGATTTAAACACAAAATTTCTCTGAATCTGGGAGTAGTATTACCTGAGCTTAGAGTTCAGGAAGATTGCAGGGGTATCTGTAGATGTTTTGCTTTCCTGAAACAAGGTGTTTGGGTGTGCAGCTAGTGTACTTTCCTTCATCTCTTGTCCTGGGTGACATCCAAGGCACATGCAGGCTGGATCCATGACATCACTGACCTAGAAGTTTCTTCTTCTCAAGCGTTGTTTCCAGATGTCCAAATCTCAGAACATAATCCTCCCTTGTCTGTTCTGAAAAACATTTCGCTATACATTTTCTCCCAGAGCATGAGATTAATTATTTCCATACACACAGCTGTTAATTATGTATCCAAACTGCGATTGATGTGGCAACTTGCCGAATTAGTCCCCAGGCACACTGTCTCCGTTTTTGAATAAGAAGAGATTTTCTTTGATGCAGTGATTATGACGAGTACTTTTCCTCTCTGTCTCTCACACATCAATTTGTTTGAATAACTTGCACCTTGCCCAACTTTCTCTAACAAAACATTGGGATTCTAAATGCTCTCCTTTTTTGACACTATTCCCACAAATTGGCCCTGTATCCTTCTCAATTTTAACCTGTAAGATAGGCTGACTGGTAAATGGTTGCATGTCAGTTTCACTCACAGAAATCATCCATACAGTAGATGTTTGGAGATTTTGATATGAAAAATGTCCTTGTACAAATCAACCATAATAAAAAACTTTCTCCACTAATTCTTTGCTGCAAGCCTAGATTGGGAACCAGGGAGAAGATGCGCAGTAATCTATCTCGTTGCATCCCTTGGCTGTTACAATTCCGACAGATACTGCACTCTGAACCTCTTTTTGTCAGTGCTTCATAACTTGCAGAGAATGTTCTACTCTTCCTACCTTATTCTCATCAATCAATAAACAATATACTAGCTGGAGAGAAGCCAAGATGTGTCATTGCGATAATGAGGCCTAAAGAGCTGATAGATGTTAGGGAAGAGATACTGAGCATTTCCAGTACCCAGAACAGCTTGGATTCTAACAACCTCCAGCCATTGCTATCAAGAGGACAGGATCTAATTATTCAAAGGTACAAAGTATTGTGAGAGTGAAAGTCTGGCAGCAAGATTGTGTGTGTTTCTGTGTGTGTGTGTTGGTGAATGCTTATAAGCCTGTTATAATAAATGCACTAAGAAGTATAGAGAGGTGCCCTAACTTTGTATATTTCCTCACTATATAGTATTTTCCAAATAACTATCTGCTTCTTTTACAACATAAAATGTACTTGTTTGTAGAGGCATGGGTGTTTACAGGATTGATTTTGTCATCATAAATCATCTATTTCATCAAAAACTCTTATTTTAAACCCATGATTTTCACCTCTTGGCAAATTGTTTAAGTGTGTCCTTTTCACTCTTGTAAGCAAGCTGATTTCACTTTGGTGAACAGAGGTCTGGGCCTAAGGTCTGTGCTTCATCTTGGTTTCCACTTATCTTACAGACAAGTGAGGCCCTCACGTGTGATCAGGTAAAGAGAGGTAACCCAGTCCTACTAACCAGAAGGGACAAGATATCCCTGAATGAAGGATGGTTCTTCCTGTGTCACCTGCATTTATACCAGCAGGTCCTGCAGAGTTTTTGTTTGTTTGTTTTTAATTGTATAAAGTCAATGAGCACCACTTCATTGCCTGCTTTTCTCTAGAGGCAAATCCCCCCTGAAACCAAGCTTACTTTAGCTCCTCATACTCCCTGTGCTGCCCCTGTGGCAGCACATTTTCTAATCCTCTCTTCTAGAGCATCTATACCCTGTGTGGACTTTGTCTTCATTCTTGGGATGCTTACTTTCTATTTTAGAAGTTATAACCTACACTTCAGTAAAGAAACTGACAACATAAGGTGTCACGGGTCAGTAGCTTAGAGCCATACATCCCTCACGTGCCTGAGTAACTAGCACATTGAATCTCCTCCACATTGTTGTTCAGTTGCCCAGTCGTATTCCAGCTCTTTGCAATCCTATGGACTACAGCATGCCAGGCCTCCCTGTCCCTCACCATCTCCTGGAGTTTGCCCAAGTTCATGTTCATTGCATCAGTGATGCCATCCAGCCAGCTCATCCTCTGATGCACTCTCCTCCTTCTGCCCTCAATCTTTACCAGCATCGGTGAATTTTTTGATGAGTCATCTGTTCACATCAGGTGACCAAAATACTGGATCTTCAGCTTCAGCATTGTCTTTCCAGTGAATATGCAGGGTTGATCTCCCTTAAGATTGACTGGTTTGATTTCTTTGCTGTCGAAGGGACTTTTAGGAGTCTTCTCCAGCACCACAGTTCAAAGGCATCAATTCTTTGGCATTCTGCCTTTTTTATGGTCCAGTTCTCACAATCATACACGGTCACTGGGAAGACCATAGCCTTAACTATATGGACCTTTGCCGGCAGAGTAATGTCTCTGCTTTTCAACACACTATCCGGGTTTTTCATCACCTTCCTGCCAAGAAGCAATCATCTTCTGATTTCATGGCTGCAGTCACCATCCAGAGTGATTTTGGAGCCCAAGAAGAGGAAATCTATCATTATTTCCAACTTTCCCCCTTCTATTTGCCATGCAGTAATGGGGCTGGATGCCGTGATCTTCATTTGTTAATATTTAGTCTTAAGCCTGCTCTTTCACTCTCCTCCTTCACCCTCATCAAGGGTCTCTTTAGTTCCTCTCTGCTCTCTGCCATTAGAATGGTATCATCTGCCTATCTGAGGTTGTTGCTGTTTCTCCCACCTGTTTTGACTCCAGCTTGTAATTCATCCAGGCTGGCATGTCTCCTGATGTCTCAGCATATAGGTTAACCAAACAGGGTGACAACAGACAGCCCTCTTGTCATCCTTTCTCAATCTTGAACCAGTCAGTTGTTCCACACAGGGTTTTAACCGTTGCTTCTTGACCTGTATACAGGTTTCTCAAGAGGCAGGTAAGATGGTCTGGTATTCCCATCTCTCTAAGAGCTTTCCACAGTTGTCATGATCCACACAGTCAAAGGCTTTAGCGTCATCAATGAAACAGAGATAGATGTTTTCCTGAAATGTCCTTGCTTTATCTATAATCCAGCGAATGTTGGCAATTTGCTCTCTAGTTCCTCTTCCTTTTCTAAACCCAGCTTGGACATCTGGAATTTCTTGATTTGCATAATGCTGAAGCCTAGCATGCAAGATTTTAAGCATGACCTTACTAGCATGGGACATGAGTACAATTGTCTGATGGTTAGCACATTCTTTGGTGTGAATTGGGATTTGGGAATTGGGAGGATGACGGACCTTTTCCAGTCCTGTGGCCACTGCTGGATCTTCCAGATTTGCTGACATAATGAATGCAAAACCTTGATGGCATCATCCATTAGGAATTTGAATAGTTCTTCTGAAATTTTATTGTATCCACTAGCTTTATTAACTGGAGAAGGCAATGGCACCCCGCTCCAGTACTCTTGCCTGGAAAATCCCATGGACGGAGGAGCCTGGTAGACTGCAGTCCATGGGGTCGCTAAGAGTCGGACACAACTGAGCAACTTCACTTTCTCTTTTCACTTTCATGCATTGGGGAAGGAAATGGCAACCCACTCCAGTGTTCTTGCCTGGAGAATCCCAGGGACAGGGAAGCCTGGTGGGCTGCTGTCTATGGGGTCACACAGAGTCGGACACGACTGAAGTGACTTAGCATAGCATAGCATAGCTTTATTAACAGAGGTGCTTCTTAAGGCCCACTTGACTTTGCACTCCAGAATGTCTGGCCCTGGGTGACTAACCACACCATCATAGTAATCTGGTTCATTAGGATCTATTTTTATACAGTTCTTCTGTGTATTCTTTTCATTTCTTCTTGATCTCTTCAGCATCTACTAGGGCTCTACCATTTTTATCCTTTATTGTGACCATCTTTGGGCAGAATGCTCCCTTGGTATTTCCAGTTTTCCTGATGAGATCTCAAGTCTTTCCCTTTTTGTTGTTTTCTTCTATTTTTAAGCATTGTTCACTGAGGAAGGCCTTCTCATCTCTTCTAGCTATTTTTTTGAACTCTGAGTTTAATTGGATATACTCTTCCCTCTCTCCTTTGCTTTTTGTTTCTCTTTATTCTGATATTTTGTAAAGCCTCCTCAGATAACCATTTTGGCTTCTTACTTTTCTTTTTCTTTGGGATGGTTTTGTTCACCCCTCCTGTACAATATTACAGATCTCTATCCATAGTTCTTCAGGCATGCTAACTAGATCTAGCCCCTTGAATCTATTTGTTACCTCTACTGCAAATTTCTACGGGATTTGATTTAAGTCGTACCTAGCTGGCCTATTGTTTTTCTGTGTTCTCTTTAGTTTAAGCTGAATTTTACTATGAGAAGTTGATGATCTGAGTCAGGTCTTGCTTGTGCTGTGTACAGCTTCTCCATCTTTGTCTACAAAGAATGTAATCAGTTTTATTTTGGTATTGACCATTTGGTGGTGTACCTGTGTAAAGTCATTTCTTGTGTTGTTGAAAAGGGGTCTTTTCTATGACTAGTGCATACTCTTGGCAGAATTCAGTTAACCTTTACTCTGCTTCATTTTGTTCTCCAAGGCCAAACCTGCCTGTTACTCCATGTATATCTTGACTTCCTACTTCTGTATTCCAATTCCTGATGATGAATAGAACATTTTTTTTAGGTGTTAGTTCTAGGAAGTCTTCATAGAAAGATCTTCTATGAAGATCTTTGAATCTCCTTAATAAATGCTTATAAATTCAAGATGAGGCTGTTTGACATAAGGGGTAAAAACTTTGACATTGCCTACACTGAATCCTGGTTTGGCCACTTATCTGTATAATGTTAGGTTGGTCACTAAATTTCTCTGTCTCTGTATAGTAATCCATAAAATGGTAATACTAACTGACTGATACCTCTTCCCAGGTGGTTCAATGGTAAAGAATCCACTTGCCAATGCAAAAGATGCAGGAGACGTGGGTTTTATCCCTGGGTTGGGAAGATCCCTGGAGAAGGGCATGGCAACCCACTCTCGCATTCTTGCCTGGAGAATCCCATGGACAGAGGAGCCTGGTGGGCTAAAGTTCCTGGGATTGTAAAAAGTCAGACACAACTAAGCATGCACACATGCCAAACCCTTAGAATGGGTCCTAGCACTCAGTAAGGCCTCTTAAATATGATGCTATGTGAATTAGTAAAAGTATGAAAATTATAGTTCAGTTATAAAGTGTATGGGCTTCCCTGGTGGCGCTAGTAGTAAAGAATCTGCCTGCCCATGTAGGAGACATAAAAGATATATAAAGCACACAGATGAATTTAGTTTAATGCCCCAAACAGTACTACTTAGAGACTTTCTCCCTCCTTCTCTTTCCTTTCTTCCCTACTCTTCCTCCTTTATTATTTTTCTCTCCTTTTCTTTCTTTGTCCCAACTGCTCTCCCTAAAATTTGAACTGGGATACATATGTAATATAATAATATGCAAATATTCAGCACTCATCTAAATACTTAATGAGTTAATTAATGAATAAAATATCCTAAAGTGTTTTTTTTTTGCTTGTTTGTTTTATTAAATTATGTTTCTGTCCATTTTATCACCAAATATCGATTACCAATATACTGTGTAGAAGACAGTAGAGGAAGATGAAAGATCCCATGTCTGGTATCCGTACTCCAGTCTGGTAGAGGAGACACACAAACAAAGCAACAGCAACAACAGCATTGAGTGCTTGGCTTGGGGAGATAGCATTGCACCCAGTGTGCTTTTGAAGAATAGGGGAGAGTCACCTCACCAGCTTGCTGTTTCTTCCCAAGATGGCCCTATAACCTGTTGGGCCAACTTTTTGACCCCTCAGTCTCTGGCGTTGGTGGTTCCCTTGTAAATCACAACATGTGGACACAGTAGCCCCTATGGTTTTGTTTACAGTCCTAGAAGTGTTCTGGCAGACATGATATCAACCTTTAGGAAGTCTTGCATTTGTATATTGACTTTATATAAATATTGTTTAGGGAATACTTAATTATTTTCATGATTATTAATGGAGGTAGACAGTTACTTCAACAGTGTATGAGTCCTTCTTGTGTGTTTAGTTATTTATTAATAGACCACCTTTTCTTGCTTGAGAGACTGGAGCCATAACTTAGAGCCAAAGTGCTAGAAGACACCAATCACTACAAGTCGATTACAGATGAGACAGCATATTCAGTTGCAATGGTGCATCAAAATCAGGAGTCCAGTCTGTGTAAATTGCGGCAAAATAGGGCAGGCAGACACTTTTGATTCCTTGTACTAGGGCTTGATTTGTCCCTTTAACCAAATACTACACTTACGTCAATACAGGTGGCAGTTCTGTCTTCAGTCATGGAGATCTTTTCCTGGCTCTAAGAATCCTAGGTTTCCTCGCAGGAAGTTGAAGGATAAAGTGACAGAAGGTCGTTCCCCTTTTAAGAAATGGTACCTCATATTTCAAAGAAAGGTCAAATAAACTTTTGTGTCAGCTTTGTTTCTTGGCCAGTCTTTGCCTATTGTTCAATTATATACATACATAGCTTTTATGGACTGTTGTGTGCTTATTAGCTTTACTTTCTACACATTTATGCCACTCTGGGGATGTACTCTTCCCTCAGTGTCCGGATTTCTCTATCATCAGAGCCCCTGGCTCATAGGCTTAAAGGTGGTAAAAGCAAATTGACCATCTGTCTGGAGCTGGTGTAGACGCATAACAGAGATGATTCTGGATAATATTCAGTTTGATGTTTTACCCCAAAGGTGGTTAGAGGGGTTTTGTTTTCTGTGTTTTTTCAGTAGACCTGGTTTAAAAATTCATGGCTGCACCTGGCTGTTTGTTTCTATCCTCTGTTTTTCAAATATTCTGGCACAGCCAAAACCCTCCTCAGCAAGAGACTAAATTGGAAAAGGATTGTATTCAGAGCTTAGAAGAAAATCTGTGCAATTTTCAGGAAAATCACCTAAGTGTATGTATCATGAACTGAGAAGATGGGGTGTTTTTCAGGTCAGGATTTCCAAAAGTTAGCATCATGTGGTTCAATTTTCAATCAGTCTTAAAGCAAAGCATCCTTTAACTGAGTAATATATTTGAAACATGGAAATTTGGGTTAGATCCTATTGCCTATGATTTCCAAAATGGCTCAGAAATGTTTGATGGACTAGATGCAGACGAGAAGAGCCAGAGCAAAATGGCACTATTTTCCCCAGTAGACAATCTTCCTAAATCTCTTAAAGATGATAGATGAGTGAGAAAAAACTGTTGTTATTTAATCAGAGAAAGATTCCTATCTCTTCTGTGTAAAATTTATTCTTGATTGGAATTGAAAACTCTGGTTCAGCTATGGATGAGACAGATTAAATTTGGTGAGGATCCAGAGATCTCAGTTTCCGATCAATTAATCTGTAATGGTTTCTATTTCCCAGACTTCTCTGTCTTTCTCTCTACCCTTTTCTTCAGGGAAAGTGAAGAAAGATACTTAGCCTCAAGGCTGAACTTTAATAAACAAAGTGACCTTTACATTTTAGCTCAAAGAGGTAAATATAATCTTATAGGTTTCATTGACAGCTGAGCCTGGATGGGGTGGGACTTAAGCTTATAATGCAGCACTAGAAGAATTTACCTTCAGGGAAAAAACAAATTTGATAACTGGTGAGAAATGCCTTATGTCAAGAAGATCTATATCTTCTTAAAAATTTGCAATTCTAGATTGAGAAGCATACTAAAGTTTCTGTGATTTAAAACTTCCATTTAGCACAAAACTTTCTTTCTGCTGTTCTTCTTACCATAGGTTAACTTGATTTCAGCAAACCTGAGCTGTCAATATGTAAATTAAGAAATTATCCACTCGGCACAAAGAAACAGCGCATACTTCTTTTAAGTAACAGGTGTTCCTTGCACATTATGCTAATAAGGGCACAACTTAAGACTCAAATGCCAGGATATAGTGCCAAGAAAAGATCATTTGAAGATGAGCAGAGTGATATTTTTTGGACTAGGTAATATTATTTATAGGTATTAGGAATTTGATTTACTAAAATTTGATTTGTCTAGCTCATTAGAATGTATCTTTCACCCCAAAATAGTTGCATGTTGTGTGAACTGAAAGAGATACTAGAAACTAACTTTATCTTCCAACTCAGCATTTTAAGATAATGACACCTGGGCTCAGAGAGGTTTAGGTGACTTTTTAATGTCCCAGAACCAGCCAGTGGCAGGAGTGGGCCACACTTCCCATTTCACTGTACACTTCCTTCCCCCTTGACCATCAAGTAGTTCAACCATTTACAGGCTATTCCCTTTTGGAACACTGGACTCCCCTAACTTGAATACATGGACCAAGCATCTTGTTCCCCATAAACACCAAGGATAACAAAAAGGACCATCATTCAGAATAGATTTGGTTTTGGCCATCTTTCCCAACAAGAAGGATCATAAGAGCCAAAGCTTCTTTTCACACTGGGAACAGGATAGCATCGCCTCATCTGTTCCTTAGTATCCCCATCCTTATTCTTTTGTATCTTGAGATTCATCTAAAGCCACAGAAAGCCCAGAGCCAGTTATAAGAGTGAACTAACAACTTTCCCATGTCTTCTGTGAGCCAGCATGAAGACAATCAATTGGTAGCTCCTAAAGTCTGTTTCTCAGGGGCCTAGTTCTCTAGGAGCTCTGTGAACAAAAACAGATTTTGTCCCCAAATACATTCAGCAGATGTTAAAAAAGTATCTCCCTTTTTACTTCCAAATGTGCTTTTCAGACACTTTAGTGAGTCAAATAAACCTTATTTTTTTTATTTGACTTCCTCAAATTTACATGAATATTAAATCTTTATGATATTGTAACTATGAATTTTGCTTAGAAAATGCTGAGCTCTGTGCTTCGGTTTCGTGTGATTGGAGTAGACATTCTGTGAAATGGACATTTTCAGCTGCATTTCATAGCCATGGAGATAAAGAATCAGATAATAAGTGATTTGTCAATGTCTCATCAGTAGTAGAATTAAGAATCAAAGTCAAGTCTGTGTTCATAGCCCCTGCAGAAGTCTCAGTTCCAACACCTGTTGGCTTGAACAGGTAACTGAGATGTGACTAGGGATTCTCTGGACACAGGATTTTTATTTCAAAGAAAAAAAAATGAGATAGCATATGAATTGAGGAAATGAGGAATATCCCCAGTGCCTAATGTAATCTGTGTCTCTCAATCTGTTGTTGATGTCCCATTTTTAATTGCAACAGGAACATAGTACTTTTCTCTTTTATTTAAGCTCTGAATTTACGCTGTTTTGTTTCTCTCTCTCTCTCTCTCTTATTAATGACAGAAACCAATAGATTCAGCTTTTAGTACTGAAAAGGCAACAGAGGATAATGTGGAGTGCAGTAAACCAGAGAACGTATGACCTCTCTCTATAGGAGACAGCAGCTCTAAAGCTTTTGTCGATTCTGACCTTATGGGAATATGGTCCCAGTCATTCTGGACATTGCTGGAAAATCGGCTGATCAACAGTTCTCTTTGAGTTAGCATTATTTACATCAAAAAGAACTTGGGGGCTGGTCGGAGTCACCCTATAGACCATGAGTTTTAGCCTCTGATTTTCACTGTGCTACTTGCCAAGAGGGAGTAGGGGGTGGGGAAGGCTCTCACTGAAATGATTCTTTGTAGCTTTATGGTGTTCTTTGTGACAATTCCACATTGTGTGGCTTGAGGAATTTGTTGAACATTGAAAAGGTACTGTGCTCATTTACATTGGCAAGTGTTAAACTGGGGAGACATATGTTTTCTTTATTCTCCCCTCCTGTTAAATCCTTGAAGAGCTTTGGTTGTGAGACTTGGCTTTCTTTTTCAAGGGGCATGTTTCTGAATCTTTTTTTTCTTTTTTCCTGAATCTCCAACACTTTCACATTTGGCTGGAAATAGCTATAAATATGATTGGCATTCTGGTATATTGGAATCATTGTGGTAATGCTGAATCACCCAACTCTGAGGATAGCTTTATTTGGTCTAAGATCATTTGTGTGTGTTCTTGATACTTCTCTTAGCTGAACCAATAGAACAACCTTTTAAGTGAGTGTCTTGCCTCCAAATTCTTTTCTCTTTAATCCAACCTCTATATTACCTCCACAGTGGTCATTCTGCATGACTACAATGGAGTCTTTTTTTCCTACTTTAAAACCTTGAATTTGTGTGTATGGCTCAGAATAAATAGACTCTCTTGCTATTTAAGTCAAAACCCCTTTAAGTGGCTAGTAAAGCTCTTTTGACTGTAGATTGCTTTTAGGCTGTAGCGCACCAGTGCTGCAATGGGAAGTTGCAAAAGAATTTCAAAGAATCTGCCTGCAATGCAGTAGACTCGAGTCCCATCACTGGGCTGGAAAGATCCCCTAAAGAAGAAAATGACTACCCACTTCGGTATTCTTGCCTGGAGAATTCCATGACAGAAGAGCCTACATTGTGCCCCATGGCTACAGTCCATGGGGTCACAAATAGTTGGACACAACTGACCGACCTCAGACCATGTTACCTAACTTCTGCCATGCTGAGGAACTTGCCATTACCTGAGCATACTGTGTGCGCTCACACTTCTCTGATCTTGTTTAGGTTGATTCCTCTGCCATGAGATCCTTCCCACCCCTTCTGTCAAGTACCTGTACATCCTTCAAAATCCACTATGGCATCAAATGCCCTATGGGTCCTTCCCTCATTCCAACACGAGGAAAAGAAGTGCGTCTTTGTTTTCTCACAAGGTTTTGTATGTGTTAGTACCTGTATGACTGCACTTTTCCTGCTGAGTTTTATCTGTTTCTGTGTCAGAGCCAGTTGTAAAGGATTCACACTGCAGTAAGGCATTTAGTGTCTCATTTGTAATTTAGTCCCCAGTCTTAAAAACAGTAGTTATCACTTGGTACCTAAAACTTACTTAAATAAATTAGAAAGGTGGGGGGAAAGAGGGAAAGAAGAAAGAAATGGGGGTAAAGTAAAAAATTTTTTCGCAACAAATTGTTTTTCTATTCACTCTTGAAATACCTGAAGCCTGAATTTAAGAATTTTAATTGTTGAGGTCATTTCTGTATTTTTGGTAAAATATCCTGTAGATAAGACAGGCTTTATAATGTTCTGTTTAGTGCCTTGATTATGAATTGACTGTAAATTGTATTGAAGAAGAAAAATACAGTTTAGTTGACATTTTCTCTTGTGTTTTAGACAAATTTACACATGTTGGTTAATAACCAGTCCAAGCTCATGCTCATTGGTTAGAAGACCTGCTTATTTTGTGGGCTTATGTTTAGAAGGCAGACCTGGGGACCAGGTTCTTGGGTGTGAGCCATGTAAATGCCAGAAATGCTCTGAAATTGTCTTGAAGAAATTATCGCGTCCTTCCCTGCCTAATTTCACTCCCTTGAGGTTTGCTTCAATTTCCGGTTGGAATATCTTAATTAACATTTGTAAAGCACTGTGTACTGCTTCAGTGAAAATGTCATGTATGTATAAAATCTTAAATAGTAACTTAACAAATCTGTGGAATTTTTGTATATGTAGTGAAATCTTTTTTAACATCTTACAATTTATGATAAATGGATGACAGGGAAAGTTTACCTGTGAATTGATGATTTAGTCAAAATGGAGAAATCATGTTTTTCTGGGGCTGCTTCATTCAGGGAACACAATTACTGAGGTGCCATGAAGTTCAGTTTTTAATCTCATAAATGTCTTCAAACTTGAAATGCTCACCTGGGTCCCCTATGTGTGTGGATGTATAATATGTGCAGATGATGCTTTATTACTTTTTTTGAGAAACTTAGATGAAGATTGAAAATGTGCATAAATAGACTGTTAAAAATAAACTATGAAGTAGGAATGGCATTCTAATATAAATCAGTTAGAAAAGGAGAAACAATTATGATTTAAAATGGGGAAAAATATGAACTTGGCAATCTACCAGATGAGGATATTCAAATGACTAAAAACACATGACAAAAGGAAGGAAATGAGAAAAAACAAATTCATTATCATTAGTAATGTGTCTTGACACAACATGCACCATTTCCAAAGTTAGCTTAGAGAGCATTATAAAAAGAAAGCAAGAATAAAAAAAGGTATTGGTGATAGGTACTTCCCATGTCCCTGATGAGGGAACCATGAATTAGCATTCTCTTTATCTGAAAGACATTTGGTAATATCTATCAATTGAGAGGGGTAACAAAATTCCTGTTCTTTGATCCATAAATTCAGTTGTACTCTGAGGAAATTGTTGTTGTTGTTCAGTCACTCAGTCATGTCTGACTCTTTGCAACACCATAGACTGCAGCATGCCAGGCCTCCCTGTTCTTCACTATCTCTTGGAGTTTGTTCAAACTCATGTCCATTGAGTCGGTGATGCCATCTAACCATCTCATCCTCTGTCGTCCCCTTCTCCTCCTGCCTTCAATCTTTCCCAGCGTCAGGGTCTTTTCCAATGAGTTAGCTCTTTGCACCAGGTGGCCAAAGTATTGGAGTTTCAGCTTCAACAACAGTCCTTTGAAGAAATAATAGTTGATGTACAGAAGTATTGGTGTATTCTTTATCATCTGATGGCTCAGACAGTAAAGAATCTGTCAGCAGTGTAGGAGATTCAGGTTCAATCCCTGGGTTGAGAAGATCCCCTGCAGAAGAGAATGGATACCCGCTCCAGTATTCTTGCCTGGAGAATCCCATGTACAGAGGAGCCTGGCAAGCTACAGTCCACGAGGTTGCAAAGAATCAGACATGACTAAATGACTAAGACTTCACTTCACAGAAGTATTAATTTACATTAGGTCATAACATTATCATAGTGAAATTTAAGAGCCTTCTAATAAGGGATTAATTGTATAGTAGTATATCTATACAATCAAAGTCTGTGTAGCCAATAAAAAATGATAATACTGAAGAATATTCAATAGCCTGGAAAAATGTTTGTAATGTAGTTTTAAAGTGGCTAAAGCAGGTTAAAAAGCAGAAAGTATCACTTGGTACTCTCTCTTGCTATGTAAATCAATTGCTCCCTTTTTTCCTCCTCCACAGTGTGTGTATGTGTGTGTGTGTGTGTCTGTCTTTCTCTGTCTCCTCTCCTATTTATGTATGTTTATATCTATGTATTCATAGAAGCAAAGATTGAAAGTCGCTCAGTCATGTCCACTTCTTTGTGACCCCATGGACTGTACAGTCCATGGAATTCTCAAGTGGCCAGAAAACTCGAGTGGCCTTTTCCTTCTCCAAGGGATCTTCCCAACCCAGGGATCGAACCCAGGTCTCCCACATTGCAGGTGGATTCTTTACCAGCTGAGCCACAAGGGAAGCTCCTACATACATAAAAGATGTTTGCGAAGATTTTATGAAGGCAAAATTTTTGTTCTTTTAAGCTCTTTTTGGGGGAACCCTTTTATTCCTTTTGAATCAGTGGACTGAAAAATACCACTGAAGTCAAGAGGGCTGGTTTTGTGGGTATTTTCTTAAAGTGTGGATTCCCCATTGGTAGTAACATGGAGCAGATGAGTGTTTTATAGGGCTGGAGTAGTAGCAGTAAGAATTGAGCTACGCAGCAGGATGCATATAAAATAAAAAATATATAATAAAAATTGTAGACAGTTTTATACCAGCCTGTGTATGATGAAAATTGAACTTGGTGTGTGTTTCTGGGACATGTTTACCATTCAGCCATTCACCTTCAGACCCAAATGGCCTTTTGTTGTTTTTGTTGGTCCAAGGCTACCTAAAAAGTCACTGAGTTTATTTTAAGACCTAAGAGAACAATAAATATTCTGTTTTCAACTGCTAGATTGTGTCATAATTGGTATCAGTGCTTTTGTTGTGACTATAAAAGGACAAGAGTTGTTTTTGCTCTTAAGAAACCCATTTTTTTTTTTTTTTATAGCATGAGATCCTTAATTAAATGACAGGGTTGTAATGCCAATGTAAGGGCTGTTATATTGAAGAGTTATATATGTACATTTTAATGAACAGATCTATTCTTCTATAATTTAATCTGGGTAATTTATATACCCTGAAAATCCACAGACTGGAGTTTCTTGACCTTGGGTTTCTTGATGTCTCTGAGACTAATGATAAATTCATTTAGGCTTCAATAAATATGCACCTTGAATTGATACCAGATTGGGAATCTATAGCCTTCAAAAATTTAAGGTAATAGCTATTTCACAGTCAAAATCCAATGAAAAGTCTGAAAATCTCAAAATTATCTGTATTCCAGATGTATTATGATTATGTGAAGACTTTTTGCGACCTGATGAACTGCAGGGTTCCCTATCCTTCACTCTCTCCCGGAGTTTATTCAAACTCATGTCCACTGAGTCACTGATAACATCCAGCCATCTCTTCCTCTGCTGCCCCCCTTCTCCTCTTGCCCTCAATCTTCCCAGCATCAGGATCTTTTCAAATTAGTTGACTGTTTGCATCAGGTGTCCAAAGTATTGGAGCTTCAGGTCCAGCGTCATTCCTTCCAATGAATATTCAGGGTTGATTTCCTTTACGATTGACTAGTTTTATCTCCTTCCTGTCCAAGGGACTGTAAAGAGTCTTCTTCAGCACCACAATTGAAAAGCATCAGTTCTTTAGCCCTCAGCCTTCTTTATGATCCAACTCTCACATCCATACATGGCCGCCATCAATTCTTGCCATCCTGTGTGTGCGTATGCCTTTTCCATCTTGAGAGCTGGAGTTAATTTTTTTCTTCCCTTTAAATCTAACTCAGAATTAGTGATGTGTTTTATCAATAGAATGGGGCAAAATGGATACGTAGAACTTCTGAGGGTAGATCATAAGAAGCCTTGCAGCTTCCACTGGAGTTTCCTGAAACACTCACTCTTGGGACCCTCATACTGGAAGAAGCCAGCCACCAATTACGAAGCCCAACAACCATGAAAGTATAGTATTCTGTGAAGTTCAAGCCACATGGAAAGGGCCTGGAGGATGGGATTCAACATAGAGAGAAAGAGAGAGGCTAAGATACAACCCTGAGTGAAAAAACCATTTAGAACATGGAACCTCCAGTTCCAGCCACCACAGTTGGCATCAAGTGGATGTGAGGCTCACTACCCAGCTGAGCATTTACAGAATCCTTGACCCATAAAACCAAGAAAAAAACAGATGGTTGTCTTAAGCCCTTTTCTGATATAGTATGTTGCACAGCAGTCAATAAGTGAACAGAGGTCGTTTTCTCTATCATGATGAGTTCTACTGCTTCTGAGTTACATGTTTTGAAATGGAATTAACCCAAGGTATAGAACTGCCATGCAATCATGGGGAAAAAAAAAAACAACCTAAAACATTGCATTATTATATATTGTTTGCTCTAAAGGAAGGGAAAGAAGAAAAGAGAAGCAGCGGCAGCAGAATGTAATTATGCTCTGGGGCAGCTTGATGAAGCATATTCACCCTGTTCTGCCTCTCAGAAACAACTTGATCAGTGTCTATCATTACATAATTAAGGAACTAAAAAAAAAATCACATGAAATAGATTTCCTTGTTAACTTCTGGATGATGCCCTCCAGCAGGGTCTTCCTGAGAGCTCTGCAGAAGAGCCAGGAGGCAATTCACACTCCACCAATTTGCAAATCTCATTGAAGAGAACCCCCTGGTAGTCGCCACTGTCTTCTCAGAAAAGCTTTCATAGCCAAATACATTAGAAAGGTCTCATGTGTCTGACTTTTCATTATAGGGGACTGCAATGCAAAAGTAGGAAGTCAAGAAACACCTGGAGTAACAGGCAAATTTGGCCTTGAAGTACAGAATGAAGCAGGGCAAAGGCTAATAGAGTTTTGCCAAGAGAAGTCACTGGTCATAGCAAACATCCTCTTCCAACAACACAAAAGAAGACTCTACACATGGACATCGCCAGATAGTCGACAGTGAAATCAGATTGATTATATTCTTTGCAGCCAAAGATGGAGAAGCTCTATACAGTCAGCGAAAACAAGACCGGGAACTGACTGTGGCTCAGATCATGAACTCCTTATTGCCAAATTCAGACTTAAATTGAAGAAAGTGGAGAAAACCACTAGACCATTCAGGTATGACCTAAATCAAATCCCTTATGGCTATACAGTGGATGTGAGAAATAGATATAAGGGACTAGATCTGATAGAGTGACTGATGCCCTATGGATGGAGGTTCGTGACATTGTACAGCAAACAGGAATCAAGACGATCCCCAAGAAAAAGAAATGCAAAAAAATAAAATGGATGGCCTTACAAATTGCTGTGAAAGGAAGGGAAGTGAAAAGCAAAGGAGAAAAGGAAAAGTGTACTCATTTGAATGCAAAGTTCCAAAGAATAGCAAGGAGAGATAAGAAAGCCTTCCTCAACGATCAGTGCAAAGAAATAGAGGAAAAGAATAGAATGGGAAAGACTAGAGATCTCTTCAAGAAAATTAGAGATACCAAGGGAACATTTCATGCAAAGATGGGCTTGATGAAGGACAGAAATGGTATGGACCTAACTGAAGCAGACGATATTAAGAGGTGGCAAGAATTCACAGAACAACTGTACAAAAAAGATCTTCATGACCCAGATAATCACGATGATGTGATCACTCACACTCACCTAGAGCCAGACATCCCAGAATGTGAAGTCAAGTGGGCCTTAGGAAGCATCACTACGAACAAAGCTAGGGGAGGTGATGGAATTCCAGTTGAGCTATTTCAAATCCTGAAAGATGATGCTGTGAAAGGGCTGCACTCAATATGCCAGCACATTTGGAAAGCTCAGCAGTGGCCACAGGACTGGAAAAGGTCAGTTTTCATTCCAATCCCAAAGAAAGGCAATGCCAAAGAATGCTCAAACTACTGCACAATTGCACTCATCTCACATGCTAGTAAAGTAATGCTCAAATTCTTCAAGCCAGGCTTCAGCAATACGTGAACCATGAACTTCCAGATGTTTAAGCTGGTTTTAGAAAAGGCAGAGGAACCAGAGATCAAATTACCAACATCCGCTGGATCATCAAAAAAGCAAGAGAGTTCCAGAAAAACATCTATTTCTGCTTTAATGATTATGCCAAAGCCTTTGACTGTGTAGATCATGATAGACTGTGGAAAATTCTGAAAGAGATGGGAATCCCAGACCACCTGACCTGCCTCTTGAGAAACTTATATGCAGGTCAAGAAGCAACAGTTAGAGCTGGAGATGGAACAACAGACTGATTCCAAATAGGAAAAGGAGTATGTCAAGGCTGTGTACTGTCACCCTGCTTATTTAACTTATATGCAGAGTACATCATGAGAAACGCTGGTCTGGAAGAAGCACAAGCTGGAATATAAATTTCCAGGAGAAATATCAATAACCTCAGATATGCAGATGACATCACCCTTCTGGCAGAAAATGAAGAGGAACTAAAGAGCCTCTTGATGAAAGTGAAAGAGGAGAGTGAAAAAATTGGCTTAAAGCTCAACATTCAGAAAATGAAGATCATGGCATCTGGTCCCATCACTTCATGGGAAATAGATGGGGAAACATTGGAAACAGTGGCTGACTTTATTTTTCTGGGCTCCAAAATCACTGCAGATGGTGATTGTAGCCATGAAATTAAAAGACGCTTACTCCTTAGAAGGAAAGTTATAACCAGCCTAGACAACTTATTGAAAAGCAGAGGTTATTTGTTCAACAAAGGTCCATCTAATCAAGGCTATGGTTTTTCCGGTGGTCAGGTATGGATGTGAAAGTTGGACTGTAAAGAAAGCTGAGCACTGAAGAATTGTGGTGTTGGAGAAGACTCTTGAGAGTCCCTTAGACTTCACGGAGGTCCAACCAGTCCATCCTAAAGGAGATCAGTCCTGGGTGTTCATTGGTAGGACTGATGTTGAAGCTGAAACTCCAATACTTTGGACACCTGATGCGAAGAGCTGACTGATTTGAAATAGACCCTGATTCTGGGAAAGATTGAGGGCAGTAAGAGAAGGGGATGACAAAGGATGAGATAGTTGGATGGCATCACCGATTCAATGGACATGGGTTTGGGTGAACTCTGGGAGTTGGTGATGGACAAGGAAGCCTGGCATGCTGTGGTTCATAGGGTGCAAAGAGTTGGACACGACTGAACGACTGAACTGAACTGAACTGAACATGTGTCTGAGACTTCATTAATCTTCCCCAATACACCCTGGTATATTTGTCTGCTTACCATGAAACATTAACACAAGTAAATAAAATTAACCATACCCCTGAGGATGATGACCCTTGATGTGCAAAGGATGAAGAATCTGTTCACTGATTTTCAGAGTGGATTCATTCCTATTGGCTCTTCCTCTCATTCTCCTGATTTTCAACTTGACATTTATTCAAACTCTAGAATCAAATGCAGTTTAAGAGATTTTACCCCAAATGGTGTGTCTCTCACCTAAATCAATGTTAAAATATACTAATAGCTTCTCTTCTTGCTCTTTCTCTCCATCTCCTTCTCCTTTATCATTTCTAGTGGAATAAAAAGATTTTTTATCATTAAATGAACATCATTTCTTGTAAAGTTTCCCATGAGCTAAGAAGATGAATGTCCATTTCTCCCAGCATCACGGCTCCCTCTGATAGCAGCTAACATTTTAAAATGATGTGACCTTTTGCCATTCATAGATCTTCGGGGATTTAAGAGAGAAGTTACTCTGGGACTTGTAATGACCATGGAAGTGTATTCTAATTGAGTTTGAGCTGAGGCTATGGATAATGCTGCGGTTTTTTAAGTTGACGCAAATATTCTCAAGGTATTTAATCAGCCTCCATAGTGACTGCAAAAATAAAAATGTCTCTCAAATTTTTACATCATTCTTTTCCTTTAAAATACCTTTAAAAAAAGTAGATGACACAATACTTAGCATCAGTGAATAGTTCTCATGCTCTACTATACCCTTAGCATGATAATAGCAATTTCTCCCTCCAGCAAAGATAGTTTATTTTTAAAATGCCAATTAGACTTCGGGTCTGTTTGTGAAGAAAATTACATTACATTGTAATGGTTTTTATTGGCTTTTAGCGTAAACTTTTTTGAGAACAAGCTGTACTGTCATTCGATCAGGGCTTTTTTGACCATTTCTATAATTTATTTTTTCACCCATTATTCTAATAAAGCATAAATCCATTTCTATGGAGGAGTGATGCTGAAGAATAAAGGAGGCCAGCACCATTGTAAAATATCTGAGTGCGAGCCAGGACTGGGCATTTTGCTTCAGTAGATTTATATTTAAAGCCCCTCCCCAAATTCTCTATATTTTTTCAAGAATATCTTACCAATCATCTTGTTATTGAAACTCCAGTATTTAAGTCCTGGTCCCTTATTGTCCCATCCTTCTTCCCATCTACACAATATTGTCATGAGATATTTGTAATACAAGGTTTTTTTCTTTCTTTTTTGAACTTGACCATTTTATTTTATCTGAACATTCAGTACTAAATGTGACATTCTTTGTGAAGTGCTAATGGTAACATTGGTGCAAAACTCAACTTTGCTTTCACACAGATGGGCTTATTTGACCCCATAAACAGTTTTACCACTGATTAGCTGTGTGCCCTTGCACAAATCACCTCATTCCTCAAAGCCTCCTTTCCTCATCTGTCACATGCACATAATATCTGTTTGAAGTATTTTAACAGTCTAATGAGGTACTGGTACTGTGTTTTAAAAGTTTAGTGGACGGTGTGGTACATAGCACATGTTCAGTGAATGTAAACTTGTGTGTAGTATCCCTACCCTCAATGCTGAAATGGAGGCTCAGAATGAGATTGAATAGTGAGCTCTTAAAAATGGCTTAACCAATATGGCAGAAATGAAACTCAAATCTGCCTTTGCGGTTAGGGGTCATGAGACATTGTGATTATTGGTTTGTCACATTATGGTTTGTTTTTTCTTCTTCTCATGGCATGAATGGGATTCACTAAACTCACCTTCTTTCTCTTTTCTGAGGAAGTGCACACATCCACAGCAACATTGACAAGGGGCATGTTTAGGATTTGGTCATGGCGCTTCTTGTGGGAAACAAGTGTGTGGTTCAGGCTCCCCACCTTCAGGCCTGCATACCAACCTTCCTCTGTGCATGCAGAGGGTCATAGCAGTGGGAGCATAGTCTCACAGTGAAATGGTGTATTTTAGTTTGAGATTGTCTGAGTTAGCTCAGAAGAGAGGGTTGTTGTCTGTAGTCCCAAGAGAATCAGAAGCAGTCTTCTATAAACTTTCTTTCTTGAATTGTCTTCCAAGAAGTATAACACATGTTTTATTACTGGTGAATCTTACTCTTCTGTGTACCTCATGGGGTTTGGCAAAATGAGTGCTGAATGAATTATTGCTATCATTACATAATAAGTAGTAGGTCTTCGATTAAGAGAAGTATGAAGGGCTGAACTTGTTGGATACACTTCTTGAAAACCCCCTTTATCCCCCCTGAGACATCAAAGTCTTTATTAAAGTAAGAAGACTTCATTAAAGAAAAAAATAGCTTAAAAGTAAACTTAAAGAATACAATGAAAAAGTTTCTCTGCAATTTCATTGAATCCATACTGCAGGTCACAGGAAGCTGATCTATTGCTCAAGTGGTCTCTTGGCCTTTTAGTATTGGATGACTCTCCCTTGTGTTAATGAACATGGGTGGGTTAAGGAACGTGAGCTGAGCTTTACTGAGTTCATGGGAGAGGGTGAGAGTGGGACTCATATCGAGTATTTGCTTGCTGGGTCCATCTTTCTACAGACTCACTTCTGACAGTGTTTACTTGATTAAACCTTTTTCTTTTTCATCACTTTCCTCTCCTTTTCTCACTATTGTGTATGCTCCTGTCATTTATGTTTCACGAGTCATGTTGGAAGCCTGTATGACTTTCTTTAATACCGTCCTCTAAACAGCTGCCAGTTGCTAAGCACTTGTTGCTTTCACCCTCAACTCATCCATCCACATTGGCCAACCTATTATTCACTTGCTCTGATTACATTTCACTTAATTTGTTTTTTAAACTGGAGCCAGAGGTTTGCAAATAGCCTCTTACACTATTTTATAGATTTTTGTTTGAATAGAGTGGCTAGATAACTAGAGTGCCCAATCGCTGCCATTGCTATTATTCTTGGTCATTGTCATTATCACTATGGAAATTATTTATTGTGCACCTGTGACATGGGCATCTGGATCTGAGTAAGCCTTGGGCAAAGAAACAGATGACACCGGTGCACTCCCTCTTCTTGGTTCTACTATGAACAGCAAGGGAGTGACAAACAAGCAAATGAATAGTGAACAGCATGTAAAATAAATACTCTTTGCTTAAGGACCAAGGAAATGGTGGGGAAACATACATGCCTAGTGGTTGTGAGTGTCTGTTAGGCACTCAGTCATGGCTGACTCTGCGACCCCATGGACTGTAGCCCGTGGAATCCTCCAGGCAAGAATGTGGGAGTGAGTAGCCATTTCCTTCTCCAGCTGCCTCTTATTAACTCCATGCTGCCTTAACAGGTATATGATGCAAATCTAAGAACAACATACACCTAGGAAAAGAATCGGGTGAGCGAAATAGGAGGACATTCCTTAGGAATGTCCTGAGTAGACGCCTGGAAGGATCAGAAAGCTGCGAGGCAACCTTTTGTAGAAGTACATCATGTAGCCATAAGTTGAATCTGGAGCAAGTCACAGAGACATTTAGTTTTTGATGACACTGAGCTTTCAGGGGGACTAATCAAAAAAAGAGAGAAGTGACATATTTGAAATCCATAACTTGCATTTCATGTTCATCTGTCACCTCTGGGAAAAGCACACAAAGTCTCTTCTTTCCCTCTGAAGTGGATGATGAATGATTGCTTAGCGTTGGGTGGTATAAGCCCTTGTCACCATTATTGACTTGCTGTAGAAAGTAGTTCGTCTATAGTTGTAATGCATGCAGTGCACCCTCCAAGGCATGAGTGAACTGGTTCTAATCACTAATGGGCTGATCTGAACAGACTAATTACTTTCCTATTAAAGACAGACTCTTCCTGATGTCTCTACCCTCTTTGCTTCCAAGTAGAAAGCAGGGACTTGTTTAAGAGACTCAAACTCTCAATGGCACAGGGATCCAAGGACAAAGAGGACTCATTCATTTGTTCATTTACAAAGATGTATGGACCTACTATGGATCAAGCTTTATGCTAAGCAAATAAGTCCTCCTTTTAGAGAGCTCACTTCAGGAATCCTGCTGACTTTGGAGTCATGCCTTTTATAGAGGTCTTTTAGAGTTCTATCACTCAGATCATATTTCAGAATGTAGAGGATTAAACATAGCAAAACATTATTATTCAAACTCATAGGAAGAGCCAAAGGAAGGTAAAGAACCAATGTAAACTGACAAAAACAGGGATCACTGACCACATTTAAGGAATATAATTCATTATTTTTTGAAGAATAGTCACTAATTTGAAGTTACTATTTTGATAATATTTCCTAGTAGAACACCTTCTTGAGAAGATAGGACTTTATCTGTAAATGGCATCATTTACATCTAACAATTGGATCAAACTTATTACTTACACTGTATCCTTTTTTCTCAAATGGGTTAGACATTTTCTATTTAGATCTTACTTAAATTCTTTGTTTGCTTATTAACATATTTAATTTTCATAACCTACAAAATGACAGAACAAACCTGAACTCGTTGGAAATATAATTACTGAAGGATCCTAATTTGAAGACTGAAATAATAAGATTCCACTAATCCTGTTAATGAAAAAGTTGGCTTAAAACTCAACATTCAGAAAACTAAGATCATGGCATCCAGTCCCATCACTTCATGGCAAGTGAATGGGGAAACAATGGAAACAATGACAGACTTTATTTTTTTAGGCTCCCAAATCACTGCAGATGGTGACTGCAGCCATGAAATTAAAAGACGCTTGCTCCTTGGAAGAAAAGACATGACCAATCTAGACAGCATATTAAAAGCAGAGACATTACTTTGCCAACAAAGGTCCGTCTAGTCAAAGCTATGATTTTTCCAATAGTCATGTATGGATGTGAGAGTTGGACTATAAAGAAAGCTGAGCGCTGAAGAATTGATGCTTTTGAACTGTGGCGTTGGAGAAGACTTGAGAGTCCCTTGGACTGCCAGGAGATCCAACCAGTCCATCCTAAAGGAAATCAGTCCTGAATATTCATTGGAAGCACTCAAGCTGAAACTCCAATACTTTGGCCACCTGATGCAAAGAACTGACTCATTGAAAAAGATCCTGATTCTGGGAAAGATTGAAGGTGGGAGGAGAAGGGGAAGCAGAGGATGAGATGGTTGGATGGCATCACCAACGTGATGGACATGAGTTTGAGTAGGCTCCGGGAGTTGGTGATGGACAGGGAGGCCTGGCGTGCTGCAGTGCATGGGGTCAGAAAGAGTCAGACACGACTGAGTGACTGAACTGAACTGAACTGAATCCAGTTAATAATTCATCAGGTTCTTTCTATGGTTCAACCACTGAGTCAGTTGTAACCTAATTGTGTTGAAGGTTGTGATTAACTAATTGAAATACATTGTATACAGTGGTGTGTATTAATTAACGTGTATATGCATTTGTAATTTTATTGTTCAGGTAGAAATGAATATAGGTAATAATACTAAATGAAAAAAAGGAAAACAATGAAAAATTCAATCCATGATATGATATGTAGCTGTGGATATAGAAGTAGTAGAAGGAGGCACAAACATAATTTAACTTGTTGAAGGGATAGGGTCAATGCATTTTTCATTTATTTTGAATTCTACTGGCAGTCTTACAAGATTGTTTTTGCAATAAAAATGACTAAATAAAAATGGATCTAGACTGACTTGTTTGTTTTGAGTAAATTGAAGCAGAGATATGAAAGAGGAACCGTTGGAAAGTTTGTGTAGTGCAGATACATCTAAAATTCTTATAGAGGGATCTCCTGACATCTTCTATAATATCTGAAGTGTCAAGTTCCCAAACAGAGGGTTTTATGTAAGAATGTATAGAAATTATGAGATTTTGACCTACATATTTTTCACACCCAGAAGAAAAACATGGAAGCCAGCAGTTTTATTTAATATTAAATATCCATATGTTTGAAAATATTTGCATCATTTTACCTCTCCCATCCCAAGTTACTTGGATACAGAATATCTCATACAGATGACTCAGAGCATAAATGAGTATCAAAATATTCTAAATAAATGATAAATAAAAAGCAACTTGATATCAGTATATTCTGTAGGCCCAGGGTTTTTATTTTGATGAAGTAGTCTGCCAAGAGAAGCAGGTGGTGGGATCCACACTCGTGGGAAGAGAGTAAAACATATTCTGCTTTACAGAGAAATAGAAAATCAGAGGGGGAAAATCACCTTGCCTGAGACAATAGATGTTCTATAAAATTGAACCTCTTCATATTATCATGGAAATTACTTGCTGGCAGTAGTGCAAAAAGGCTGTTATATATTATTGTTAATTGTGGTTGGAGACACAAAGCAATATGATCATTTGATGACTTATTTGTTATTTAGAAAATGACAGCTTTTATGTGTCAGTAAATAGGAAATCACCTGGAAATATTCTTGTGAATTTAGGAACCATCTGATCCTCCTTGCTTAATGCATACAATAGACTTTAATGATGCCACAGGAGTTTGTACTTAGCAGATTATCTGCTGGTTCCACACCAGCCATCCAAAGGGGGAACACTGTCTGCTTGGTGACTGCAAGACAGAGAAACCTATAACTTTGTCAGGATTTCTGTTTGATGGACAGTGGCTTCACTGGAACACAGGATGAGAGGCAATTAGTCTCCAGTTTTGTGTGCGCTCTCCAACTTGTCCAGACAGGGGCTGACAGCCTTGGCGTTCTGCTCATTCCACCACATCCCGTTCCCCTCTTCAAGAAGGGCAGGGAGAAAAACAGCAAGGAACCTGAAATCCATCCTTGATTACATAAACACATACCAGCTGAGTGTGTCTGGTGTGCTGTCCTTATGTACCATTTGCCGTGACAGGACACATCTTTGGAAGATGACAGTATCTTGAGGTTTTAATATGATTGCCTCCAATGCCTGAGAAAGCCCTGTGTGTTTGCCTGACACTCAGCTCTTTTATGACAAGGCTCTAGTTTTTTCTTTCTTTTTTTTTTTTTTTTTTTCTTTCTCTCTCTGTCTCTGGTTTCCCTGGAATGCAGCATCCTCAGCTGGTAATCTTTAAACCCTCGGCTGCTGAGGTTTCTCTTCATACGGCCACACATTAAGCACATCTTTCATGCCTCTCTGAACCAAACTCAGAGAGTGCCAATTAATAAGTTGATGGGGAAGAAGTCCATGGGTATCATTAAGGCCACCTGTCTGGAGGCGTTAGGTGCGCACTTTGAGTGAAGGGCAACCTGCAGAGTCTGGAATGAGGTGCTTATCACATTCCTAGAGGCAGAAAATGAGAGAATAAAAAGAAGTTTACAGGGCAGCTCCTCATCTTGCTCCCATTGTGGATTCTTCACACTGCTGTGGCCAAGGTTAACCCTCAAAAGGAGAAAATCCCAAGCCTCTGGAGCTGTGACTTTTTACATGGGTCTAGTGTATTCTGGTGTCAAAGGCTAAAGATGGAGAGAGCATTCAATGACTTTTTTTTTCCATGAAACTTCCATTTATATCTGTTCAAACTGCTCTGAGCATCTTTCTAAGTCTTTGTGACTACTCTGAAAACTCTTTTCATCAATCCCTTTAACTCATGTTCATTAATTTGGTAAATATCTATTGAGTATATAATATATGCTGGACCTCATTCTAGCTGCTGGGAATGTACCTGTCGGGGATAAAAACAGAGAAATGTCAAGTATCACTATTCTCATGGAGTTTATTTTCTAAAGAAAGTATATAGACAACAAATAAATACTCAGAGAAGGCATTTGAATACACAGCCTTTGACTCAAGATTCAGAAAACCAGGCTAAAGGCAGGATGATGTGGGACATTGTTAATATGAATAGAAGTGTAAGGCGAGTGCAGAGAAAGAGAGCGAGCCGGGCAGTCAGGCAAGAAAAGGAAAATTTATTAGAGGGAAAAGAGAGGGTGACTGGCCCTTAAGGAGAACCAGCATCCTCCTTTCTGACGGAGTCCCCACCAATGAAAAATTCTCTAAAGGAATGGTCACGTAGCCAGAGGTCTGGAATCTGGTGGTCTATCAGCTTTGAGAAAATAGGCACCAGTGAGGTAACAGGATGCCATTTGGGCAATTTGGTCAGTCTCAAGGATCACTGTGATTTATTCTTTGTTTGCAAGGTCAACATAATGAGCCATCTTGTCAGTGAGAACCCATGTGGGCCCTATCAAGAAGGGCTTGTAATAAGAGAAAGATCTAATGGACTCCAATCCTATTCCTGTTGGTATTCCTTTCCACCTTTCTCACAAATACCAGTGACAAGTCTTGCTCTCTCATCCCCCCAAATGGAGACTAGACAGGGCTCGAAGGAAGGAGGGTTGAGATCAGGAGAATAATAGAAAATATTTCAGATTAAGGAAATAACATTTGGGGACGGGGGTCAAGGAGCCCTATGGGAGGACAGAAAACTCACTCCTCCATTTCTTCTCACCCACCACCCCCCACCCACTCCAACCTCTGCTTTCAACTTGTCCTGTCGCTTTCATTTCTTGGTGAAAACATTTTGATGACCTTGGTCCAAGGCAGGAGAGTGACCCTGACATTCAAGGTCATTGTTTGGGCAATTGTTCTTCACCTGCTCCTTTTCCCTTTCTTGTCAAAAATTTAGCTCATCTTTAAGCTTTGTAAATTTACTTTTCTCTTGTTTTCTTTCCCATAATCTGCCACAGATTATGTTGCTCACAGACCCAGAGATTGAGAGCAGTTTACTGATCAGCTCGGATGAAGGGGCAACCTATCAAAAATACCGGCTGAACTTTTACATCCAGAGCTTACTTTTCCACCCCAAACAAGAGGACTGGATTCTGGCATACAGCCAAGACCAAAAGGTGAGTGTGATCACCTTGCTCGAGACAGTGGTGCATGGTTGTCCTAGGGAACAACAACCACTTAGTCATCTCTGTATTTCTTCTCAGTGGTCAGGCTTGTTATGTGCAGGCGCTTGACCCCTATGCCAGTGGGGCAAGGAGCAGGAATGTGGATCTCAGGCTGCTTGTCTGAGCTGTGCAAATGTCTGAAACAGCATGCAAAGGAAAAGCTAGACCAGGAAGATGTTGTGGAGAAGCAGTTCTTACCTGGAAGTTTCAGTCCATCAACAGCCCCAGACCCCCATGAAATCTGAGACAGTTTTGTGCGTGTGGGATATAATCATGTTTGTAAAGGACCCCATAGGTTTTCTCAGAGCCTTAAAGGGCAGGATGGCTCTGAAAGAGTTAAGAGCAATAGCTGGCGACTTGTTAAAATAGTGACAGAAATGTACATAGATGACATTCATAATCAGGTAATCCAGGACTTTTCTTCTCTTGGTGGTTAGGCTGAAGGATAAGTCTATTTTTTAAGAAGGCATTGATCGATGTTATGCAATTGTATGTTATAAGCATGTTATATTTATTGTATGTTTATGTGTATATGCAAGTGCATGGCAATATGTATATGTATTTTATGGGATAAATACTGTAAAATATATCATGTACTCTGTACTGCAGTTGGGCTTCTTTAGTGACTCAAATGTTAGAGAATTCACCTGCAATGCAGGAGACTCATGTTCGATCCCTGAGTCAGGAAGATCACCTGGAGAAGGGATGGCTACCCACTCCAGTATTCTTGCTTGAGAATTCCATGGACAGAGAAGCCTAGCAGGCTACAGTTATAAAATACATATAGCCCCTGCTTTTAAGGAACTTACATTTTCAGGTAGACTATAAGGCTGACAAGAGCAAATACAATCAGATTAGAATTAGAAGAAACAAAATATACAGAGGCAAATGTGAGAGAAAACCTAAAAAAAAAAGTCAAAAAGAACATAGCTAAAATATTGGAACGCTTTTTGTGAAATGCATGGTTCAGTGAGGTCATTCTGAACATTCTCTTAAGAGGACTTGTAAGTTACAAAGGACATATATTTAAAGAAATACTGGACTTAGCTGAGAGAGGAGGGTGTTTGAGGATTTTATCCATCTGGACTGGTATAGACGTGTGGGGGTTCTTCCTGATGAGAGAGGAATGATACTAGCAATTTTTCAAGGTCTCTAAGCGACATGAGCATTTTTTGAGGAGGCAAATTAAAATTCTTAGGATTGGAGTTTTATTCATGCTGCCCTTACTGCCAAATAAAATCACATTAGCCTAAAAATAGAAAAGATTTGCAATTAGTATTTTTTCCTCTTGAGCAGCCTGGCTCCCCTTTCAGCAGAATGTACAATTTCATTCCTGGAGTCAAGCCACCACGCATTTGGTCCAGGATGGTGCAGTTACCAGAGGCAAAGCTGAGCAGCTCGGAACACAGAGTATTAGACATTTAATCCACTGGGCTTTTGTATTGTATTTGACAGTTGGTTAATTTTCCCCTGATGCCAGAGGCACAGTGAGGGCCAGACTCACCTGGCTGAGTGAAAACTCTGCATCTTTGCAGTTGTGTTGGAAGAAAAGGCCAAAAATGTAACCCTTCATGTGCCAGCACTTCAGACAGCGGCCCCATGACCGCAGTGGCAGAGTGAATTACCTCGGAGAAGTTAGGGCGTGTGGGAGCCCTACTCAGCCAATGTATGGAACTTGGGGTCAGCCTTCTTTGCCTTAAAATGTGTTTATGTGGGTACTTATAATTGCAGGTGCACTTCCACTGAGACTGAAAAAAGATTAGGCTCTGTTTTACGTGCTCAGTGTGGTGCATTGTTGGTATAAAATAGCTATATCGAGAAGCATTTGGTCAACCTAGGGAAAGAAAATTAACACACATGAGTTCAGTAGTCTAAGAGGGACTAACAAGGCAGAGAGAGCCTTCATTCACACATAGTAGAAACCCAATCAGAGTTAGCTGGATGGATTCTATGAAACTGGCAGCCCAAAGTTTAGGAGATGGAGGTCTTATAAAATGATTGCACCTGGACTTTAATGAATATGTCATATATCTTTTTTTGGAGAGGCACACTTTACACAAGAAGAATGTCATAAACAATAACGTAAGTTTGTATAGTTAGAAAACTCATGTTAACAGGATCGTGAATATGTTGATTTGGCTGAAACTGAAATTATGGAAAGTTAATTATGCATGTACTCCTGGACCCAATCTTTTTTTTTTTTTTAACTGTTTAGACTGTTAGGAAAAATAATTCTTGTTTTTCCAATTAGGAGCCTTTTGAACATTTTGGTCAGTGGATTTATGTGTTCAGAGCTATAGATTACAAAAAATTAACCTGGCAGTAGAATTACAATGAACTGAGGCAATATGAGGTCAAAACCAAGACCAGTTAGGGTGATATCATTGAATTCTTGGTCTGGACCAGATCGAATGAATTCTGTCATTTTATAGGTAGAGGAAGCCTTAACAGTCTTTGTTCTCTATGTAGCTGACAAATCAGAAATCTGAGAAGATTTTTCCCCAAAGGGGAAAACACTCATTAGTATCACATGTTTAAGTTAGGCAACTGGAATCTGAGTATAAAACTTAGTTCTACTGAATGGATGGTGATGTCTGGAGATATCACCAAAGGGGTGGAAGCCAGCCTATCTGCTAAGCTCTGTTTCTCTAGAGGAGAAGGAAGGAGAGATGATCCTGGGAACAAAGAATTATGAGAAACCCACTAACAGAAGTAGGGGTTGGGTAAGGGCTCCATATGCCAGGATTTGAATCACAGAATGAGAAGTGGTCCATTAACAATGAGGGGATTGGGGTGCAGTCATCCGATGAGCTGGTGGAGTTGGCCTAAAGTCAAGTGGAGAAGATGTGTGGCCACTCCAGTGGGCCAGTGATATGGAAATAGCAGCTGTCAGTCACCCACAAATCGCAGAGCTTTTAGCTCCAATGAGAGGCAGCAGTAGGCCCCAGTGAGGGGCCCATGCCGGTGTTGGCAGGTGAGTGACTTTTGGAAACAGGAACGTTCATTCTTCCATGTAAGTATTGCTCATCACTGTGTCTGACAGTCACTGCTGCTGCAGAGCTCTCAGCAAAGATGGTGGCTTAAGTGCTGGGATTCACTCTGCTGAGTGCTATTTCCCATCAGTCTGTGGTGAAAGACTGGGTTAGAAAGCACAGAGGTGGCAGTTCCATTAGAGCTCCCCTGCACACAGACCTCCTCACCTCTCTCCCATCGTTGGCTGTCAGACTTTTGAAGCATACTTCCTCTTTTGAATGTGCAGCCACCTTTACTTTTCCCTTATTTTCCTGCCATGGCTTGCTTTCTCCTTCCGTGAATGAGGCTTTGAGGGCCCCAAGGACACAGTCTGGATCTCTGGCTCACAGGAGAGAGTCCATATGGGCCGCGGCGCTCTGCCCTGACTGCAACTCATCTTGAGTGTCTGGACTCTCAGCGGAGGTTTTTTGATGTGAGCATTTTAAGGGACTTGAAAGAGTTTGGTTGAACAGATTGTCCTTTCTGGCCCAAGATAGAGTTTTACTGGCCATCAATTCCATAGGAAGCCAGATTAAAAAAAAAAAAGAAAAGCTTTTAATCAGAGAGAAATGTGTATAGCCAAATGCCCTTGAAATCCATAAAACCAGGATATTTTGATATTTTAGCCTTTTTTCTTATATTTTCTTAGATAAAGAAATCTACCTGTGATATTCAATATCTAGGTGGTTGCTAAGAGGTAAAACTTTTCTTGAATGAGCACGTGACTCTCCAGCCACCACTAGAATAATTGAAGAGAAAAGGCTTGAGACCCATTGAAGCTCTAAAAGAAGTAACCTGCCTTCTTAAAAAGCCCTATTGGGGGACTTCCGTGGTCTAGACACAGGTGATAGATTCCCTGGCCTCTGAATATGAGGCTGTGCCTTTCGAAAGCCCTGAGATTTTCAGAAAAATAAGTGTTATAGACATCATGGAAAGTTTGTGCCAAATGGGCCAAGGTAAGCCCATCATGTACAGTCACACCCTTTCAGCTTCTTACAAACCAGCAGTGAATCACTGTGGATGCCGTGAAGAATTCTGAGGTGTTTATTCCAGAAGCACCCACCATCTCACACTCCTTTATTTATTTGTTATTTCTGTAATTAAGTGGTAGGCAGACCAAACATTCTGCTCATAGCTTTCGTGTCTTTGCATTTGGAAACCGAGCAGCCAGGAAAACAAGGACACAGAGCTTCCCCTTCCTTCCATGTTTCCCTGCCTCCTCTTGCCTCAGTGCAGGAAACCACCCAAGCAAGGCTTAGCAGCCGGCCGAGTCTGCCAGATTACATCTTTATTTTAATTTGGCAATAAACTAGTGTACAAACTCTGCTATAAAACATTGCCTCCAACAGCATCTCTCAGTCTGTCTTAAACACCTCACTAAACATGATGTGTTGGGAAACATTGGAAATGAGAGAAAACAAGACGCAGATGTGACTGAAAGGAAAGAAAAAATAGGAATTTGTAAGAATAGGCATCTAAATCAGTTCTGCTGACCATCCTGGGGCGCTGGGCTCGAGGCCTGTCTGTTAGGGGTTGCACTGAGGAGTGATTTGTACAGGGGAGGGTCTGCAGTGTTGTGAAATCAATGTGAACACTCCCCGGGCTCAGACTGCCTGGTTGCTGGGGAGGAGAGACCCTCTGGCTTGGCTTATTGAGACTGGCAAGGCCCTTTCCTTGGGCAGCTTTGCAGACCTACCTGCTGCCCCGACCATGAGCAGAAGGAATCACTTTTCTCCCATCCTCTACAGCCAGCTTCTTCTCCCCACCCTGTGGATGCCCATGTCCTTCTAGGCCACAAACTCAGTTCCTCCACAGACAAGCAGGAATCTGACTGAACGGAGCATCTGGGTTTGGGCTGTGGGAGACTGGGGAGCAGGTGTGCATTCAGGAGGGTGGGTGGATCGAGGTGGGGGGTCTTGGTCAGCTTCAGCCTACTGTTCTTGACACCAAGAAAGACTCATCTGATGTCATCAGACTTTTCAGAGTTTTTCGAGAGGATTAATTCTGTTTTGTTTGAAATGTGATATTTGTAAATTGTTCGTAACAAACTCAAAAACTTAAAGCAGAGAACTGTGCAGAGCAAGTGAACCTCATCTGCTGCCTTGTATTAGTCCCTAAATCACTTTTTTTCCCTTATTTCTCCATCTTTCTCATCATCTTTGTTTTCCTCTTGTTCGTGTTCGTGGATATTCCTGCCAGTTTTATTTCAGGAGGTGTTCGGTTGTTTTGTGAATTAAAAAAAAAATGCATCCAAATAAGTGATCAATTCTGTGGAGGGAGGACAAGACCGTTAGGACAGTTTGGTGGGTCACTGTTCATTTAGTGGCAGTTCTAGAATATTCATGAGTTTGTATGGTCTCACTTGTTCCTAAGCCCTATGAGTCAACAGTCCAAGTAATACCATGTGGGAGCTTTCAGAATCTCTGTTCTCCTTTATATTACAAACTATCAAAGTTTATGAATTAAATGAGAAATCTTCAGGCTTGCAGAGTGGCCTCACCTTCAGGATTTTGGTAAATATGTGTAGGATATACAAAAGACACAGCTGTTAAGGAGGAGAACGTGTTTTGATAAGGACACCCTTTTCACAAAGAATTGAAACCCTGAATATTAACAGAGACATTCTCTATATAAATGAAGACTGAATTTGAGTAAAATCATATATTGATAGAAAAGGAAAATTATACTGCAAGTATGTTTGAGGGCATACAATAGAATTTTAGTAACTTGCATAATAGTACATTTTTAAAAGAACTGCTTTTAGTTTTCTCTTTTCTTTCTTTATATGAGTCCAGAACTTTTATTTAAACAGTTTTATATGTATTTCTTAAAAAACAAACAAAAACAACACTTTCTTTTATTTATTTTAATCCTTTCTACTTTTCCTGACTGGGCACTAACAGGAGGCCATTGCTAATCACAACTGCTTTGAATGCTAGAAATTCCCTGGGAAATAATGACTGCTCAACAAGAGAAGAGATGTCAGCAGTTTCCAAAACTCTGTAATATTAGTTTCTCACCAGTGATAGAAAGCACAGCAAGTGAGGCAGGAACATCAGCTCTCTCCTCTGTCAGGCCCTGCGGATGGCTGTGTGACCTTCAGCAAGTCACTTAACTTTTAGAGTTTCTCCAACTGTGAAATGGAAGTAATAATAGTACCTGGCTCACAGGACTGTTTGAAGATGCTGAGATAATGTATGCAAAACACTCAACACAGAGCCTGGCACATGGTTATTCAAAGACCTAGGAGAGAGAGCCACCTGGTGTGGCCCAACGAGATATAGACACAAGGCTGCCTTCGCAGTAATCCAGGATTGTCTTCCCCACATACGAGAAGTTATAGACACTTTAGTCAACGTTGACTATACTCTTAGTCACTAAAAGGTACCATTGAACCAGAATGAATGGAGCAAGCAAGAACCCGATATTTGGTCCTAAGAAAATATTGATTATAATAGCGGTATGCCATTAAATATTAAAGTATTTGCCTTCACAGCAACTCTATTTGTTTTTGAATAGACCTAGCAGCCCTTTCATGTCAAAAGGGCAAGATTGAAATAAAATATAAATAGATCCTTCAAATTCAGCCCCCGGGGGATATTCAAATGATTTCTGCAGGAGCACAAACACTTAGGAGACTGATACCTACCTAAAGCCATCACGTTTCCTAAGGCACTGCATTAAGTAAAAAGGCACTCAGTTATTTATAAGAAATATGTACAGTGTTATATGCCATGCTGCTTTGGCAATATTTCCATGTGCTTGAAATTTCCCAATGTCAGAGCTGATTTCTAATCTCATGAATATGTTAGTAATTTAAGTATCCAAGTACAAAACTGGCAATTAGACTGGAAACCAGGGAGCTTGCTAAATGTCAACCCCAATGCTTGTTTATAAAACAGATTCTCAAGCTGAAATGTCATCCTATGCAAACACAGAAGGCCTGTGTTCACCTTAGCTAACTTGTTTAACCAGGTTGTATCATTATTTTTCAGTTGCTACATAAAGCAGATTGATCTATCTATTCCCAACTTTGAAAAAACAGGCTGCGAGAATTAGGAGAAATAGACATTTTAAAATGAGTGATTAGGGCTAAGGTTTGGACACACAGAATTATGCTCTTTGGTAGCTATTTGAGCTTACTTTATTTCAAATAAATTACCTTTTTGCTTGTGTATTTTGTAGCTAGCTTTTTTGATCTGTTCTAACCACCAATTGTCTAAATGGATTAAGATGCCTCTTAAATCCAGGCATCCGTCTGGGGAACTTTTAAAGACATTTGACATCCTAAGAGGACATGGACCTCTTTCTTAAACCTGTCTCTCAGAGTGGTCCTTTAGAAATCCAATAACACTGACATTTTCCTGTATTCTTCCTTTTCAAGAGTGTTTGTAACCAACAGTGTTGCCACGAGGGGAGTGGTTTGGGGAGAAGGAAGTCTTGGCCTTATAAGTAGACGCATTTTGTGAATTTATTACTCTGAATTTCATATTAAAAAAAATTCAATGTTACCTTGTCCAACTTCCTCTCTTCAGCATAAGAGGATATAAATACAAATTATAAATGGCACATTCAGTGGTCTAAGAGACCCAGAGGCCCAGCCAGGATCTCATAGCTGGCAAGAGGAAGAGAAACCAGAAGTCAGAAACCAGCCTCCTGAAATGACCAGATCCTGTACTGTAAAATAGTATCAGATGAAAAGTCACAAATTCAAATCGGCAAGGCTCTCACTCGCCTGACTTGCTTAATTTCAGTGCCTGCCTGCTGATCTCGCTGCAGGCATGATGAGAAAATGTCCCAGAATAAGACTTGTGGTCCAAAGTCAGACGGCCTCAGCTACTCCAGGAGCAGCCAAGCTAAGCGGTATCCAACCTCAGAGGCAAGGGACATGGAAGTGTTGTCTAGGATCCTTCCTTGCTTCCTGAAAGTCAGGAAGAAAATAGCAGTCACACCTGCTTCTCCTTGCCATTCCTTGTTTTTTTCAGGGTCTGTGGGCAGTTCAGGCTGGAGGCAATGATCAGCAGGAAGAGGAAAGGCTGAGAACTAGCACTGACCCTTCACTCCGTAGTAAGCCCTCTGCCAGGCTTTTCGCATTGATTCCTCAACTTCTTTCTTACATGAAACATTGACTTTATCTTTATGCCTATTTAATATTTGGGGAATCTGAGGCTCCAAAAGGTTAAGAAAATTCCCCAGGGTGGTTGATAGAGCCAGGAGTCTAATCCAGGTTTGATTCTCTTCATACTCTGTCCTCACTGCACGAAACACTGCCTCCCTAGAAAAGCCATTGTGATATTTTCTTTTCTTTAATTGCCTTTTTTTTTTTCAATTTTCTTTAACCATCTTCCCCATGTCCAACCTACTGTGAGACCTGTTCCCTCTGACAGATGCTGTGGTATGCATTTCAAAGCTGAGTTTCACAGCAGAGGGAAAACTGCTGTTTGAAGATCAGGCAACAGAGGAAGGGAGAGCAAGAAGGGAATTGTCCCTGGCTGATTCCCGGGCAGCCAACAGTCCCTCGTGACTCAGCAGGCCAGCTTGTG
The DNA here is from genome assembly GCF_000754665.1 of Bison bison bison. Lineage (NCBI taxonomy): Eukaryota > Metazoa > Chordata > Mammalia > Artiodactyla > Bovidae > Bison > Bison bison. The sequence goes on from NW_011495018.1 coordinate 23,719,733, forward strand.
TCACAAGCACTGTGACCCCTGCTCACCTCCTCCAACCTTGCACCAGCTCTGGTCCCAGGGGTCTATGTGTAAAATTTCCCCTTGCCCAGCAAAATGACTAGAGCTTTCAGAAGTGACTCCTTCTGTAAATTGGTGCAGCCACTGTGGAAAACAGTATGGAATTCCTTTAAAAATTGGAAATAGAACTACCGTATGATCCAGCAATCCCACTCCTGGGCATTTATCCAGAAAAGACTCTCAAAAAGATACATACACTTCATGGGGCTTCTCTGGTGGCTGAGCGGTAAAGAATCTGCCTGCCAGTGCATGAGACACAGGTTCAATTCCTGATCTGGGGAGATCCCACATGCCACGGAGCAGCTAAGCCTGTGTGCCTCAACTATTGAGCCTGTGCTCTAGAGCCTGGGAGCCACGGCTACTGAGGCCATGTGCTGCAGCTACTGAAGCCCACATGCCCCAGAGCCTGTGCTCTGTAACAAGAAAAGCCACCACAATGAGAAGTTTATATACCACAACTAGGGAGTAGCCCATGCAGCCTGAAGACCAAGCACAGCCAAAAGTAAACAGAATTGTTTTAAAGAAGATACATACACCCCGATGTTCATAGCAGCACCTTTTGCAACAGTCAAGACATGGAAGCGGTCTAAATGTCCATCGACAAATGAATAGGTAAGGTATGTGACACACACGTACACACACACACAGACACACATGCACAGATACAATCACTCAGCCATAAAAAAAGAATGAAATAATGCCATTTGCAGCAACGCAGATAGACCTAGAGATTCTCATATTAAGTAGAGTAAGTCTGGCAGACAGATATCGTATATCACTTATATGTGGAATCTTAAAAAATGACACAGATAAACTTATTTACAAAACAGAAACAGGCTCACAGATATAAAAAAGCAAACTTATGGTTATCAAAGGGGAGTGGGGGAAAGATAAAACAGGAGTTTGAGATTAACAGATATCCACTACTATATATAAAATTGATAAACTTCTATTATATATTATAGGGAACTATATTCAAAATCTTGTTATAACCTATAGTGCAAAGAGTATGTAAAAAGAATGTATTTATGAATAAAACAATCACTTTGCTGTACACCAAATGCTAGCACAACATTGTAAACCGATTATACTTCAATGAAAAATTAAAAACTGGAATGAAATAAATAAAAATAAATCAGTAGTCCTTGGAATGGTTAGATGAAATATTTAGATATTCTAGAAAAGTCTCTAAAGCCCGTCATTCAAATTTAAGACAAAATTTATAGTTGCCTGTGTATGTATAGCACAGGGAGTCATAGTCATTTTCTTGAAATACCCTATAATAGAAAAGAATCTGAAATAGAATACACACACACCCCCGTGTATGTGTGTGTATATATATAAGTATACCTAAATGAAATGACCCTCTCTTATGCTCAGTCCTGGTCAGAATTTTTCTTTTTAAAATTTTGTTTATTGTTATTATTGTTGTTGCTCTTCTTCCCTTGCCTCCTTCCCACATCTAGGGGCCCTTGCTCATCCAGGCACCCATCTCTTCCCTGCTCTGCTCAGCCACTTGCTAACTGCTCTCTCCCCTCTGTCCCATCTCCACACGGCTGATGGATCTGTCTTATATAAGCACACTTCCAATATGTTCCAAGCAACAAGTTTTTGCTCCTGCTTATTTTTATCTCTCAAAACTTGCTAAGTTTCATCATCTATGCATTTGAATAATGGGACAATTACATGGTTATTGAGAGCTATTCATTTTTTCCTGTCAGTGTCTAGATATGGGGGATTTGTGATATAGATGCTTAGCATCTAATTATTTTATCTACTCTCTATTTCTACATCTATATTATAGAACCTTTAAGGCTAAGATTCCCTTTGAAAATTTCCCTAAGTACCCCCAGATCTGGGAGCACAGGAAATGGCCACAAGTTGACCTGGTCCTCTGTCACCTACTGACCCTTGCTGCCCAGCCCACCCAAGTTCCGTATGTTTAATCCCCCAATCCTGCCAAACAGGACTGTGGGGCATGTGACAGATTTCATTGCCAGCTGGGGGCTGGCTAGTGACAGGTTTGATAAATCCAACCTCGGGAGAATTTGATGGAGCTGGTGACTGGTCATCATTCCTGCTCACTCCATCAGCAAAGCTTTGGGGCCCTTGTTTTTTGACCTCCTTGTCGTTGAGTCCCGTCTCCATTAGCTCCCCACGAGTTTACTTGGATTGCCTCCACCCAACCTGCTCCCAGGCTGTGTTTATAGCCTCTGCTCCCACTTCACTTTCCTTTACCCATCCCCGCCAAGCTGGGTCTCCCGTAGTTGACAGAACAAAGAAGAACAAAGACACCGCTCTAACTTTTTTTTTCAGGCTTCCCTGGTGGCTCAGATGGTAAAGCGTCTGCCTGCAATTCAGGAGACCCAGGTTCAATCCCCAGGTCAGGAAGATCCTCTGGAGAAGGAATTGGCAACCCACTCCAGTTCTGTTGCCTGGAAAATTCCCTGGACAGAGGAGCCTGGTAGGCTACAGTCCATGGGGTCGCAAAGAGTCAGACACGACTAAGTGACTTCACTTTCACTTTTTCTGCTCTGTTTATTTGCTCAGATTGACCCACTTCTCCTGGAACACTCTTTCCTCACATTGTCATACTGAGAGATTTTAACTGTTTTCCCAGTCCCACCTTGAGAACTTGGGGAGACTTCCTGCTTTTGCTGTCTTACATAAGCCACCACAGCAATCTGGACAAAATATAACACATTACTACATCTCATGTATGACAGATGCTGAGAAGTTAGCCTTTTCTTTGAGGAACTTGCATCTCTTAGAGGTGGGGGAGCTGGTCTGGGAAGGTCATCATGGTTCTGTAACTATTCCTGTCCCCACTAGCCAAGGAGAAGACTTGTGTCAGAACTGGGTGAAGCTTAAGGTCCCTTATGATGTGATTTCCCACTAAGAGTGTACTCTGGCCTCCTTTGCTGTGCAACCAGAGCATCAGAGCCCATCTCTGAAGACTATGGATTTCTCTGGATTGCTCCTCTTCTTCCTGTGGAGGCTAATAGAGGAAGGAGCTTGATATTTGCAATGCCCCAGGGCTGGCACTATAAATTTACTGAAAGTCCTCAAGGCCCCATCTCTTTTCTTGTTAAAAAGAATGCAGTAACAGCAGTGAGAACTGGAGAGTCATGAGGTGACTGAGTGCTTTGTACCCAGACCATCCCCAGGGTGGTATTAGGATGAGGCAGATCAAATAGAACTGGCAGGGTTTTCTGTCAGCCTTTTCAGGAAAGGCAATTTGCAAGCCTCCTGCCTCTGAAGCTATTAAGGGCAGAGCCACAGAGGGGAGGGACCAGGCAGCCTTGAAGAGAGCCAACCGCAGGAAGTGTTCCTCCAACCTGGAAGCCTCTGCAGGAGACCATGTGGAGGAGACCCAGGACCTGCCTCCTGATGAGAAAATCACCATGGGAACCTTTGTGGTGAAAGCATCCAAACCCATCAGCCAAAGACTGAAACTCTTCCCTGGTGGCTCAGATGGTAAAGAATCTGCTTGCGATGCAGGAGACCTGGGTTCAGTTCCTGGGATGAGAAGATCCCTGGAGAAGGAAATGGCAACTCGCTCCAATATTCTTGTCTGGAGAATCCCCATGGACACAGGAGCCTGGCAGGCTACAGTCCGTGGGGCACAAAGAATCAGACCTGACTGAGCAGCTTTCACTTTCAAAAACTGAAACATGCTATCACCCTTACCTTCTGCCAAATGATATCCTTGCACTGATTTCCTAGCTGCAAAAGAAAATTCCTGATAGGTCCCTGTCTTAATGCTATAAAATGAGGGGCTGCACTGATCTGATTTAGAACAATTGAGAAGACGTTCCAGGGACAACAGTGCTTGCAAGCTTTTGCATCACCACAAGGAAGTTGAATTTCTATTAAAAAAAAAAAGACGTTGTTCTGCTCGCGATTCAGCCAAAATGTGAAAGGTAAGAAGATGGAAGATGAAAGTTAGAAGGAGCTGCTCTCATATCCGCCTTCTTCCAGCCCTTCTTATTTTGCTGTCGATTAAGAATCCTGAGCACAGTTGGTGGATCTCACTCTTGCCCACCCCCAAGCTGTTTGTCCCCCTGTGGCTTCCTCTTTATTCTCCATTGGAGCCTTTGCCTCTCAGCCAACTTGCAGCTCTCCAGGATGGCACCAGAGAGGATTGTACATTTGGTTGAAAGCTGGTAATAAAACCAACCCTTGAAATTGCATCCTTTGCAATTAATTGCTTTTTTATCTGCACTCTTCATATGGCAGACAAAGACAGATTGCAAGAAAACAAGCCAATGTGATGATGATCAAGTTATCAAAAAAAAAAAAAAAGGAAAGAAGGACTGACTAACTCTTCAGGGGAGGAACATGGCAGGAAGAAGTTTTGAAAGCCCCCACACTAGGGTAATAACAGAGTGGAGAGTTGGACCTTGAGCTGCTAATACATCTTGAGCTTAGATGAGCAATGAGTTTGTGCTCATTAACTTACATTTACTGAGATGGAGAGGCGGTCTCAGGCAGTTTAGAGTGATTCTAAACTGGAAGAATCATCTGCCTTGCATTCTTTTGTTAACCAGAATCCTTCCCTTCTCCCTTTCTAAAATGTCTACTCCTTCCATTTTTTCGCTAATATTTTGTACCAGGATTAGTAAAAGAACAAAACAAAACAACAGATCTAAACCCTTCCAAGAAGGCATCTGGGGAGGTCATGACAGAGGATTAGAGACAAGCACTGCTCTCCTAAAACTAGTTCAGATATTCTTTTCTGCCCCCTGATCATTCTCCTTCTCTCTTTCTCTAGATTTGGCACTGCTGGCGAAAGCTGTGGATGCTTTCTCTGATGTGACAGGTAGCAATGATAGATCTCAGTTCTGTGTTCTGACAGTCAAAAGAAACCTTGGAGCTGGAGACAGACAGGGAGGGAAATAAATCTTATTTAGGTGCTGCCACCACTATGAATTTTATTAAAGGACATTGACTCATTCTACACAGAAAGCCTTCCACTGGTGGCTGAGATAGTCACTGGGTGGGAAAAAAAAAAAAAAAAGGTTTGGGTAGCACTCTCTATTTTGTGGAGGAAAACTTTGCTGTCAGACTCTGCAGGTTTAATGAACACATTAACTTGGATTGCTGTGAGTTGTTTTCTCCTTTTCTTGGTGTGACATCAGGCTGGACAATTAAATTCTTAGAGAGGAAAGGTTTGAAGTAGTAGGTGGGATATACAGAGCAGCTCTTTCTAGGGGTGAATATATAAGACCCTGGCTGCAAGTCCTTGGGAATTTCAAATGTGCTGATATTTATAGTTTTGTTTGTTGGTTTTAGGTACAGGCCTCTAGCTATGGATCCATGGAAGTAAAACATCGTCCTCTGCTAAATTACCTTTGTCTGTTCTTTGGGAAACCTGAGTGTTTTACTAGGTAGATCCATCACTAGGGAATTTTCATGATGTAAAGTCAATACTTTATTTCCCCACCTTGGTCTTCTACTATGTACAAGGCAATGTATAGATACAAAAAGATGGAATTCCAGACACATAAAAACTTTGTGATCTCATCAGAGAGGGAAGGGATGATCTCAGCTATTTTAGAGTGAGTTTAGATGGGTAGGGATTTCTGTCTTGCATTATAAAAGGCTCTCTTGAAAGGCTACTAAGAAAGTTAAATATATGGACTATAGTTTGATAGCATTTCTTGTACCATAGTTCTTTGGAAATGAGGCCTCTAGAAAATCTCAGTGTGTAGGAGAGGGTTCATAGAAAAGATGTCCTCTCGTCTGGACCTAAAAAGAAGACTGGCATTGTGGTAGGCAAGCCTTGAAGCCACCTCTGCCAGAGTGGGTAGCACCAGGGAAGGCATGGCAGAGGGCATGTGCCCAGGTGTGAATGGAAAAGGGAGAAGACACGAGAGGGGACCTTTTGAGATAGGAAACTATAAAAAATGTCACTGAGCTGAATAAGAGAGGCTTGGTTTATTGGATTGTTTGATGTACCCACTGCTTGAGGGGCCTCTAGATGCTCACAAATAACAAAGCATCTCCTTGAAGAGGATAAAAACAAATATCATGGGACATACCTGACTGGTCCACAGGTTCTGAATCCAAGCCTAGAGGGATCAATTTAAAAAGACATAGAGGAAAACACACACACACACACACGTAGATGCTGGCACCCAACAGTTCCTCACTGTGATGAATTCTATGTGAAGACAGAGGTAGCAATCCCTTGGTGTAGCTGTAGGAGAGCTCAGAATTTATATATGATTTTCAGAATATATATGAGTCTAGCCTTCACACAGAATTATTATTTCAAACCACCCTGATTCTCTTATATTTGCATAAATCTTTGTATATAAATATAGATACTAACATGCATTTATAAATAGCTATAGGCATACACAGTGGCATGATTTCTGTTCCCTTTGAACTCATAGAAAGCAGTGCAGCTCTGGGTTTTAATTAAAAAAAAAAAAAAGATGGTGCAAGAGCAGAGGAAGCCACAGACACTCAGGATCAAATGATCACTGTTCTGATCCAAATTTGAATATTAAAATGCAAGTGTTCGGGACATAGTGGGAAGCAGGACATGCACCCTCTGTCTGCTTGGCGTCTGAATTAAGAGGGAAGATGTTGTTGTGTCTTCTGTTATCCCATGAGGGGAACTGTCTCCCCTTTCTCCTCAGCACTCTTAAAATGAATCAAGCATGAAATGTACCCAGGAAGCCTCCCCCCAACCCAGGCTTTGTAGGGCAAGGAAAAATAATAAGACTTGAAAGGAAAAGTCACAGATTCTTCTTGGCTGAATGCCCAAATACTGTGTAGCTGGGGCCAAGTGAGCGCCTCGCTTTGGTAGCCAAATACTTCAGCCTCTTTTTTGACTTCAGGATGTGTTTTGATCCAGTGTACACAATGTCGTAGCAGGCTCTTCCAAGGGTCAGTAAATCCTCACTTGAGCTGACTTACTTCTTGGACATGCCTGGTACATCTGCAGCCGCGGTGAGTCACTTGGTGAGTCATTTGACCCTCCATTGAGCGCCGAGGCTGGAGAGGGCGGACAGTCATGGTACTCAGTACACAGTGACTCACCATCCATTCACTGTAGGATCTGGCACGCGCAGTGGTGGATGACTGGGATGTGAGTGGGTTACAGACCAGGCACACAGCAGAAAGGAGATGCTCCAAAATGATATTTTCAAATCATCCGGCCAAACATCCGTGGGAACCGGAATGCCTCAAGCAATAGGAATCTCTGGGCTGCCATCAGAGGACACTTCTAGAAGCAAAAGAGCAAGAACAACAAAAACAAGGAAAAACACAAAGAAAGGTTCCTGTAAAACCATCCTGGTGCTGTGAGACCACCGGAGAGGAGCAGGAGTAGGTGTGAGCCAACAATGAAGAGCAAGATATAAGAGAAGAAAGACACTTGGAGGGGAAGGAGTATGCGGAGGGTTAGACCCTGGGTCATGAACAGTGTTTCTTTGTGGTTGCCCTTGGACAGCACTGTAGCAAATGGACTTGAAATCTCCCCGGCTGTGTAAGCATTGGCAAAATGGCCATAATAGCTGTATATATTACTGGGAGGGATGGTATGTGGATTAAATGAAGGAATGCATGAGAAGCACTTGAATTATAGTAAAAGCTTAGTCCATATGGGCTGCTGTTAGAGCCTAAAGTTCCTCTATTCTCTGTTTAAAAAGACATCAACTGGCTCCTTCTGCCAGCACGACCGGATTTTCTTCTCCCTAACTTGTCATTCAAAGCCTTTTCAAGTTGCCAGTTCAGTTCAGTCGCTCAGTTGTGTCCAACTCTTTGCAACCCCATGGACTGTAGCACGCCAGACTTCCCTGCCCATCACCAACTCTCAGAGTTTGCTCAAGCTCATGTCCATCGAGTCAGTGATGCCATCCAACCATCTCACCCTCTGTTGTCCCCTTCTCCTCCTGACTTCCATCTTCCCCAGCATCAGGGTCTTTTCCAATGAGTCAGTTCTTCACATCACGTCTCCAAAGTATTGGAGCTTCAGCTTCAGCGTCAGTCCTTCCAATGAATATTCAAGACTGATTCCCTTTAAGATGGTCTGGTTTGATCTCCTTGCAGTCCAGGGGACTCTCAAGAGTCTTCTCTAACACCACAGTTCAAAAGCATCAGTTCTTTGGTGCTCAGCTTTCTTTATGGATCAACTCTCACATCCATACGTGACTACTGGAAAAAGCATAGCTTTGACTACATGTGCCTTTGATAAGCCACATTTATTCATATACCATCCCTGATTTTCTCACTTCTTATCCATGTTATTCCCTTTGTGAGTCCTGCTTGTCTTATCTTTGTCAGTTTGAATTCTGCCATTCATTCACATCCATGGTGAATCACCATACATCTCAGAAGCATCCCTAATTGATTTCTGAATCCCCTTCCTTTGAATTCCTTCATCTGGTGATTGCATGCATTGCTCATTATTTTTTGTCAGATTTGGGTTATATTATTGGCTTTCTGAGAGCCAGGTCTAGATTTTGGACTTCTTTGTATTTCAGACAACAGTCTGCATATTCCAGGGCAAGTAATACAGCTTACCAGGCAGAATGGGGTATGAATCCCAATTTATTTTAATATTTAGAGGGCATGTGATTTCCAACAAATCACTTAATCTTTGTGAGCTTCAGTTTGCTCAACTATAAAATGGAAATATCAATGTCTTGCAGGATCTATATGGAGAATAGAGATGATACATGGGGCACTCATCTGGCATAGGAAGGGTGATTAATAAATGGAAGACGTTATTATTATTATCATTATCATTAATCCAGTGAATCATGTTTTATGCATTCAGTGTACCATGACGTCCTGGTGCTGAATATTTTGTCTTCTCTACAGTTATACAGCTCTGCTGAATTTGGGAGAAGGTGGCAGCTTATCCAGGAAGCGGTTGTTCCAAACAGATTCTACTGGTAAGTCTCACTCTGTTAACTAGCAAATGGAGATATCACCCGAGAAAATGAGCTTTGGAATCTTCCCACCCAGAGCTCTCACATGACGTCTGTTCTTATTGGGATATACCCACATTCTGTAGGGCAGAAGGGGACATTGGAGTGGTAAACACGGCAAGGGATTGTTAAAGCAGTATCATAAATTACTTTTAAAAAATGAGATCAATGGCAGCAAAAGCGATGAAAATGTTGTTTTGTTATATTTTGATGAAACTTTAAGACAGACACTTTAAAACATTTTAATAGTGATTTTTTATCACTAAAAGCATTATACACATATATAATACATGTTCAAATTAAAGACTTTCAGTGTAAATAACTAGATCTTAATTAGTCTAAAAGTGGATCATCTTCCTATTCCTGATTTCGACTCTTTTAAGTATTCTTTTCATCATATGGTACGCAGCCAATGTTTCTAGTTTCTCACTTCTCCTTCCATAAACATTCTATGCATACCTAAGCATGTGCAAATACAAAACATTCTAGTTAATGTTGATATTACTTATCAATCCCTTTTGAATTTACAGCCTAAACCATATAAAAGATGCGATTCTGTCTTACCCTAATTTATCTAACCTGCCTATGGAATAGACATCTAGGTTACTTCCAGATTTCTGCTGGTATTAACAGTGGTCTGTGGAACTAGCTCAAACAAGAGTTTAAATATCCTTTGTTCACGTCATTGAGAATTACTGGGGCAATGACCTTTTAGAAGCTAGTGAGTTTCCTACAACCAGGACAATGAAAGTTGCCTCCCTTTTATTCCTCTTAAAATCACACTATCTTTCATCAGCCTTCCAACTTCCATGTACCTAATAGCTTCCCTCACCACTCCAATTCTCTCACTTCAAAGAGGAATGCATTTTTATTTTTCTCATTCTCAAACACAGCCCTAAGACTCCTGTGGGAGGTGAAAGCCAGAGAACAGATAAATCTCTTAACACTGGTGAAACTGCCTGAAAAAGTGAAAGACAAGTCATTTGCAAACAAACTGGCTCAAAGATAACACAAAGAGACTTCTATACGGAAAGATACCTTTTCTCCCATCACAGAGACGTTGATAACTAAATAGGGTTTCTGTTGCATAGAAGTCACCCACCTCTTCACTGCTGCTTCCACTCAGGAATGACTGAAGCTTTGTTTTTGGCATCTAAATTGGCTTCTCCCTTCTCTGGGAAAACAGTTCTAACTGTCACTGAATCTCCCTTTTCTGATTAGCATTTCTTCTTTTCCTCACTTATTCATTTTGTTTCTTATGCACGAGACACTTTGCATCTCCATGTGCATCTCCTTATAAATTATAAAGTCACTTTTTTGGAAAGAGGGTCCATGGGTTTTGTTTATTTTCATTTCCTCCTTTATACTGGGTGTTATATGTTCATAGAATAAATAAATAATAATATGCACGGAATAAATAAAGACTAAAATAAATCAATGTGGTTCCCCTAAGTTAACCTGGAAATGGACTCAATGCTTCACCAATGAGAAAGCATGAGAGACTGATCTTTAGGTCCTGCTTCCAAGTAACTGAAAACATTTGCACATGGACCAAGCAGTGGAAGGTAAAAACTTCATGAAAGTCTGGAAAGAAGTTTGTTCCAACTGACAGAAACAAAAAAAAACACTGAAAAAAAAAAAAAAAAAAAAGGAAAGTAAGATGAGAGAATTTCCCATGTCAAGTGGTACATGGTACACAGTATTTTCCAGCTCACTGAGGGCTAATTTACACACATTTTGGGGATGAAAAACAATTCCATCATTGCTTTGGCTGATAGTAATTTTTTTGAAAACCCATTATTTCTTCTTGGAATGGGGATCTTCCATCGGTGACCAAATGTTATTATATAAATATTGTTATACAAATTTTATTTATTATACAAATATTATACCAAGTCCTTGTAACCACATGTCATATCATTATCTTTATAAAAACATATATAAATTCTAATTAATCTGTCTGCTGAGTGAAATAAATGATACCCCTCCTCTGCCTTTGGGAATAGAGACCTCTTCTCCATTCAAGCTCTGACATTGTGATAGGCATTATTCAAACTTAAGCAATGTAATTCTCAGAGCAATTTTATGAAGTAAGCCTTGCATTATCATCCCTAACAGAAAAGGAATCTTTGGCATGGAGAGGTTAAATAATTTAGCCAAGGTCACCCAGCCAGAAAGCAGCAAAGCCAGGATTAAGATTCAGGCAGAATGGCTTCAGAGCCCATAAGCTACTGAATCAATGGGCTCTGCCACTTCTTGGAACTCTTCTGGGCTGGAGCTATGAACTCTGGAAATCTGGCCTGTTTTAGGCAGATGAGTAGAAAACTCAAGGCTCTTTTGGCCACCATGCCTGTGTGTGTATCCCTCCAACTGGGCTTGGAAAATGGGCCCTCTGGACTTTCCAGAGAAAGCATGAGACCCTGTAAATTGCATAGTGCACATGACTGTTGATGAAATATATTGGTCTCTGGCTACATGGTCTGTATTTTCTGACTCTGAGGATCTTCCTATGGCTTGCAGAAAGGTGTCAGTCGAAGCAATATTTGTTAGACTCTTGGGAATCAGTTTTTTTTTTTTTTTAATTATATGAGAACTATTGGGCTATCTAGGATTATTCAGCAAGCTTAATTGAAAGAAGCGCTCTTTAATCATTTCTGCTTAAAGCCTGGCTGTGGGAGTGTAGAGGGGACTGAGGGGAACTTTTATAGGGCTGAACTTATATGTGACACTGGATAATAACATAGCATTTCCCATGGAGAAAAATGAAGATGAATTCATATCTTTTCCTCATCACCTAGTGCACTTAAGGCATATCTTTATTTTTGGTGGTAATAGTACCCCTACCCCTGGGAGTAGTCAGTGGTAATTGCAAAGCAGTTTTGGAATGTAAGAACTTATCCTTATGTTTATGGTGATTGTTCGTAGCACCATCATACTGACATACATATGAACTTTCTTCCGAGGAGTTTAAATTGCTTCCAAAATTGATTTGCATGTTTAGGGCATCTTATAAAATGTATCTTAGCACAATACTGCCTTAAATAGAATAGGTATATTTTTATTCAACTAACTGTTATAACGGTTTTGTTCTTTACTATATCAGAAATCAATTATACTGGGAGGCTATACAGCTGGGAATTTAAGGGGCTCAGAGATACTGAGGTATGAGTTCTAGCTTTGCCATTTACTAAGTAAGGAGTCATGAGTAAGTTTAATTCTGCATGCCCCTTTTTTTTCCCTCTGTAAAAAGATAATTAATACCTACTTAGTTAAATGAGATGTTTCTTGTGAATTGGTTATATGCCTGACACCTAAGAACTGTATTGAGTCCCTGCTGGCTTACAGTAATATTAACTGATTTTTTACATCTCTTAGTTTTGTTTTTCCCCCAAGTTGGCTTCATTCTCAAGTTAGATTTCACCATTTATTATAGCAATGATGGACATCATCAAATTTAGTCTTACAGTCTGACAGTTTGGAAACTCCATCAAACCGGTCTGCCTCTTTCCTCACATTTCCAGGGATTGAATCCAAGTAGTCTGGCTTGGATCAGAGCTATATAAGATGGTTCATTACTAATGTAGGTCAGACACATATCTTTTCTGGGAATTGAAATAGGAGGTGGTATAGAGTCTCAGTCAAACTACATAGCTCAAGGATGGAGGAGAGAAGATTCCTAAAAAGGAAGAAAAAAAGATTCTGTTATCATAAAATAAAAAGATAGATTTTCATTAGGGAGAAAATAAGATGGGAGAGCTAGGTGTCAGTAAGATAATGTTCCAGAATAGGGGTATGTAATTGTTAAGTAACTACAGTCGTCCAGGTATGTGATTTTGTTGTTATTCAGTTATTAAGTCATGCCCAACTCTTTGTAACCCCATGGACTGCAGCATGCCAAACTTCCCTGTCCTTCACTATCTTCTAGAGTTTGCTCTGATTCATGTCCGTTGAGTTGGTGATGCTATCTAACCATTTCCTCCTCTGCGGCCCTCTTGTTTTGTCTTCAGTCTTTCCCGGCATCATGGTCTTTCCCAATGATCATCTCCTTGCATCAGGTGACCAGAGTATTGGAGCTTCAGCATCAGTCTTTCCAATGAATACTCATGGTTGATTTCCTTTAGGATTGAGTGGTTTGATCTCCTTTCAGTCCAAGGGACTCCCAAGAGTCTTCTGCAGTACCACAATTTGAAAGCATCAGTTCTTCTGCACTCAGCTTTTTTTATGGTCCAACTCTCAAAACCATACATGACTGCTGGAAAAATCATAGTTTTGACTATATGGACCTTTGTTGGCAAATTGATGTCTCTGCTTTTTAATACACTCTCTATTTCAAGGAGCAAGCATCTTTTAATTTTCATGGCTATAGTCACCATCTGCAGTAATTTTGGAGCCCAGGAAAATAAAATCTATCATTGCTTCCACTTTTACCCATCTATTGGCCATAAAGTGATGGGACTGGATGCCATGATCTTAGCTTTTTGAATGTTGAGTTTTAAGCCAGCTTTTTTACTCTCCTCTGTGAAAGAGGGTGAACCTCATCAAGAGTCTCTTTAGTTCCTTTTCATTTTCTGCCATTAGAGTAGTATCATCTGTATCGCTGAGGTTGTTGATATTTCTCCTGGCAATCTTGTTTCCAGCTTTTGATTCGTCCAGCGGACATTTCACATAATGTACTCCCTTATAAGTTAAATAAACAAGGTCACAATACAGGATCGTACTCCTTTCCCAATTTTGACCCAGTCCATTGTTTCATTTAAGGTTCTAACCATTGCTTCTTGACCTGCAAACAGGTTTCTCAGGAGACAGGTAAGGTAGTCTGGTATTCCCATCTCTTTAAGAATTTTCCACAGTTCATTGTGATCCACATAGTCAGAGGCATTAGCATAGTTAATGAAAAAGTGAAAGTCGCCTAGTCGTGTCCCACTCTTTGTGACCCCATGGACTGTACAGTCCATGGAGTTTTCCAGGCCAGAATAGTGGAGTGGGTAGCCTTTCCCTTCTCCAGGGGATCTTCCCAACAGAGGGATCGAACCCAGATTTCCCGTAGTACAGGCTTTACCAGCTGAGCCACAAGGGAAGCCCAGTGAAGCAGAAGTAGATGTTTTTCTGGAATTCCCTTGCTTTCTCTGCTAATTTGATCTCTGATTCCTCTGTCTTTTCTTTCTTTTTCTTTTTTTTTTTAATTAATTTATTTATTTTAATTGGAGAATAGCTGCTTTCGAATATTGTGATGGGTTTTGCTATACAACAGCATGAATCAGCCATAGGTATACATGTGTCCCCCTAATCCTGAACCCCCCGCCCCCTTCCCTCCCCATCCCATACCTCCTGGTGTCACAGAGCACCAGCCCTGGAAGCCCTGCTTCATGCATTGAACTTGCACTGGTTGTACTAGGTCTTACCTCTGGAAGGTCTCAGTTCACATACTGCTGTAGCCTAGCTTGAAGGCACATGATAAGTCACACCATTTGATCCTCACAACAAGATTGTGGGGTAGGGATTTTTATTCCCTTGTTGATGAAATAGAAAAATGATATCGTTTATGCAACATAACATGTAGTATACCAAATTTTGAAACTTGGTCTATCTAGATCCATGACGCTTGCTTGCAACAGTAAAGATCAGCCCAAAATTCAAGAGTTATGTGTGTGCTCAGTCATTTCATTTGTGTCTGATTCTTTGTGAACCCCTTGTATCCCTCCAGAATAACTGTTAGTTTAACAGTTCAATGGGACTTCCCTGGTGGTTCAGATGGTAAAGACTCTGCCTGTAACACAGACAACCCAGGTTCGATCCCTGGGTGGGGAAGATCCCCTGGAGAAGGAAATGGCTACTCACTCCATTATTCTTCCTTGGAGAATCCCATGGACAGAGGAGCCTGGGGGGCTACAGTCCATGGGGTCCCAGAATCGGACACAACTGAATGACTAACACACAAACACACACTTTCTAACAATTTAATAGATAAAAACCAAAGTATTGCATTTAATACTGAAGAAGACTGTGGAAAGGAGAACCAGTGGTGCCCACATGCCTTGCATAAGTGAAGCTTCTGTCAGAAACCAAGTTTACTATTTAAGAAGTTGATGAATATGGTTTGTTGGAATATGATTCAAATTTAGGATAAAGGAATGGAAGGTAGTTTTCATTATAAACCACTCAGCAATCTATTGGGCTTCCCTGTTAGTAAATTGGTAAAGAATCTGCCTGCAATGCAGGAGATCTGGGGTTCGATCCCTAAGTCAGGAAGATGCCCTGGAGAAGGAAATGACAACCCACTCCAGTGTTCTTGTCTGGAGAATCCCATAGACAGAGGAGCCTGGCAGGCTACAGTCCATGGGATCACAAGAGTCAGACACGACTTAGTGACTGAACCAGTATAGCAATCTATTATCTATGCAAAAGACAAGGCAGTCTTAGAGCTGTTTCACTTAATTTAAAATAGGCTCGAGCATACCACCTCATTCAAGCAACATATTGATTATGTTGTTCTGACATACAGGGGGCTGGCCGGAAACAGAGACAGCTAAATGGCGGATTACATATTTTTTTGTAACTAATTCACACATGAAAATTAAGAGTCGGCTTGACAGTAAACCTTCTGTTATTCTAGAATGCCATCCTTGTTTCAGTGATGTCCCTCAGGGGGTGTATGCCAGCTGTATTGTAGCAGAGGGATCCAGGAATATTTCTGGCTCCATTTTCAGTGTGTTTGAGCAAGTTTATACATTCTCATTTGTCCCTATGGTTCAATGTCAGTCAGTATCAATGACTTCCCATCCCACGTCTTTGGCAACAAGTCTCATTTCTTGAGCACTTACTGTATGCCAACCTCTGTGCTGAGTGCTTTGCGTATGTTGTTTTAAACAATCCCCAGAACAATGATGTGAAGTAATTTATTGATCAAAACTTCTTCAAAATATGTAATAGAAAAAGGAAACCTGTTTTAAGGGGGGAAAAAAGCAATATTGGCTCATGGATCTGAAAAGTAAGGTCTAACTTTTTCTAGACTCTACCTGATGCGGGGGCTCATTGCAATCATCAGTGTTCTCTTTCTGTTTGCTTGCTTCCAAAGACATTTGATTTTTATTGGCATATGATTGGTTTACGGTGTTGTGCAAGTTTTAGGTATGGCAAAGTGATTCAGTTACACATGAGGTCATCAGCTCCTACCCAGGGTCCTTTCATCTAACCTCAGGCATAAGAGGCGGGTCCATAAACTTTCATTAATATATCTGGCTACCATCAGAAAACACTGCAGGACTTAAATAGTTTTCCTCTCTGATTCTGACTCATATCACTCCTACTCATCATCTAGTCTTTGTTGAATATTGCTGCCAAGCCTATTTCAGCATTTTATTTTGCCTTGTTTGACAGTTTGTTTTATATTCACCAGGTTACCATGTCACCATGACCCTACCTCTTCCTCCTTCAGATGTGCTGGCATTCAACCCAGCATCTCTAAGACCTCTAAGCCACTCTCACAAAAGGGACTTGAGCGGGATAAGGCATGAGATAACTAACTCTTTTGTGTTTCCTCAGATGGATTTAATGGATTCAATAATAAAAGAACTCTCTCTACTTTTCCTTTCCCAGGTTTTGCAAATTGGAAATAGGGTAAAATCTAATGCTGTTACAAAAAAAAAAAAAAAAAACACACACACTTATATATACACATATATATGTATATGAAGTGAAACTCTATGTTATCAAAATAACTAGAAGATATAATATGATTTTTTTATAACATTAGATTAGATAGAGTTATGGCTATTTTTTAAAGATGCTCTGCTGTAGTCTCCACTCACATCTGTGAAGCCAGTCATTTTCTGTAGAGAATAACACCATCACTCGCTTTCTGTTTTATGTGGGCCAGTAGTGCGACATCCCACCATTCAAAATCAGCTTTTTCTATAGGCTTCCATATTTCTGTATTCCCTGTATCCTAGCCTTAGCACCTTAGAGTCATATTCAACTCTGCCGTTGTACTCACCTCCTCTTAAATCTTTGGGTTTCCAAGTCCCACAGGTTCTACCTCCAGGAAGTTTTACCTGCCAGCTGCTCTTCCATTCTCCCTAACATTATACTGACTCAGCACCACCTTCCCTCCCACTAGGAACAGTAAAAAAGCCTCTCCATCCATCTCCTCCTATCACACTACTGCCTCAGGAACCATGTACGCATTTCCCTGGTCAAGTATTTGTCTTATTTCTCATGGCTTAAAGCATAACATTAAGAAGAATAAGAATGTAACCTGGTTCTTACAAACCTGAGCTCAAATATACATTTTTCTGGCGCTTCTGCCATGCTCCCAATTCTGTGTGCCAAAATCTTAAAGGCTAAGTAAGTAATTCTAAGCACTGGTTAGTCTCTGTACCAATCTATACCTCTTATGTCTATGGTTTTAAACATATTCCTACCTGGGGATAAACTGTCCTTTTGTTTGTTTTTGCAGTGATTCATTTTTAATACCTACTATGTGTCAGGATATTTTTTTCTTTGAATATAAAGGTAATATGTGAGGGTCTTTATCATTATTAGGATCACACTATTGGACTGTTATGTCCTTTTACTGATGACTGCCTCTACTATGTAGCCTTCTTTGGTTCTGGCTTCTTACTTTTTTAGGCAGGAAGAATCTCTTCCTTTGAATTTAAATGTGATCATGTCACAAATAAAATGTAACACATCATAGTGTTGGTCGTATAACAGGTCTGTTTGTAGGATTCGTAGAAAGAACACAGTAGTAATAGTCACTCAGTTGTGTCCAACTCTTTTGCAACCCCATGGACTGTAGCTCACTAGGCTTCTCTGACCATGGAATTCTCCAGGCAAAAATGCTGGAGTGGGTATCTACTCCCTTCTCCAGGGGGTCTTCCCAACTCAGGGATCGAAACTGGATCTCATGCTTTTGCAGGCGGGTTCTTTACCATCCGAACCAACAGGGAAGCCCTACAGCCATCATATGCAGCTTCTAATCTGAGCTTCACTATCTACTACCTGGGCGATCCTTAAAAACTGCTTCGCCTGCCAGAGCTTACTTTCCTTCTTCCATATCTTATTTTGGGAATCAAAAATAGCATATTATGTTATTCTTAAGTAACTTAGCACTTAGTATATTCTTTGTATCTATCTTTTTGTTTCATTTGTTTCTCCTGCTAAAAAATAAGTTCCTTAAGGATCAACACTGTCTTTAACATATTTCTATCTTGTGTGCAAAAATAGATGGATATCATAAATCTCAGTGTGCACACACACATATATACCACACACACACACACACACAAAGGCACACAAGGTAGTGAAATTCATCGACTATACATATACCTGTATATGTACAAACATAAACCTTTAGATTGAAACACATCTTGAATGGGCGTTATTTATCAGGAAATCATAATAGATAACCTGTTTTTCCTTCCAGTCTGAAAAGGTTAGATTTCTAAGCCATTGAAGCCATCAAAGTATATATTGAAGGAGGGAGAAGGGGAATTCTGGATTAGTAAAAGGAACAGTTTTCTATGCAGTAGGTTATTTATTAACTCAACAGGCTGTCTTAAGGAGTCATGAGATCCATGTTAGCAGAGGAATTTAAGCAAAAACAAAATGGCTGCCTCCTAGACTGCTCTCACAGAGAGCTCTGCCAAAGAGTGTCGAGAGATCCTCTACATACTTCAGAATATGGAATTCAGACGAAGAAACCCTTCTTTCTTTGAAGTATGGACTTAATTCTCTCTTCTTTTGTACTCCTCATCGTCCCAGGCCGTCTCTTCTGTTCTGAGCCTCTGAGATGAACCATGTGTGTGGCTTGGGTAAGAGCAGAGAGAAGCAGCAGAAAATCATGCCCAAGATCACATACCAGGAGCTGCAGTGGGGCATTTCTGGTACCTGTACTAGGCATGCTGGATAAGAGGATTTTCATTATCCTTGAGAGGGTTGCTGTTTAATCTTTTTTTTTCCTGTTAATGAGCTCCACTTCAGTGCTATTTCCCTATCCACTTGCACCTTCCTCCACTTCTTAATCTCTTCCTATGATTAGCAGGTTTTCCCTACAAATTAAGTTAAATTTCCCCTGCTACACTCTGAGCCCATCACTTTTCTCATGACCTTCATTCACTAATGGCCATCATTGATTCCTGTCCTCCTTATCTTGATGACTTCTTGTCTCCAAGGACTGCAGCTCCTCCATCACTGAGCAGCTGAGAGTCAGTCATTTCTCTAGATTCCCTCTGAGAACTCTTATGATGGCAGAGTACAAGAGATGGCAGTGAAAGGCCAAAAGAAAGGGTAACAATCCTCATAATTATGACTTCCTAATTTAGACTAATTAAAAAAAAAAAAAAACTGACTAAGCTCTGGTGATTAGGCCTCACTTAGTCTTCAAGTTCAAGAGCCTCTGGATGTGTCCAGTGTCTCCATATGTAGTTTCTATTGCTCAGTCACTGTCCACCTTTGTATGTTCTCTTTTGTCAGTGAGAAGTGGTGTTTGGTATTTCAGAGTAAGGGCTCTGGAGTCAGGATGCTTTTGTTAGAATCCTATTATCAAGGGTGTCATGATGAGCTGTTTAACTTCTTTAAGCCTTGTCATCCTCATCTGTATAATGGTTATCATAATAATGGCCTCCTCATATATTTGTTGTCAGGATTAAAATGAGATTCAATGTTAAAGTCTAAACACATGATGCATGATGAATAAATATTAACTATTATTTAAAAGAGGAATAGAGACAAGTTGGGTATTAATGAGTTTCTGAAATGTGGCCATCTCATTTTGATATTCAGTTTAATCCTCTATGGTTTCAATGGGCATTTTTAATGTGTGTGTGTGTTTTACACTTTTGTTGTGCCAGAATTTGGAACAAATGGATCGAAAAGCAGCTTATAATTTTGTGGCTTCTCGAATATTTGAAAACTCTTATTTATCCAGTTCATTTAATTTACATCAGTTGAGTCATTTTCAGAACTAACACCTGTCCTTGAAGATAGAGGATACAGCCCCTGCCCCCTGGGGGGGGGCCTGCAGCTGATGGGGTGGGGTTGTGAAGGGAAGACCCTACAGACGTCTGTGGAAGGATATTGCCCTTCCATAGCTGCCCCTCTGTGAGTGGCAGCCAAGCATCTGACTTGGAACCCAAGGTCACGAGGCTGTCAGTCTGAAAAAAAAAGCTGGGCATGTAACTGGAAAGGGAAGAGCAAGGGGAAGCAAGATAGAACCTACCAGTCCTTCTGCACTACCTCCCATCACTCTAGCCAAAAGGACCTTCAGAGTAAAGTGGCCGCTGCTTCTCTCCTGTGTTGCTAATCTCACATGTGTTTCCTTTCAGTCAGTTCTAACTAGAAGCCATACAGAGACTCTGGAAAATATACTTGCAGCTTTGCCAAGTTGATCCAGTGCAAAATCACCACAGTATACCCATTGAAAACATGGCTCCTGTTCACATCATTAACCATATGTAACTTCCAAATGAAAAGAGCAACATTACACCTCTGTCTAGCATGAGAAGACACTCCCCTTCATGTAACTTAAAACATGATAAATACCTTCCTAAAAATGTAAAACAGCCATTGCCCATGTCATAGTGTCTATCTTTGGGTGATATTCCTTCTCTAGTGAACCATAGTTCCCCATTCTTTATTCTGTAGTTAAAAACTGACATATAATGTAGCCACTAATAATATATTTCATGTTGAAACAGAGAAATGGGAAAGAGAAAAGAGAAGGATTCACAAACACACATGCACAAAGATATTCACATTAGATTAGATGAGGGTGGGTCTCTAGGGCATGGTTCCTAAGGAAAGGAATTTACCTGTTAATAGACCAATGGTGACGAGAAATTCCAGTAGAAATCCTACCGAAAAGTTAGGATAGTGAAGGACCCAGAACAGTCCCTCGTGTATCCATGTAACTTCAAATCTAAAATTTATGGAATGAAGATGCACCCTCATTTTGTATATCTGTCAAAATAATTCTTCTCATTAAACTTTATCATTTCAATAATTATACCTACTGATTTAAGAGATGTTAAAATAAAAAAAAATGAGCATTTTGGAATTGATGAAATGAATGAACAGTAAATATTTGTTGAATGAGTGAAAGATGAAGAGTGGGTGTTGGAGATGGAATAACTGTAAGTATTTATTTTCCAAATCAAAGTGTAGATGAGTGAGTGAGTGAAAGTCTCTCAGTCGTGTCCGACTCTTTGCAGCCCCATGGACTGTACACTCCATGGAATTCTCCAGCCCAGAATACTGGAGTGGGTAGCTTTTCCCTTCTCCAGGGGACCTTCCTAACCCAGGGATCAAACCCAGGTCTCCTGCATTGCAGGTGGATTCTTTACCAGCTGAGCCACAAAGGAAGCACAAGATTACTGGAGTGGGTAGGGTTGTCTAAATAGAAAATTAATGAGATGTGAAATGATGAATTCTAGACAGGAGGGTAGTCAAATGACCCAAAACCTGGCTCATTTGCCTAGGTAGGAATGAAACTCAGAATGACCCGAGGAAGATCATAAAAGCAGCTGTAAGACTGGTGAATCCTTGCAGATGACTAGCCCTGATATGTATATGCATCAGAATTTCAGGATTCTTCGAAAACGTAAGGCTCATAACATCTTATTTCTGATTCGCAGGAATCCCTTCTATAAAATTTTAAGTTAAGTGGCTGAAAACAGCCTTTTGTATTGAGAATGGAACTTTGTCTATCAGGATCTATCTTTCTTTAAAAACAATAAGTAGAGTAAATAGACTAGTCCCACCATTTTTTATTGTTGGCTCTGGCACTTAAAACATCAACACTTCTAAACAGAGTGAGCCCATAATTTAGAGAAAGCTATCAAGGTTTTCAGGGGCATAGCAAGATGTGCCCTGGGGTGGGGGGAAAAACTTGCTGCAGCATTTATGAGATTTATGGTAAAGGGTTTTACATGAGGGCTGAAGTTTAAGGCAGATAAATCCCAGACGACAAATACCACCAATAATTGAATTACAAAACCATTATCATGTGCTGAACAGAGCAACTTTATGACTCTGTTGTGACAAGATGAAACTTGTTAGAATATTTATGTGCCTGGGATAGCTTCTGCACCACCAATCCAGAGAACAAGCTGGCTCTTCCATGTGCCTCCTATGAGCAGTTAGCCTTCCTGAGTAATTCAGTAGCCAAGGAAAACAAGGTACTTCAGAGAGAGGGCTCCAAAACAGACATAGCCTACAACCATACATCACATCTGACCTTGAATTTCAACAGCTTCTGGGTCCAACACACTTCTGTTGTCAGCTGAAACTAGGCTCTTCCCATGGTAATCTGGCCAGTCATACAATAAATAAAGACTCTGGCTGTCTTCATTGTTTTCTACTTCTAAACAAATGAAGAGTAAAAACATCCCAGTTATAAGAACCATTTTTTTCTGATCTTAACATGTCTTTGAGAAATCATATACCTTCATCTTTTGTGATTGTTGAAATCTATGAATCAGACTCTTTGACAGTGGCAATGAAATGGTAGTTTTCCTTTTTTTATAGGATGAAGTAATGACAGGACCAATCCATTCCTCATGATGGCTATGACTTAGTTAAAACAGATTACGTTCCTGTTTATAGTTTTGCTATAACTGAGTATATCCTTATGAGATTTGGGTAGTTTTCTCCAATTTTTTTTAATTTAGAAATAATTTTAGGATTGAAGAATTGCAAAGAATAAGAGCTCTTATATACCCTTCCCTATGGCTTACACCTCATATAACCATGCTGTGATATTCATAACTAGGAAATTAACATTGATTTAATACTATCAACTAAACCGGAGACTTTATTTGGATCTTTCCAGGTTTTCTACCAATGCCCTATTGTTTCCCCATCCAGAATCCAAATAATACTCCAACATTGCATTTACACGTCATTCCTTTTTCTGTTTCGTCAAATCTCCTGTCTTTCCTTGTCTTTGATAACCTGGACAGTTTTGAAGTGTGCTAATCAGGTGTTTTGTAGAATGTTCCTCAAATTGGATTAGTCTGATATTTTCTCATGATTATAGGTTTATATATTCTTGGGAAGAATATCACAGAAATGGTGTGTGCTTCTCATGACATCACATCAAAGAGTGATACAAGTATCAATAATGTATGTTTTATTACCAAAGATGGTAACCTTGATCACCTGATGGAGGTGGTATCTGCCAGGTTTGTCCATTGCTGAGTTATTATTTTCTCTGTTCCAACATCTCTTTCTTAGCAGCAAGTCCCTGAGTCCAGTTCCCACTCCAGTGAAGGAGAATCCAGCTCTAACTCCTGGCAGAAGGAGTATCAAAAACTGGATGAACATATGTTAAAATTTCCATCATCATTAAGTCTTTTGAGAGGGATACTTTGAGGCTGTGCTTTTTACTCGCTAATGTTAGGGTGCATCCGTCAACCGTGCCTGCAGCATTTACGACTGTGGTATTCTAATGGAAATTGTTCATATCTGTCAGGAACAGTTGTTCCATTTGACAATTTATTTAATGTATAGCACTATGTAATTGCTCAGCCAATGAACTGACCAAAAAAAAAGATAGTTAATAAGCCCAATTCTGGATTGTTTTTTATTCCTTCCTCACCTCAAGAATCTCTGTGCGCTGTTTCTGAGTCTGTGGCCAAATAATCCCTGTTAGGCATTAAGATGCCACCTGCTGATGCAAGACAAGATCTCTCTGCCTAATGAAGTCCTTCTTAAAGGAGAGTTTTAAAGTCTGACTTGGGATGAAGCAGTCAGAGGCGAATGCTTTTCCCCAGTGACATATTTGCTTTACTGACTGTGGAGGTGGGGACTCCCTTGGGAGTTCTGATCTCTCCTCTCTGTTCATTTGGGCATCCCACAGCATCTTTACCCTGAGGAGGGTGACTTGGGGGTACTACATCAGTGTGCACACACATACATGCACCTACACACACACTCTTTTACCTCTCCCTGTCTCTCTTCTATCCTGGCTATGGAAAAAAATGCAGGCTTGCTGCTCCCCGAAAAAGAAAACAAACCTCAATAAAGTGTACTGACTCTGCTGTTCAAGAGTGATTTTAATTCCTAAGACAAAGAATGAAAAGAAAAGGAATATTTTTTCACGAGAAAGATCACTGGAGTGAGTCAAGACCCAGGTTAGCAGTTTCAACCTGACACTGTCTGAATGGTGTGACCTTGGATGAGATATTTCCTTTCTTGAAACTTTGGTTTCTATAATTGTGACATGCAGTGTTTGGACTAGTTCATCTCTAACAGTCTTTTCATCTCTAAAGGTTTACTGTTGATAACAATGTTAGCTGTACATACTCTTTCTTTTACTCTTCACAACAGTCTTATCATTAGGTAGTATTATTATCAACCTTTCTACAGATGGTACATGAACTATAGAGAAATCAGGTTCCAATCTGATTGTGTATCATTTTTTAGCCATATGACCTCAGGCAAGTAGCTTTCAGGGCTAACACAGCCTTTCCTTATCTCACCATTATTTTTCCTGAAATTGTGTTGCATGTGAAGTTTCTAGGCACACAATGTATATTCTTATCCAAGTTGTTGACAGTTGACAAACAGGACACCAGCAGTGGCACAGCCTTACAAACCCTATATGATATCCATCCTACACTTAACAAATGGACACTAGTCATTGATCAACAGCATTAGACAAGAGATTTTTTTTCCTAAGGTAGTTAAAGCCCCTTATAGTTCATATGTTTTTTTTTCTACACAACTTTTAAGAAATGGTATATTATATATAATATATACCTGATAATATATACCTGATATTGGAGAAGGCAATGGCACCCCACTCCAGTACTCTTGCCTGGAAAATCCCATGGATGGAGGAGCCTGGTGGGCCACAGTCCATGGGGTCGCTAAGAGTTGGACAAGACTCAGCAACTTCCCTTTCACTTCTCACTTTCATGCATTGGAGAAGGAAATGGCAACCCAGTCCAGTGTTCTTGCCTGGAGAATCCCAGGGATGGGGGAGCCTGGTGGGCTGCCGTCTATGGGGCCGCACAGAGTCGGACATGGCTGAAGCAACTTAGCAGCAGCAGCAGCATATCTGATATATATTTATAGTTATTCACTCTCTCTCTTCTATGTTGAAATCTAAACATAAGGGCAGGGATTTTCCTCTGTTTTATTTGTTGCTAACCATCATCACCTAGAACTACTCCTGGCACATTATTGGCATTCAATAAATATTTGTTGAACTCATTCATTCATTAAAAATTTAATTAAGAATCTGCTCTCTGGCCTCCTGTGGAGGAAAGTGTTAAAGATTTAACATTTTAAATGTTAAGGATGCCCCAGGAATCCTCAGTCTATAGCAATGGTCTCCATGGTGAGTTACCTGTGACCCCACCCCAGTAATGGACAAGATGATTCATGGATGTGAGAAGAAAGTATTAGAATTTCTGACTTTTTGCTTTCTTCTATTTTGATTTCTATTTTCTGTATATTTTCTAAAGTGAATATGTAAATACCGTAGTGCATTTGCAATTCCACCTGAGCTATCTCAAATCCTAAAAGATGATGCTGTTAAAGTGTGGCACAAAATATGTCAGCAAAATTGGAAAACTGAGCAGTGGCCACAGGACTGGAAAATGTCAGTTTTCATTTCAATCCCAAAGAAGGGCAATGCCAAAGAATATTCAAGCTCCCGTACAATTGTGCTCATTTCACATGCTAGCAAGGTAATGCTCAAAACCTTTCAGGCTAGGCTTCAGCAGTATGTACACTTCCAGATGTATAAGCTGGATTTAGAAAAGGCAGAGGAACCAAAAAATCAAATTGCCAACATCCATTGGATCACAGAAAAAGCAAGGGAATTCCAGAAAAAAAATGTACTTCTGCTTCATTGACTATACTACAGTCTTTGACTATGTGAATCACAACAAACTGGAAAATTTTTAAAGAGATGGGTCTACCAGACCACCTTACTTATCTCCTGAGAAATCTGGTTGCGGATCAAGAAGCAGCAGTTAGAATATTATGTGGAACAACAGACTGGTTCAAAATTGCGAAAGCAGCACAACAAGGCAGAATATTGTCACCTTATTTATTTAACTTATATGCAAAATACATCATGAGAAATGCCCGGCTGGATGAATCAGACTGGAATCAAGATTGCTGGGAGAAATATCAACAACCTCAGATACACAGATGATACTACTCTTTTGGCAGAAGGTGAGGAGGAACTAAAGAGCCTCTTGATGAAGGTGAAAGAGGAGAATGAAAAAGCTTGCTTTGGACGCAACATTCAAAAAACTAAGACCATGGGATATGGCACCATCACTTCATAGCAAATAGAAGGGGAAGAAGTGTAAACAGTGACAAATTTTTTTTCTTGGGCTCCAAAATCACTGCAGATGGTGACTGCAGCCATGAAATTAAAAGACACTTGCTCCTTGGAAGAAAGCTATGATAAACCTAGACAGCATATTAAAAAGTAGAGACATCACTTTGCTGACAAAGTCTGTATAGTCAAAGCTATGGTTTCTCCAGCAGTCATGTATGAATGTGAGAGTTGGATAATAAAGAAGGCTAAGTCCCAAAGAATTGATGCCTTTGAATTCTGGTGCCCGAGAAGACTCTTGAGAGTCCCTTGGACAGCAAGGGGATCAAACTAGTCAATCCTAAAGGAAATCAACCCTAAATTTTCATTGGAAAGACTGATGCTGAAGCTCTAATACTTGGCCACCTGGTGTGAAGAGTTGACTCAGTGGAAAAAACCCTGATGCTGGGAAAGGTTGAAGGCAAAATGAGAAGAGTGTGGCAGAGGATGAGATGGTTGGATAGCAACACCGACTCCGTGGGCATGAATCTGAGCAAACTCTGGGAGACAGTGAAAGACAGGGAAGCCTGGCATGCTGCGGTCCATGTGATTGCAAGCAGTCAAACACAACTTAGCCAATGAATAACAACAACAACTCGTGCATTTCCACAACTTATTACTAGTAACTCCTATATTGGGTATGTGCTTTTTTTCTTTTCTCTTGCTTGATGTGTTCAAACAAAAATTTGGATATTTCTGCCCTTGGAATTCTCTTATGGAACATAATTTCTCTGGGTCAGACTGTCTCCAGCAGCAAAATAATCAGGTTTCCATTCCTTTACACTCGTTTTCTGCCTCCTGGTCTGAAGTTCTTTGTCTGAAACAAATATGAAAATACAGGAGAATTGAAGTTCTCTCCTCTTCTTGTTTCCCATTAATACAGTCCCTTCAGTCCGAATCAGGACTTTTACACCTTCCTCCTCTCACTCTGAATTTACGTTCAGCACAAATACACACCTCCTAGTATCCCTGGCATTTTTTCCTCTTATCACAACCTTAGCCTTCCAAGCACTCTTTCTTAAGATGGCATACAAGTTGTAAGTGTCCTGAAATTTGAGAAAAGTCCATGTATCCTGCTCATGCAAATAAATACCACTTATTTCCCCCATGTCCCTTTGTCATTTGCTCACATTAATTACATCCACCTTACTCTTCCTTTCCTGACTGTAGAAATTTTCTTGTTTTTTATTAATAGTATTGGTTTATTACTATTAATAATAATGCATAAATACATCTTCCATGTCATTGTTAAATAAACTACTGATAAGTATAATCATCCCTTTGACTATTTCCCTACGATTCTAAAAATTCCAGAGGTGACTTCCATTATGAATTTTGAATGTACATTTCCAGTAGCATTTGTTTTACTTTTATATGCATTTTGACTTTGAGCTAGTCGATAGGAGACAGATAAATTGGGCATTTTCATTTAATAGACTGCAATAAAATAGAGATCTCTCTCATTAATTTTGTGTTCTGGCATGGAACAGTCTCTAAGATACATCGTTGAGTAAAATTAACAAGTTGCTAAAAATACATAGGGTATGCTACCACTATAGTTTCAAAAGATAAGAACAAACCTGCCTTAAAAATGCTGTGTGCTCCTCTTTTACCTCCGTCCCACACTCTTTGATAATTTAAAGTATTTTCCTCTGTATCTCACTGGCACTGTCGTTTCTGTTTCAGGATCAGGCTCGTGATCTGGTCATGTTCCCTGGTGTCTCTCTAGACTTTCTCCTTTGCATTCAGAAACAACAAAGACAAAGATGGGGAGGCACCATAAAAGTGGGGAAATAAGACGGAGAGAGGAAATTCAACCAATGGAGTAGGAAGTAAAGTCATTATATTAGAAGATGGGAAGGTGGGAAAGAGGAGGGAAACTGTAGAAGAATGATTTGCCCAACCAGTTTAGAAGAACGGTTGATGTCTGCAGAGACCTGTGCTTACTTCTAAGCCCTTTCATTTCTCTTTCAACTTTCCATTTTCTTTCTACTGAGCACTTTGTATAACAAAACCTCACCTCCCACGACCCTCCTGAGCTTTATGTATTCCCACATTCTGAGTCAGACATCCTATTCTTCACTTTACTCTCCTTTGTCTGTCTGTCTCTCTCCCCTGCATTTTATTATAAATGTCATATAACCTAACAGTCAGACTTCTGATTTGGGGAGTAGGAATGACAAAATGCAGATTGTAATGAGCTGAAGAGTGTTGGCCGTGCTGATCCTTTGTAGCCATTATGCATTTAACAAACTAACTAGCATTTTTATTTGTCTGCCTCTATTTATTTGTTATTTGTAGTAGCTACCATTGTTTCAGTAACTCTGGGAGTTGGTGATGGACAGGGAGGCCTGGCGTGCTGCGATTCATGGGGTCGCAAAGAGTCGGACACGACTGAGCGACTGAACTGGCTGACTGACCATTGTTTCTGGAAAACCAGTGTAACCATGTGGAGATCAGAAAAAAGCAAACAAGCATGTTTCTCAGGCTTACAGGAGAGGTTAAAATGCCACCTTTAAGATACTTTTTATTTTTTTCTAGCTCATTTCTCCCATAAGATGAGACCTCAGGCCCAGCTGCTTTGTTTAGGAGTGAAAACTATAGCTTTAACTAGGACTTTCCTGATGGCGTTTATCCCTGAGAGCCTAACTGTAGTGTTATGTGAAGAGGAAACCCTTGACTACAGAAGAGGAGACCAGAGGGCCCAGCCGCCAATACAGGCCAGCACTTTGCTGCTGCTCCCAGTAGTAGATGGGGCCACTTGCTTTGTTTATGGGAAGCCTGTGGGAACATGAATGCTTCTTCTAAAACAAAAAGGAGGAGGGCAGGTGTCTCTAACTCTCAGCATCTGTCTCTCTGCAGATCCCTCCCGACTCCTCCCTTGGCCGTTAGCTGCAAATACTGACTCTGAATAAATAAGTGCTATCCCATCATAGTGTTTATTTTTTAATACTTGCTCCGTGGTTATCTCCATCAGTACATTTTGTGGATCCACAACATTTATTGAGTAGTATATTAAGCTGGTATAAACTCAGACAAAATGCCAGGAGAATGATAAACTAGTAACATTTTTGGATTTCTCTGTAGAAAATGTCTACAAAGGCTGCATTTAGCTGATTGTATTTCAGAAGGCTGATGTTTCACTGCTAACTTCACAGTGCACTATATCAGAGTGAGTGTTTTATTTGCATTCTTGACTATGATAATCCTTAGGTTTTATTCCACACCGGCTCCTAAATGTGAGCACTGGCTTAAGATACTGGAAGCATAAATGCAGGAGTCTGGCTTGATCTTTTTTGTATCAATACAGCTGAGTCTACCATGTCCAGAGGGCTTTCACCTTCCTTGGGCAGAGAGACTACACATGGATAGATGGGAACACAAGTTATTTGGAGCCATTTATAAACTTATGTGCATAACTTTCTTTGTGCCATCCTGTGGCTTTTAGGATCAAATACAAAACCTTGACATGATGTTGTTGCTGTTTAGTTGCAGAGTCATGTCCAACTCTTTGCAACCCCATTGACTGTAACCCACCAATCGCCTCTGTCCATGGGATTTCCCAGGCAAGAATACTGGAGTGGATTGCCGTTTCTTTCTCCAGGGGATCTTCCCCACCCAGGGATCAAATCCATGTCTCCTGTATCAGCAGTGTGTTCTTTACCAGTGAGCCACCAAGGAAGTCCTAACATGATGTACACAGTGCCTAGATTTTCATTTTATCTTCTGTTGATCTGCTGTGAAAACTTAGCCATGTTTACTGTTTACATACTAGTAGGCACCTCTGTGGATCAACTTCTATCTGACCTGTGGCCTTTTTACTTGATATTTATCTCTAAGGAGAATGCTCTGCCACTCCCTCTAGCCATTGATCATATTGTTACATATCCATGAAAATTCGATCTATTTTACTCTAAAGGCTTATGGAACATTCTCCTGCAGACATTTCTCCTGTCTTCAAATACCAACTCGAATATTAGAACTCTTGTTTAACTGGGTTACTGTCTCTCCCATAGTTGTATGTAAAGCTAGGGAATCTGTAGGCCTTTTCTTACCACATAAGAGGACATTGGAATATTTCACTAAACAAATAAGAGAATTCATTCATTCATATGGTTGATCTCTGGGCTACTGACTCTTTCATTTTGTCTGTTGATTCATGATGAGAAATCATTTCTGTTAATGAGGTACCCATGATAACCTAAGAAGCTTTTATTACCAACATGAATTTTAATTTTCACATGAGGATTAATATCCTCCATCTATCTACACATACTTGCTGTGAGCCAGGAATCTCTTAAGTGCTTTAGATGTATATTCTAGGAAAACTTATTTTAGTCTCATTTTATCCTTAAAAAATAAAAGCATAGAGATGTTAAGTAACTGAATGCAAACATGCAGATAAACTGATAAATGCTGATATGGCTTGCTGTGTACTTCATTATTCAAAAGCAGTCAGTAAACATTTATTGAATATCTATGTATGGCATGCATGGAACCTAGCACAGTTTGAGCTTGTCTGTCAATAAGACCAAATGTCACCACTTGAAACATGGCCTAATCTGTGCTATGCAAAAGAATGTGCAAAGTTCTGCATGTCTCAGAAGGGATAACCAACTTAGTTTAAGTGGCACCCCCACTGGGGAGATAGTTTTCAACTTCATTCATGTGCAGCAGAGCCACAAACCATAAGAGTTAAGGAGGCAGAAGAAGGGTAAGAGGTTATTCCAGGCAGAGGTGCCAGTATGTGCAAAGCATGCATGAAGATATTCCTTGACTTCTTTGAAATTCAGTTCCAGAAGGGAATTCTTTTTCTCAATTAGACATAAAGACAATATAAAAATATACAAGATATAGCCACCTACTGTCTTTTTATGTAATTAAAGGACCCTGCACCAATATTTTTCATCTCATTTTTATAGAGAGATTCTTTCAGAGTCCCAGAATTGAACAACCCAATATATTGGATATTATAGTAAATATTGACCAGTGTAAACATGTCTATATATTTGTTGAAGAAACATTCTTCTCTATGCTCTGGTAAGCACAGAGAATGTAGTGATAAAAACAGAGCACCTGCCTTTTGGGAGCTCAGTGAAGTAAGAGAAGCAGTTATGCAAAGAGATCCAGCAAATCATTATGAACCATGATGGGGATGGTACAGGGCAATCTGGAAGCATAAAGCAAAGCTGCCCAAACCTTTGTGCTTAATACCTGAAATCAGAGTTACTAACATAATTAGGCAGAGATTCTTAATGCCATTTTTGAGATCTCACTTCAAATGTGAGATCGTCAAGAGAATATTTTGAATTAAAATTTCTGTCTATGCTGGTTTTCTCTGACTTCTTATTTTTTTAGTTTTTTTTTTTTTTTTGAGGTTTAATTGACAAATAGACTTGTGATATGCTTCATGTACAATGTGATGATTTGATACATATATACATTATGAAAGGATTTCCATAATTGAGTTAACATTAATTACCTCACATGTTTATCTTTTGTGTGTGTGATGTGTAAGAATATTTAAATTCTACTATCTTAGCAAACTGCAATTGCATAATACAGTATTCTTCATTATAGTCGCCATGTTATACATTAGGTCCTCAGACCTTATGCATCTTTTAACTGAAAGGTTGTGCATTTTTATTATTTTCTCCCCATTCTTCCATCCCCAAAGTCCCTGGAAACCACCTGTCATTATTGTCCTCATTGTCATCAGCATCATCATTAAGCCCAACAATTGGTCTTAAAACATACAGAAAACCATTCAATTCTACAGCTCCAACTAAAATGCATAAATGAGCTAGAAAGTGATATTTTGCAGATCGTCTGCAGTGATGTGTTTCCACAAGGGTCTGGTCAACGACAGCACCATTAAAACCAGCACCTCTGTGAGCATTTAACATCGTTTGGCTTCAGCTCTTGAGAACTCACCAGTGCCACAAAGAAACAATAATTCTTTATAATCTGTGACTGCAGATCTAAGAGGCACCCTTAGGCCTCCAGGAAAAAGGACGAGCACATCAGCAAATAAAATTGTGGTCTGACTTTAAAGTTTTATTTTGTTGCTGCAGTTTTACTGTACCTGGGAAAATCTTAGGCGGGGTAAGGAAGTTGGTAGCCATGGTAGATTTTGGAGAGACAAAGGACTCTGTTTTGGCCCTGTCTCTTTTCATTAGTTAATAAGAGGAACATGTCACTTGAAACAACAGCTCCTGCCTTTAGAGATAATAAAATATCTTAAGAGATTTTGATTTGAGGTATGAGCACATAAAAAGATGAAACTAGATACAGGATAATCATTTTGCCTCCTGTTGACACTAACCACAAGCCAAGCAAGTTATTTAGTTTGCAGGGGAGTGCACCACTGTTTATGGGATGCCAGCATCATAGATGTTGGTCATTTCAAGGAAGAAACTTGCAGCAATTAAGGAGGGAAGTGACCAACATGTTACTACCTAGTAATAATTTGCAAAAACCAGTTACCTGCTGAGCTTTCTGGTTTGAGGGTTGTTGGGAGCTTGTCTTTATTTTCAGTGCTCACGACTGGTCTCATCAGTAGAAGTTGACTGAACCCAATCAATGCTTCACTTTGGGCAGTGGAGTGATACCAACCACAGACAAGCAGTCACCACAGTGGATGGCTGAAACGATGGTGAAAGTGTCCCATCTTCCCACGTTCAGATTCTAACCAGGCCAAAAGACCAAGTGCATGTCCCCTGTGTCTTTGTGGGGGAATTATAAAACCCTTGCTGGGACCGCTCTGCCTCCTGGGAGAAGAAAAATACGGAGTTTAATTTTTCAGGCATAGGCTCTGAGTTTTAGGCAATGTGTCAATCAAAGAAAAGTTACTGACAGTGATAATAGGGCCTTAGGAGACTTCTTAAGATGAACAGAGACTAAGCAGGCTAAGCCTCAGACTCTTGGAGTTGGAAGATAAGGTCAAAAGAGAAGTGTTCTGGGGATGCCCATAGGATAGTGATTAATTTACTTTGAAGAGCTCACAGACCATCATACACTCCCCCTACCTTCCTCCCCCCTTACCTTTCCCCCCTTCCTTCTTTCAGTGTTTGAGTATCTATTATCTTAAAGCTCAGGCATTATTTTATTCATTTATACATATAAATATAAAGTGTTTAAAGCAAAACTCCTCCATGGCTCTCAGTTTGATGTAGCGGGGTGGCTGCTTTTACACAGGGAAAGACAAAAATAACTCTAGCACACTGTTATAGGCTTTATATTTTAAAAAAGAAATGTTTGTGGTAGGAAGAGAAAAATTTTCCTGGTGTAACTGGGAACTAGGTAATGGAGGAAGTGACTTTTCAGATGTGCCTTAGAATAAGAGTAAAGGAAGACAAGGGGAACCTGGAAAACAGCCCTTCATCCTGAGGAGAAAAGCACACAGAGGCTAGAAGAGGCTAAGGAAGGGCAAGAGACACTTTCAGGAGTGGCGCGTCTTCCCCTGTAGCAGGAGGGTGACCGCGGAAGCGAGATGCCACCTGGGTACCACACTGAGACCTGCGTGTTCTCACCATTTATATTTTCTCACATGGATTTGATGGTGGAGCCGAGGGGCTCAAGGAGGCAAAAGGAGACCAGTTTTAAGGCATGTTATCACCTTCCGCTTGGAAATTAAATAAATAAATGAAAGTTGTGCAAGTCCTGATAAAAAAAAAATTATAGACAATCCCAAGTTTAATTAATCTTGTTGAATGAAAGTCTTACAAGATGCAGTACGATGGCCCATATTACTTATGTAACAGGATAATTATTTTCTATTTAATATGGCTCACTGCAAGATAAGACTAAATAATATGTGCCTCCAAGGCTTTTTAAATAGACTCGTCTTTTACTTACATTTGTGGCTTCCAGCACACATCAGAAAGCGAATGCAACTGCATTTCCCCTTCAAATTGGTTCAAAAGCACAGAATGGTCACCCTGAGCTGTTCTGTCCACTACATTTTTTGGGTCACATGGTCTGTTCATAGGAGAGTAGTAGATAGTTCTGCACATTTCAAATAAAAACGTTAATTAGATCAGTTTGCTATGTAGATTACTGTTCAAGTCATCCAGCTAAAACAGCTTGCCTGGCATCTGCCCGCTAAGTCTTGAAAGTTTAATACACTGTCAGTGAGATTGTTGCATATGACATGTGTGGGACTTATTTGCAAGTCTGAGATAATAACACACAATATCCTTGCCAGAGTTAAGCCTGGCCTCCATCAAATAAAGGTTTCATTATCAGCTTTATTTGAAGTGGAAATTTTACTGTCAGGCTGTATCAATAAATACAGTAGATGTATCCCAAGGATCGTGGCTTTAAAATCCTGTGAATCTTCGTATAATAGTTTGTGGGGCTCAGCTGAGTTTCTCTGGGGCATGTGGGGTTTCATTAATGTTGATATGTTCCATCATTTAGGTCTGTGATGGGGTCGAACAAGGAACCGGACCTTGTGCATCTAGAGGCCAGAACTGTGGATGGTCGTAAGTAAAGCCACTTTTCCATGATGCTCATAGTAATAATTTGTTTTCTGGATCTGCCATGAATTATATCTGTGTTAAAGGAAATCACAGTGGCATGAATCTAAGTCATCTGGACCTGAGGACTTTTTGTGTGTGTGTGTCCTTAGTAATCTAGAGTTGTCTTGATGGATAACTCTCATCCCATCAGGGGGGTTTTCTTTGCAGGTGATTAAAAATTCCAAAATCCCTTATTGCTAAAGTAAACATTATTATTGTGTTCAGTTCAGTTCAGTTCAGTCGCTCAGTTGTGTTCAACTCTTTGCAACCCCATGGACTGCAGCACATCAGGCTTCCCTGTTCATCACCAACTCCTGGAGCTTACTCAAATTCATGTCCATAGAGTCAGTGATGCCATCCAACCATCTCATCCTCTATCGTCCCTTTGTTACTGCTGCTCTTTTGATGTGATTTTTTCACCAGTTTCCTTGTTTTATCAGATACCATCCAGGCAATACCTCAGTGGTCTATTGGGAGATTCACAGAATACTTGGAAAAGGCTTGTAGGAGAGAAGCAAGCAGCAGAAGGGAAAAGTCAGTTGGTAGCTCTGAACGCCCCAGCTGAGATTGGCTGAGTGAAGGATTGTGTTTCCTGTGGACATTGTGACTTTAGCACTCGATGTGGAGGCAGTTGAAGATTCACAGTCCAAATACATGTCTGTATGGCTCACAAGTTCACTCTCTTGTGTGGCCTTGAAAGTCTTTATGCCCTTGTTTCTTCACTGTAAATTGAAGAAGTGAATAACAGTGATTCCTACGGTAGCTAATATTTACTGAGCACTTGCCCTGTACTAAGAATTATGCTAAGGGATTTCTATACTTTATCACAACTATCCTCACAACTTGTAGGTGGTTCCTATTTTATGGATGAAGCAATCGAGGCATAGAAAGTTTACGTAATATGGTTAAATGACATGGATTTCCTCCCCTTCTTTGGTCCTGAGGATCTCCAGAAGGGCTGAGCATTTCACAGGGTGCTACTAGGCCCAAGACGGATGCTGCAGGTGAAAGAGTAAAGGGGGCTACAGAGAAGAAGAAAGGACGAGAGAGAAAAGGCGAGTGAAAAGGAGGAGGTCTCCAGTGTAGAGAAGAGGAAGAGAATGGACTCTCCAGTCACCACCGAGCCGGGAGGCTGGTGGAGGTTGTCCAGCACTGAGCAGAGGGCTATAGTCCAATTTTGGAGACCTTCCCTCCTTCACGACTACCCCTCACGGTTCACAGACTTTACCATCACTGACGCTGAGCCTGTCTACATGTCCTGCACGCTTTTGATGCAAAGGCAGATGATACCCATGGTTTACCAGCTCACAGCTGAAAGCAGCTGGTCACCGCACCATCCACACTCTCCAGAAACCACACCTCCTCCGTCACTGTGCCCTCATAGGGAGATAATTTCATCTCCAGAGGTTTCTTTCCCTGTGTAGGGGATGAATATATATCCTTTGGCTGAATCAGTTGGGGGACAGATCAGGGTCCAAGCTGACCATCTCCTTTGTCCTTATAAACTCAGGAAGGGCTGTGATATGCAACGTGCCCAGATTGTACCTGACGCAGAATAACCTCAGCAATTTAGAGCTGCTTCCTCTCCTCTTTTAAAGTGGGCTCTCTCTGGTGGTGACCAGAGCTGGCAATGTTACCTTGGATTCCAAGGTTCAGTTTTCAGTACACAATAGCCAGAGCTGTCTTTTCTGAGGTCAGAAGTTACAATGTCATCTGTCCATTTTCTCAGTCTCATTTCACTCTGGGCCCTCCTCATTCCTAACCTGGGGATCTTTGGGTTTGCTTTTAATTCTTAGACCTGCAAGGTCTGTCTCCCTATAAGGCTCCAATACCTGGTGTTTCCTCTGCTTGGAATTCATTTCTTCCCTCTTCCCTGACCAATTCAGTATAACTCATCATTGGGGATCATCCAGGTATCCAGTTAAACATCCATTTTTTTTAATAACTTTTAATTCTGAAATAATTTTAAACTCACATGAAGTGAGAGTTCATTAGTCATGTCTGACTCTTTGCAACCCCATGGACTGTAGCCCTCCAGGCTCCTCTGTCCATGGAATTCTCCAGGCAAAAATACCGAAGTGGTAATACTGGAGCCTTTCCCTTCTCCAGGGGATCTTCCTGACCCAGGGATTGAACCTAGGCCTCCTGAATTGCAGGCAGATTCTTTACCATCTGAGCCACAAGGGAAGCCCCTTAGACTCACACAGAAGTTGCACACACACACACACACACACACACACACACACACACACACACACACAATAGTAGAGTTCCCTCAAATCCTCCACCCAGCTTCCTCCAATGATAACATCTAATGTAACTACAGAATTATATCAAACCAGAGAAAGCATCCCTGGTTTCTTAAGACTTCTTAAGGAAGTCTTTCTTGAACTTCTAATCTAAATTCGTTTATTTTGTGTTTGGTTTCATCCAACTCCATTATTTATCTTTATGGTGCTCATCTTAGCTTGAAATTACACATTCCATTTACATGATTATTTGATCATAACTTTTCCTCTCCACCTGAATATAAGTAAGTTCTGTGAATGCAGAAGTCAAGTATACCTTTGCTTGATAGTGGGTCTCCAGCACATTCCACAGTGGCTCCATGTAGAGAGAGCTTACTCAATGAACGAATACATAGTTGACCAATTTTCAGTCTACTGGCTACCTAAACTCACTTACAGGTTTTATGAAAAATCTAGAGTGTCTCAAACTTGAACATGCATACAGCCCACCTAGGGATCTTATTAAAATGTGGATTCTGATTCAGTAGGGGCCCAAGAGTCTGCAGGTGAAGCTGCTGCCACTGGTCTGTGGAACACGCTTAAAGTAACAAGGTCTCACAATGAAAAGCTAATGAAAGAGCTTTAGGCTCTGTCTCCCATGACCACAGTCCTTGTTTAGAAAGCTCTGGATGAAATTGGTAGCATCCCAGTTTGCTTCTATTTTCCAGCTTTGGGGGATTCAGCTGCTTTCTGGCTTGTGGCATCTAATGCTCTCATCCCGTATCCTGAAAGCAACAAGACCGTCACTTTCCCTGATCGGCACGTTTTCTCTCACCCAGCAACATTCCTGTGCTCCTTGCAGGCACGGAGGCTGATAATACCAAACTGTCATCTCAGGCTCAGCTTTCACAAGGCATGAAATACATCAGTTCTAATTTTATTTATTTTACTTTTTTTTTTTTTTTTGGCAAAGGCAGCATCTTCAGAAACTATCCAAGAGTGAAAATTCAATATAGGGATTTAATTTGAAACGTTATCCCTATCAAAACAAAACAGGAGAAAAAACACAAAACCTACCATTGAAATAAAGGATATAAGCATAATACCTGACCTGACTCAGTGTAAAAAAGAGATTTTTTTTTTTTGTATCATATTCCCTCTGTCTGTCTGTATCTCTACAAGAGAGTCAGTAACCATGGCTTCAGATCAAAGAAATAGAGAGGAGGAGGAAAGAAAGAGAGAAAATGGAGAGGTCCAAGTAGCAAATTGTTAGCAAATATAACTGAGCGTATATTTATCAGAATCAGGCTCCAGGCTACTTGGTTGCTCCCAGAAATCCAGGATCTATGTTCTCTCTCTCTCCACATTCTGGGATTGGGTTTCCTCTTTTGTTTCTCCATCCTTTCTTACTGTTTAGTATATGAAACCCATCATTTGTATTCTAGGTCATGCATCTGGTAGAGCATATGCCGAAGTAATACAATTTTTAAAAAGTTTGTAGCAAGTTTTTTTTTTATGATTTTAATGGGTTTAGGAATTTTGTCAGCAATTCACTGAGACATGTGACACACAACAAAATCCCTCCTTATTTTGCTCATCACCATGGGGTGGATGACAAATGCTTATCTGAGCTTGCTGTTGGAAGTTTAGTTTTAGTCTCATTTCAGATCTCCCTAGATTACATTTTATAATTAATTTCTGTTTCAATTGAAATCTCCATATTTGAGGGGAGATGAGCTCTGGAAAGCTTTTGCTCTATGAGGGTCTGTGACCGACATAGACATTTCTTGCTGACTGTGCTCTGAAATCTGGATGTTTTGTAGTTTACACCATGACAAGGTATTCTTTCTTGTACTACCTCTCTGCCTTGGGAGGCAAGCTGAAGAGAGCAACCTCAATTACAGTCAATCATGGGTTGTATTATTGGAAAATTCTGAACATATTTATTGTACTTGGCATTTGTTATTGGCCCCTGCATTCAGCTGCAGACAAATTGATATATTGTCATCCTGGAAACTAAGATTTTACTGTTTAAATACTGTGTGTGTGAGGGGGAGAGAGAGAGAATGTGCACACACACATGTATGGTATGTACCTAATACATTAAAACTGCTACCCAGTACATGAAAATTGTAAAAAGGAAACCTACCTTCTATTGATTTACCTAATATAGATTGCGTGTATGTAAATGTAATGTATATAGTGAGAAAATGTTGACCAAACTGTTAGATTGAAATCTTCTTGAAAAGTCACATCTTATTTAATCTTGGTTCTGTGTATAAAGCATAGCTCAGAGCCTGATACATTTAATGTATATCAACTTAATGAATATCTCCTTGTCACTGTATGGGCAGGTCTTCTTAAAGAAGGGGCTGTAACCATAGGGTGTCTAGTCCCATAGGTCTAATGGATGAGATGAGCATGAGGAACTCACAACTCCCTGAAATCCTGTGCCATGTTGTATGTATGTATGATCTGGGGGAAAAGAGCAAAACTTTTATCAGAATTCTTTGCATGATAATTATCCATGGGTCTGTAGTTTTATATTTGTGCTTGTCTATAGACATTATCTTGTAAGAGAAACTGCAATACCAAGTTTGAGCTTTATTGCTTCTCCATTTTATTTCTGAAATGAAAGACCTGGCCAGTGACCTGAATGTCTTCTGTACCCATGATGATCCGTGCCAGCAGGGACAGGGGACGGGGGACAATTACTGGTCTCCCTGTCTATTTACATGAGTCACTAACCTTGTAACAGCTTGCCATAGGACTAATCTCTTTCACTGAGGAAAAACAACCTTGGCCCTTTAACGAACTGTGAAAATGACTGCCCCCAAACTCTGAAATGAAACTCAAACCAGTATCTTATAAGCTGAGATAAAAATCAAAGGAAACTCACAACTTTGTAAAACCACTATCCCACTAATTCTGGCTGTAGGTGAGAACTGGACATCTCATTTCAACTTTTTTGTTTTCCACCCCTCCAATCAAATTTCCATAGTGAACGTCATGCATGTCAGCACCTGGATCAGGAAGCCCTGCTGAGACACTGTGGGAAGGTGACAGAGACCTCAGTTCTCATCAGTCCCCAGTGTATTAGCAATGAAGTGGTTTGAGGTTATACTGTAAGCATCAATCACTTTTATTCCAACAGAAGTAGCAACACTGACAACAACAAGGAGAAGCAATGCTCCACTGTATCAAGTGAAAAGCAGGTCCACTTTCTGACCGTCATCCCCATTCCCTAAAGTTGGTATTTTTTAAAAAATATGTCTTCTAATTGTTGTTGGAAGTTTAGTTTTAGTCTCATTTCGGATCTACCTAGGTTACATTTTCTAATTAATTTCTGTTGTAATTGAAATCTCCATATTTGAGGGGAAATGAGCTCTGGAAAACTTTTGCTCTATGAGAGTCTGTGACCGACATAGATGTTTCTTGCTGACTGTGCTCTGAAATCTGGATTTCATAATTGTTTTGACTTATACATATAAATGTGTATGTATACATACATACATACTCACAAAAATTCATTTTGTAAAACTCTTATGCCAAATTTGGTCTGGGTGAATTCAATAGCAAGTTAAAAATCGTTCCATATACTATATATATACGTTTAGAAGTCCTGAATATTCACTCGAAGGATGGATGCTGAAGCTGAAACTCCAATACTTTGGCCACCTGATGCGAAGAACTGACTCATTTGAAAAGACCCTGATGCTGGGAAAGATTGAGGGCAGGAGGAGAAGCGGACGACAGAGGATGAGATGGTTGGATGGCATCACCGACTCAATGGACATGAGTTTGAGTAAACTCTGGGAGTTGGCGATGGACAGGGAGGCCCGGCGTGCTGCAGTCCATGGGATTGCAAAGAGTCGGACACGACTGAGCAACTGAGCTGAACTGAACTGAACTGACTGAGCCACTTAATGACTAATCACTACATAGGAACTCCATTATACAATCAACTATAATTTTGTTAATCACTATCCCTGATGACTCAGATGGTTAGGAATCCGCCTGCAATGCAGGAGACCTGGATTCTGTCCCTGGGTCAGGAAGATCCCATGCAGAAGGGAATGGTTAGGAATTCCAGTATTCTTGCCTGGATAATTCCAGGGACAGTGGAGCCTGGAAGGCTACACAGTCCATGGGGTCTCAAAGAGTCAGTCATGACTGAGTGACTAACACTTCCCCACATTTCTAATGGACATACAGATGTTTGGCTATTTCAAACAATGTCGATACATACATGTACACACATGTTACTTACTTGGTTGGTAAGCATTCAGACAAGTGTAGGGAGCAAGCACTGCTCAAAGAAAAATTACTGAAGGGAAATTCTTAGGTCTAAGAGTGTATACATTTTTAATTTTCATAGACATTGTCACAATACCCTCCGCAATGGTTGCATCATTGCATACTCTCTGACTATGAGAATGCCTATGTTTACAAGCCCTCAGTAGTCCAGGGTATTATGAAAGATGTTTTAAACTTAGCCCATCTGATGAGCAAAAATGTGGCATATCCTTATTGTTTCTGTTTACACTTATTTAATTAAGAGTGAGGTATTGTATTTACTTATTTGCATTTCCTTTTCAATGACCCTTCCCAAGGTATCAGATCTTTTTAATGTTCTAGAGAAGATCAAAATTTTTGCGTTTTATTCAAATCTAAAAAATATCAAATTTGCTACCAGAGTCCCAACACTAGTACACCAATTGGCATTAATAGACCCCATGTCATAGCCTTCTTTTACCTTTGTCTTAAAAAGTTAACGTATTAATCAGTTTTAGGCTTTAGGGTAGGGCTGGGGAGTAGGTTAGAAGTTTCCTCTAATGGTCAGCTTCATATACTGATGCCTCTCCATCACTGGAGCTGAATCCGGCCTCTATACCCTGACACTGAATTAAATCTTAGAGACAAGAGTTTTGGGCCTAGTAGAAAAGAATAGATAGCTGTGTTGCTTTGCACGCAAAAGGGGCCACAGCAAGCTAATGCCCTCAAAATTGTATGTCCTCACCTGGAGGCGGGTAGTGAAAAGTTTTATAGTAATGCTTCCAAGAGGGTGTGGCCATGATCAGCTCATGGACATTCTTCTGATTGGTTTGGTGGTCAGGTAAGTGGGAATCAGCATCATCAACCATCTGGTTCCAATGGGTCTGGAGTCTGTGTGCTTGTGGGCAGCATACAGTTAGTTTCTCCCACCTGGTGAGGGTTTCAGTATCTGCAAAACAGCCTAAAGATATTGTTTTGTATATCTCTTGAGGAACCTTCCCTCAGGAACCTTCCCTGAGGCTGCGCTATTGTTTCTAAACTGTTTATCTCCAGTCTCAGCATCCCTCTCCCTTCCCTAATTAGCAACAGTTTCAACCTCCTGTTGGAACTCAGCAGAGGTCTTGGAGGCTGAAAGAAGCCTGTTTCCTGTCATCAAGAGATGAGGGACATAGAAGACTTTTGTGCCCAGGAGCCCCACAGGGTCCTTCTTGGTTTCCTCACTTCCCAATATATTTACCAAATGCTTTCTTACCTCTCCTTCCCTATCGTCAAATCAAGCTTCCAGGCTTAGCGAGTCCAATGGTACCTACCACTTTGACCCCATTTTTCGTATTGCAAAAGTCTCTTGATTTCAAAGACTATTGATGTCAACTTGGCCTCTCTGATTTATCAGCCTAAGGACAGCGCTGAAAACCAACCAGAAAAGCATGAAATAAGATAACACGGGCCTCC
Source organism: Bison bison bison (assembly GCF_000754665.1). NCBI lineage: Eukaryota > Metazoa > Chordata > Mammalia > Artiodactyla > Bovidae > Bison > Bison bison. The sequence goes on from NW_011495018.1 coordinate 23,762,550, forward strand.
CCACACAGCGATGAAAAATCTGACAGTGACACTGCAGTAGCAGGCTCAGCTGGGCAGCTTTCAAATTGGGTCCTTTGTGTGACATTGGTCCATTATGTGCCACTTCCCCTGCCTCCTGGGTGCCCACCCATGTGTGAGGAGGTCTGTGCCCTCAACTCCCAGCCTGAGGAGAAGAACACAGAGGTACACGAGAGAAATTCGTCATCTCCAGATGGTGTGTGTGTGTGTGTGTGTGTGTGTGTATGTTTCAATAAAATGTTACTAATGGACACTGAAATGTGAATTTCACATCATTTTCACAGGTTGTGAAATGTTATCCTTCTTAGGATTTTTTCAACCATTTAAAAATGTGAAAGCCATCCTTGGTTCAAGCGTCACATGGAAACAGATGACAAGCTGTATTTGGACGGACCAGAGTTGTGTCAGCCTCTGAACTACATTGTTGCAAACACAGTTAAAGCCCAAAGTGCCTCTTCCCAAAATGCATCCTCTGATAACCCCAACTAACCATCCTCCTTAAATGGGTATCTATCACTCCTATATCCATACTGAAACTCATCCACATTAGTCACTCAGTTGTGTCCGACTCTTTGCGACGCTATGACTGTGGCCCACCAGACTCACATACTATTATCTTATGTGTAATATTGATTTGTATATTTCTCACTTCATAGAAGTGGTATCATGGCTTGTATACCCGTCTACCTTATTGCCCAGTACTTTGATTGGTGCTCTGTCCGTGGTGCTGAATGGAGCTCGAGTGCAATCTTTTTCACTGCTGTATTTCTTTACACTGTGTGATGATTCTGCCTATGTTATTCATTCCTATGATAGTGAATGGGAATTTAGGTTGCTGCCTTTTAATGCCTTTCTTTGCATGTCTCATCTCTTTTCACCTTCATCATGACCTTGTTAGATCTCCAAATCTTAACTCTAGGACAAAGGACTGGATTTCCACTGGGTCTTCAGGCTCCTCCAGGACTCATCAACACCAGTTCCTAAAACATACAACTTCTAAGAGTTTGAGAAATTTCTCGTGTTTCTTGTAAAGGTCTTGCCATTTTTTCATACCACCACTCTTCCTTTGCCCCATATGTTCTTAAGTAGCCAGGATGCCAGGATTGTGCATTATATTCCTTTTTTCTGTTGCTGCTGCACTAGATACTTTTTAGCTACACTACTTACAACAACTGTTGGAAATAGGTCCTTCCTCCTTTCTTTCCCTCGCTCCTTTTTCCTACTTTCATTCTTATTCTCTTTCTTTCCTTTAATTATTCTTCTCATTGTAACTATGAGGAAAATGAGGTTTGCAGTGATTACATATTTTTGATTAATTATTTTTGCCAATGCTGCAGGGCCAACATTTGAAGCCAGGTCTGGTTTATTCCAGACCTGTTTATTATTCATTTGAAAGGCATTGTTGGACATCCGTGGTATGCCAGGTGCCCTTCTAGGCATGAATGAGGGGTGATAAGGGATGTTGCAAATGCCCCACTCTCATTAAGCTTACCTTCCAGTTAGGGGAGACAGGTTATGAGCATATGCATAATGCTAGGTGGTGATAAGTTCTAGGAAGCGAAAAGCAAAGTCTATAAAGAGGGGCTGGTTGGAGAGGGGGAGCTGTCAAAGAAAGAATCTTTGATAAGGTGGCATTTGGTATTTCAGCTAAGTCTTTATGTAAGTAAGGGAGAGAGGTGGGTCTGCCACATGGAAGAGCATTGCAGACAGTGGAACAGCATGTGTGAAGGGTTTGGCCCATGTACATCCAGGAATAGCAGGGAGACGGGGTGGCTGGAATACAGAAAAGCTAAAATGTGCCATATCTTTCTAATTATTCCACTGCAGAAGGCAGGGATTGTACCTACTGATCTTTCAGTTCAGTTCAGTTGATCAGTAGAGTCCAACTCTGTGATCCTATGGACTGCAGAACACCAGGCTTCCCTGTCCATCACCAGTTCCTGGAGCTTGCTCAAACTTATGTCCATCAAATCAGTGATGCTGTCCAACTGTCTCATCCTCTGCCGTCTCCTTCTCCTGCCTTCAGTCTTTCCCAGCATCAGGGTCTTTTTTAATGAGTCAGTTCTTCACATCAAGTAGCCAAAGTTTTAGAACTTAAGCTTCAGCATCAGTCCTTCCAATGACTATTCAGGGCTGTTTTCCTTTAGGATTGATTGGTTTGATCTCCTTGCAGTCCAAGGGACTCTCCAACACCACAGTTCAAAATCATCAGCTCTTTGGCACTCAGCTTTTTTTATGGTCCAACTCTCACATCCATACATGACTATAGAGGAAAACCATAGCTTTAAGTAGATGGACCTTTTCTCGGTAAAGTAATATCTGCTTCTTAAAATACTGTCTAGGCTTGTCATAGCTTTTCTTCCAAGAAGCAAGTGTCTTTTAATTTCATGGCTGCAGTCACCATCTGCAATGATTTTGGAGCCCAAGAAAATAAAATCTGTCACTGTTTCCATTGTTTCCTCATCTATTTGCCATGAAGTGATGGGACTGGATGCCATGGTCTTAGTTTTTTTGAATGTTGAGTTTTAAGCCAGTTTTTTAAACCTCCTCTTTCACTTTCATCAAGAGGCTCTTTAGTTCATCTTTGCTTTCTGCCATAAGGGTGGTGTCACGTGCATATCTGAGGTTATTGATTTTTCTCACGGCATTCTTAATTCCAACTTGTGCTTCATCCAGTCTGGCATTTTGCATGATGCACTCTGCCTACAAGTTAAATCATCAATGTTACAATATACAGCCTTGACATACTCCTTTCTCAATTTGGAACCAGTCCGTTGTTCCATGTCTGGTTCTTTCTGTTGCTTCTTGACCTGCATACAGCTTTCTCATGAGGCAGGTTAAGGTGATCTGGTATTCCCATCTCTTGAAGAATTTTCCACAGTTTGTTGTGATCTACACAGTCAAAGGCTTTAACATAGTCAATTAAACAGAAATAGATGTTTTTCTATTGATCTTTATTGAACATTTATCATGTTCCAAGTATGATATTCAGTATTGAGTATGATGAAAGTGGCAAGTTAGTATAGAAATGGTGGATTGCATATACCCACATGTATCAGAGGCCATTCCTTGAACCTACCCTCTGTCCTGGCTTTCATCATATAACACGTGAACACATGTAATGAATAGTACACACCCATCCCCCAGAAACTCTGGAGAAGCCATGCTGTGCATTTTCTCCCCCATATGCAAAAATGCTTTCATTTCTTTTCATTTCATTTCTTGTAAGTTGAAAATTAATGGGGGATGGGAAAGAGTTTTAAAGTGTTTATGCTTACCAGCTTGGTTTATGCTTTTATTTAAGACTAAAGTTTTGCAATATTAAACTGTTGTCCCTAAGCTTTGAGTTCTTTACCTGTAAAAGCTACCTTACTCTGGATTATTTCCAAACTTAAAAGAGAAAAAGCATGTGATGCACTCAGCACAGTTCCTGACCCAGAGGAGAGGTGGCTCTGGTGGTTTTGGAGGTTAATGCCGCTGTTGCTATCAATGGAGCCATTCTTGGAAGGAGAGATCTGCCTGAGCCCCAGGAAAAGCTCCACAGAAAGTGGCCCAGGAAGTGTTAGGAGAGTATCACAGGAAAGGAAGAGGCAGTTCAAGCCCCAGGAGGGAGCTCTCTGAATGAACACGGAGTGTCAGTCAGCAATGCAAATGCTGTTTAGAAAAGGCAGAAACCCCGGAGACACAGACTTGCCAGCAGCATCACAGAGTTGTGATTGCTTGGGCAAGAGTGAGAAGGAAACAGGTCCCAGTGGGGAAAGGATGGTAAAGACCTTCAGATCTTAAAGTCAATAGTCTGATTTTTACCATCCTCCTTTGATTCTAAAATTCTAAGAACCTTCATCTCATACAGAAAAAGTCTGAAGCCTCATCTGGTAAATGACCTTCTCGGAGTCACACAGCATGTGAAAGAGAGAGAGACAGAGCTCAGACCTAGCCCTTCACTCCAAGGGGAGGGAGATCCTGCACAGCAACATGGCTGCAGGCAGGCCACCCTGCACGCCAGGTGGCAGGATGACTTCTGGGTCATCTCATATCCGAGTTACCTTCCAGTTCTGCCTGACTACCTGCATAGAATACTTATTTAGTTACACTGGGAGAATGCTTCTTCATGGTGTTTTAAAATATTACATAAATAAATTAACCCAAATCAAAACGTGAATATAAAGAAAGCTATTGTCTCAGGTCGGAGAAGGCAATGGCACCCCACTCCAGTACTCTTGCTTGGAAAATCCCATGGACGAAGGATCCTGTTAGGCTGCAATCCATGGGGTCGCTAAGAGTCGGACACGACTGAGCGACCTCACTTTCACTTTTCACTTTCATGCATTGGAGAAGGAAATGGCAACCCACTCCAGTGTTCTTGCCTGGAGAATCCCAGGGACCGGAGAGCCTGGTGGGAGGCCGTCTATGGGGTCACACAGAGTCGGACACGACTGAAGTGACTTAGCATAGCATAGCATTTTCTCAGGTAGAAATGTCTATAGTACTTTACAGTCCATTCCCTTGAGACACAGTGAGCATACTGGTGATGAAAGCTGGGGTTGCGGGACTTTGATCACAACCCCAGCTCCCACTGTGTGAGCACAGTCCAGCCTGACCCTGGACTGAATGCTGTTCCCGACTGTGGTGTAAGCCCTCACAACCACTAGCAAGATGGCTCCTGTGTATACCTATCTTACAGACTTGAGCGGTAAAATGATTTGCTTAGGTTTATCAAGCTAAGCCTGCATTTAAGCCACTATACCTCTGCTTCAAGCCTGGCCTTTAAAAAGCAGCTTCCCTTCTTTAGAGCAGCACAGATCTGGGGGCATGGAAATTGCATTATGCCAAGCAGCAGCTGTTGCAGAGAGTGAGGGTGCTTAGAAAGAGCAGCACAGTGTCCTAATTACCTGCGGCAAGGAAAACATCTGTGTGGGAAAAGTAATGAAATTAATTCTAAAGTCTAGCGGTTGCCTACATTAATTGACGTTAATTAATGCCAAATTACAAGACACCTCCTATGGAATCGCATCATACACTCACCAGAATTGAATATGGAAAGAGTTCATCACATTTAATGCTATTACAGCAAGCCCCAAGGGGAATAAGAGTGATTGGTCCCTCATTATGAAGTGCAGCCAATTTCTTTTTGTTTCCATTAGGAGGGGAACAAGAACAAACCAGGAGCACTTTACCATGGGCAGGCGGTTTGGAATTGATCGGTTCCCCTTCAGCTTGTAGATTTCATTTTGAGCCACTCCGAGCAAGACATGGCTTCAAGACCTCTTCCTGGAGCTTTTCTTAGGTGCTTTGGTTGTACATTTTAAAATTCTCAGCACAAGAACAGCTCATTGAACAGGTCTGCCTCACTGTGTGGCATGAGGAGTGGAGAGGGATGGAACAAGCAAAGGAGTTAGAGACGATTCTCTAATTCTTAAGAGTAGAATCCCACAAGCCCACCATGACCCTTGGGCCACCTTCCCTGGCTAAGAAGTGCTGACCAGAGATTTGCATGTTGGTTGGTTGTCTGCCTCTCTCATATCACTGCCTCTGTACTAGCATTGACGTCTCGTATATATCTATTACTCATTTTCCCCATGCAAACATACATATGTAGATATCTATATATACCACTTGCACAAAATCATGTCCATATGCACATATTTTGGTAACCTACTTTTTAAAAACTTTTATTTTGGAATAATTTTAGATAAACAGAGAAGTTACCAAGATAGTGCAGCTTTACCCAGCACCCCTTAATGCAAACATCTTATACAACCATGATCTATTTTTCAAAGCTAATAAATTAACATTTATACAACATTATTAGTTGATAACTATTTATTATATAAAATGTATTAAGAATTTCTGTAAATCCTCATATAAGGATTCATAACAAGCTATGTACTTTCTACAGTGTATTTAGCTGTGCCTCAACTGTTGGCCATTTTGTTTTCTCTTACCTTTTTATTTATTTTTTTAAATTTAAATTTATTTATTTTAATTAGAGGCTAATTACTTTACAATATTGAATTGGTTTTGCCATACATCAACGTGAATTCGCCACGGGTGTACACGTGTTCTCTTACCTTTTAAAATTATAAACAACACTATGATGAATATCAAAGTAACTAAATCTTTGCATGGTTCATTAATTATTTCTTCAAGTCAAATTCTCAGAAATGAACTCACAGTCAAAAGAGATTTTAATAAATGTTGATCCTTATTGACAAATTACCTCAGGAAAACATAAGCATACAGTTGCTCTTTCTTCTTTCTCCTTTTTTTTTGTATTTAGGTTTGTTCATTGATAATTTGAAGTCAAAACATACTTAACAAAAATTGGCCCCAAACTTGCTGGGGTTTTTCATGCAATGTAGTGGGAATAAACCAGACCTGGAGTCTGGCCAACCCAGTTTGAAAACCTATACTGCCCTTTCTATAATCTCCAGGAGCTTCATTCTCTTTACCTGCAAAATCAGTTGATAAATTATATGCCATAGTATTGTGACGATTAAGTGTACCAAATGAATGTGAACATGCTTTAAAGTACTTGGCACATAAATGCACAGCAAATATTAGTTTCCCTATTCTTTTAATTTCTCCCCAAATCCCTCAGATTCATAATTTCCATATAGTTAAGTTATAAAAATAAAGAGTTTATTTTTATATTTTCCATCTTATGTTTGTTCAGGGACGTTTGAAGAGAAAGTTGAAATCTTAAGAAAGAAATTATTAGACAACACTACAAATAAAACAAGCACAGTGTACTCATCAAGAAATCCTCAGGAGGTAGCAGTCTTACGAATTCTAATTGGAAAGTTGTATTTGTAATTGGAAGCCCGAGACTTTCTCAGTCAGGCCTTTGATTCAGATTGTTTTCATTCATTATCTCATGTAACAAGAAGCATGAGAAAGGGCAGCTCTGGGTTCAGCACAGTCAGATGCTCAGTGATGCCATCAGGGAATGGGCCCTTTCCATCTCTTTGTCATATTCATTGTGGAAGCTCAACTGTAAGACTCCTCCATGCACAGAAAGGCTAGAGCACTTCCAGACATATTGACACAGTGTTGTATGGGGGCGGAAGAAGGTTTTCTGCTGTGCCTCCCTGTAGCCCCTTATAACTTCTTCTTTACTAGAACTGGGTTTAAAAGGCCTCCCCTAAAGCACATGCTAGTAGGTGGAGTAGGAGGACTTGGAGTAAACACAGACCCAAGAGAATTACTCCCTGCATATCAGAGCTTCTGAGTGACGTGGGAGAAAGATGAGCCACCAGATCCACATTGGCTTTTCTGGCAAAGAGGTAGGGAGGAATGAGTATTGGACCGGTCACCAACAGTAATCAATAGTGAAATATAACTGGAATACTCAAATTCAGTTTTTTAAAGGACCTACAATATGCCCCAACACGATCTAATCATTGTGAAAGGTTGCAGAAGAGAAAATAGACACATTATAGTTTTTGTACAACTTCTGAGTTTCAAAACATTTAGCATATATATTATTTCAGTTAATTCTTAGAATCAAATTATGAAATAGTTGACACTGGCATCCTCATTTGAGAAATGACAGTGATGAGACTCAGGGAGGTGAAGCGGTGTTCTTTGAGTGATGCAACTAGGGAGTGACCACGGCAGAACTCACACCCAGGTCTCACAGATGCCCGTCTCCATTTCTAGGATCCTGAGCTGCCTTCTGCAAGGCAGAAGTCAACTGAAAGCTCTGCAAGGGTCTGATGGGGTATGAAATGGTGAGGTGAAGATTTTGTGTCCCATGAAGAGAAGTGATCTGGGAAGAGATGAGTCCCAGAAATTCTCTTCAGAGATGAAGATCATGAATTATGTCCTAAAATGAAACTTTATTAATTAAAGTTAATATAAGTAACAATTAAAATTATATACATTTTATATTATGTATTATATAA
>NW_011495018.1:23770574-23782693 GCF_000754665.1 Bison bison bison
ATATATATTTATAATTTATATGAATTTATATATTATAATTTATAATTTATATAATAATATAAGAATGTCTAAAAATGTCAATGGGGAAGGGAGAGTAGAAGTCTTTTCTTTAGTCATTCTTTGGAGGACTAGATGGATTAAAACATATACTTGAGAGCTATTTCCATCCCCACACATGGCAGCAGGATAAAGGAAGACTGTGGATAAAGCTCTCTTCCTTTCCTCTCCTTAGAGCTTATCAGCAACTGTCAGCCATTGGTCAGTTGGAGCAAATGTGCATGTCGCCCCCTAGTGGCACTGCTTGTAGAGTACAGGTTTGCCCAGGTTCAGACATGACTGAGCGACTGAACTGAGCTTTAAGTAAAAGTAGTGGGCTGCCGTCTATGGGGTCGCACAGAGTCGGACACGACTAGAGTTTCTTAGCAGCAGCAGCAGCAGCGCTAGAAATTTCCTTCAGGGAACTCTGACTCTGTGTCCGACTCTGTGCGACCCCATAGACGGCCTCCCACCAGGCTCCCTCGTCCCTGGGATTCTCCAGGCAAGAACACTGGAGTGGGTTGCCATTTCCTTCTCCAATGCATGAAAGTGAAACGTGAAAGTGAGGTCGCTCAGTCGTGTCCGACTCTTAGCGACCCCATGGACTGCAGCCTACCAGGCTCCTCCTTCCATGGGATTTTCCAGGCAAGAGTACAGGAGTGGGGTGTCATTGCTTTCTCCAGGGAAGTCATTAGTGAATCCTTATATCCAACTCAGCATACAATTGCTTACCCCCATTTCATGTAATCATGTCCTTATTTCTCCATTTGGAGGAGTGTATTTCTTCATACATCTTTGTATGTCCTAAAATCAAACTCACCCATTCGTTAAACATCAAAAAAAAGGTAAAATAATTTCCTTTTTCGTTCAAAAAGATATATTCCAGTAAAGTGCCATGTTCCAAAGAATATTTATTTATTATGTACTAAGTGCTGATTTGAGAAGGAAATGGCGATCCACTCCAGGGCTATTGCCTGGAAAATCCCATGGACAGAGGAACCTGGTAGGCTACAGCCCATGGGGTCGCAAAGAGTCAGACACGACTGAGCGACTTCACTTTCACTTTAGATTGTGATGAGTTCCATGAAGGGAATTAACAGGATGGAGTATTATTGAAAAGCAATCATAGGAGACCCCCAAAAATAACAGGTGAAATCTAGACCTTTTTAGAGAACAACCTGGGGGGAAGCCTTTAGAACAGAGGGAATACAAATGTAAAGCCTCTTAAGTGGTAGAAAATGTGGCCAAATTTCTAAACATATTTTAGGTCAGATTAGAAGAATCACTTGGAGAGAAGAGATTAGCATGAGGGGAGGTTGAAGCAGCACTGATGGAAGGTTTGAATGTATTCGGGAGTTCTGCAAAAGGGAGTTCTGAGTGACGTCTGATTCATAGAGAGGGCAGAACAGTTGTGGCTGAAAAACAGAGACAGCCTCCCTGGTACAATATATTAATACTGTCAGCAGCAGGGGTCAAATCTGTTAAAAGTAATTTTTACTGGTATGTTTATCACCTGCTCTGGTCTCAGGTGAGAGGCAGGGTCTTAGTTTGCTGCTGCTGCTGCTGCTGCTAAGTCACTTCAGTAGTGTCCGACTCTGTGCGACCCCATAGATGGCAGCCCACTAAGCTCCTCTGTCCCTGGGATTCTCCAGGCAAGAACACTGGAGTGGGTTGCCATTTCTTCTCCAGGGTCTTAGTTTACTCAACTATAAAATGAGAACAATGGTTTTGAGTATGGAAGCTCTTCTCAATTCTGTTTTATTTCCAATTAGTAATGGAAGAAAAACCTTTACCTTGACACAGGGCCTTATTATGTATTGTTTATAACAGGGTACTTCTAGCATGAGATGACCAATGATTGCATGTATGTTTGTGTGTTTCCCTATTTATCAGAGTTTGGCAGTGAATCCTATTAATAAGGAAAATAACTAAAAAAGCACAAGTATTATTGCCAGCTTTTGAATTTTTTTTTTTCATTTTGGTTTGGAAGGAAAAAAAATTAGTTAACAGAATTTAGTATTCTAGGATGACAAGAGTTGGTGGAGGCACTGGGAAATAGTGGTGGTGGTGTTGATAGCAAGTGAGTAAAATAATCATGAAAATTTAAACAATGATAATAACAACAATAATGTAGTTAACAGAGAATGTGAGGTTTGTTGAAAGAATTGCAGATAGCAAGAGGAACAGAAAATGTCTACTCTGACTCTGTATACTGTGTGTACATCACCCCACCCGTATTTTTTTCTTTTTTCTTTTTTCAGATTCACAATACCTAACATGCCGAATGCAGAACTGCACAGAGGCCAACAGAAATAAACCTTTCCCAGGCTACATCGACCCAGACTCTCTGATTGTCCAGGACGATTATGTGTTTGTTCAGGTATGAAAGATCCGCTTCCGCTGATTGTCTCAAAGACATTTCCCTTCCCTGCTTCTAATGCAGCCCCTTCACCTGCTTGCCCTCCCTGAAGAACAACAGAGAAAGAAGCAAAGGCATCCTTTTTTTAACAAAAGGAACATTACCAAGTTGAAGCTTCTATACTAACAGAATAGTAATTCCTTCTATTGCCTGTGAATTTGAAGTTATTGCTTCTTAGTGAAAGAATTCAGAAATAAAGTAATTGGTAGGAAGTGGATGTATTTGGAGAGAAACACAGTCCACAGAGTGTGGGCCATCTCAGAGGGCAAGTGAGAGCTTAGAAGTACGGCAGTTAGTTTTTACAGCCTGGGTAATTTCATAGGCTAATCAGTGGGAGGATTATTCCAGTTATTGGGGGGAAGAGGCAGGCATTTCCAGGACTTTTCGACCTTTCATGCTTGCCCGCAGAACTGCCATGGCACTGGCTGACATGTCTTTTAGCGTGCTAAAGTAGTGCAGTGAGTGTATAATGCAGCTCACGGTGCCTTGGAAACAGAATCTTCCCGCATCTTGGACCCAGTCGGTTCTAATCAGTCTTTGCCATGTCCTATGACGTGTCATTCTTTTAAAGGTTCTGCCCTGACCTCTTCCCTCCTGTTTCACTTCCTTGGGGCAGTGTCTGGAGGATGTGTCAAAACGGGGTCCTGGGGACACTGCTCTGAATACTCAGGTTGTCTCCAGAACTATGCACACTTGTATTCATCCTCCTCACATTCTGCATTCCAAAGAGGCTCCCTTCAGTCCTCAATAGGACTGAGCAGATATGTCAGTCTCTTCCTAGAGCAGTCAGCCAACAAGCCCCGTCTTCTGAACCTGCCTTAAAAATAGAGAGCCAGGTGGTAACAAGCTGTGGGGTGGCTGGAGGTGGTGGGCGGCAGAGCCAGTAATCAGCCATTATTGTCAGACACTGCTGTGATTAGGATCAAGAGAATTTAGATGAGACATTCAGGTGGGTTTTTCACTTCCAGAGAGAGTAGAGAACAATTTGAGAAACTGTGGGTTCAGGAGCAATTAGAAGAGAGAAGGAACAAGTATCCTTTGTTTCTTTTTGCAGTTAATAAAACTTTAAACTTGTTTGGACAAAACATTTAAAAACTCAGTTGTTGCTTTTCATGTTAAAATTGACAAAGTTACTATTGCTAAATAGTTTATATATAATACACTACGTACATACAATTTCACTATGATTGAGACATTCTAGACACTACTATATTTACTTGGGCAAGAAGTTATAATTTAGAATATTTGATCCCAAATATCAAAAAGCAAATGTTCAAATTCCTTGTACTTTTAAACTATTTCACAATTACACACACACACACATTTCCTTTTTTCTTCAGGAAAATGAGTAATGAGCACTCTGATAACTTCAGCATCAAATTATCAAGTGACACTAAAATGGAAAATGGTTACCCATATTGGTTCTATATATAATTCATTTCTCCATCAGTGGTGCTTCCAGGGACCTTTCCTGTTTTCTATTAACAGTTTATAATCCATATATATGACTTACAAATAAGAATCAAGTGTGCATTTAGAGTTTCATATATATTTTTACCCAGGCCGTTATGAATATATAACCCATCTCTAGGACTAAGAGAGAGCTGGCCACATCATGGTGAATATGATAACTTTCCAGTCACATTTTTATGTGTCTGATGAAAATTCACCCAGAGCATTTGTTGACATTCTGAGTATGCAAACCAACTGACTTCAAACTGTAGGTGTTTATATGAGTTAAGAGTGGCAACAGGAATCCAGAGAAACTGAGAGTCAAATGGTGGTTTTCAGAAGCTAGGGAAATGGGGAGATGCTGGTCAAGGGTATACGTGTCTAGCTATAAGTTCTGGGGCTATAGTATACGGCATGGTGGCTGTACTATATTATATACTTGAAAATTATTAAGAGAATAAGTCTGAAATGTTATCAACATACACACAGACACACACACATACAATCTTAATTAAATGAAAAGACGGAGGTGATTGCTAACCTTATATGTGGTAAACATTTCATAATATGTATGCATCAAATCATATTGTACACTTTAAAACTGCATACATTATGTGTCAATAATATCTCATTAAAGGTGGATTAAGGGAGAGTTTGGCAGTGCAGCCCTGACACCTCATTCATGGTGCTCAACTGAGATGGAGACCACCCTGCTCTACCCCCTCCCTCAGACCCACCGGGTTCTTTGGGCTGTACATCCTGGACAGACCTAGGGCAGTAGCGCACCATTCTCTTCCGGGACGGGGAGATCGAGAATGATTTAGAACCATGATCCTGGCTTGGCTTTCCGTCTATCATGTCAGCAGCACTGCTGTGTGTGGGACATGCACACAGCCAGTGGTGCGACTGCACGAAACTGGAATTCAGTGCCCGGAGATGGGGGCACCAGTCCTGCCACTGTGTGCCCTGGCCCATTCCCTTTTGATGTGGCACAAGGACCTGTTTGTGTGGTCACAGTCTTGGGGCTAGAGAGAGCTGGGTTGCTGAGGGGCTCTGATCCAATATACTCTCAGGCTTGTGTCAGTTAAAAGAAAAATAACCAAAATTCTTTCCTGACTTCTGAGCCACAGGGCAAGTCGAAGAATTGTATTTCTGTCAAGGAGGCTCAGTTTGGGCCTCTGACCAGCTCACATACACTGGGTTGTTTTGGAACTGGGTGCCAGTGCTTTACACTTGCCCACAGCAGTCACTCGCGCTGTTGTGCCGGGCAGGGACTGTTCTTCTGTGACCTGTAACTGGTAGTGACTCCTTTTACCACCTTTGTGCTTACGTTGCAGCTGACATCAGGGGGACGGCCACATTACTACGTGTCCTACCGAAGGAATGCGTTTGCCCAGATGAAGCTCCCCAAATATGCTTTGCCCAAGGTATGGCCTGAATCAGCTCCTCTATTTCAGCACCTATTCTTTTTCCCAAGGACCCTTTCAGTCTCTTGTAGTTATTTTTTTTTAAATCCCCCATCTCCATTTCTCAAATTCACTTATATTCTTTTTTGCCAATCTCACTATCTTCCTTTCTCTGTCAGTGGTCCCTCCCTCTCGTACCCCTCTTCTCCTCTCTCTTTCTCTGATTCTTTGGAATTCTTACTACAGGGACATCTGAGTACACTGATAACTGATTTGCTTTTGCTTGTCAAGTGGTATGTATTGGTTTTTAGCAAAACAGAAACTATGCTTTGGACACACAGTATATCAGAGCAACAGGTATGATACATGTGTATTCTGACCTGTTGTTAGTATTTATAAAGTGATACAGTCACTGTATCACAGATACAGTGATACAGCTTCTGACCTTTGCTTTTCCTCGGAACTTATGAGACTAGTTGTCTTTAGGGTTCAGCGACACAGCTAATTTTTTAAACTTTCCCCAAAACGTACTGTTTTGAAAATAGAGGCAGACAAGAGACTCCCAACAGCTCACATCCCCAGGCTGTCTCTCCATAAACACTAAAGAACTGTGTTAATACGGAGCGCCACCTAGTGGAAGTGAAACTTACTTAGGCGCTCAAAGTTGTGGATTTGCGGTCTTGTTGCCACTGTGGTATTTTAAGTGGCAGTAAATTGTTAATGCATCGTGCCTTTTTTTCTAGCAACAACCACTGAAATGCGTCTTCATTTAAAAAAAAATTTTTATTGAAGTATAGTTTATTTGCAGTATTATATTAGCTCCTGGAGTGGGGTGCCATCGCCTTCTCCGATTGATATATATATATTTGGGTGCATTTATCTTTCTTAATTAGTGTTTTGTTTTCTTTGACTATATACCCAGCATTGAAATTGCTGGATCATATGGTAGTTCTATTTTTAGTTTTCTGAGGAGCCGCCATATTATTCTTCACAGCGACTGTGCCAATTTGCATTCCCACCAACAGTATACTAGGGTTCTCTTTTCTCTGTATCCTTGCTAACCCTTCGGAGCTTTTTGATGATAGCCATTCTGACAGGTGGGTGTGTGGATCGTAAAACAAGGGAGATGTATGTGGTTATAAGAAGGGAAGAGTGTAGGTTTAAATGCAGCTCAGCTTTGAAATCTTTGGTTGAACAAGGAGCATCGATAACTTCTTTTCAATTGTATCTTCATGACTCTGTGTCTTGTGTTTTTATTGCTGAGTTTGTAATATGCTCTCTTGGACCAATACCAGCTTCCTGCCCAGGGACCCTGTGGTAGATCTAGCACGAGGGCACTGCAGGTCTTCTCTCCCAGGAGAGCCAGTGGCTTCTCCAGGCAGAATTCTCCTTCTTGGCCATCACTCTGCCCCTAACCCTAGCGTAGTGAAAGGTGAGCTGTAAACCTCAGCCCATTAGAGATAATAACCCACATTAAATTATGCTGTTAACTTCAAAAAACTATTTCCATGTGAGTAGTTACTATTTTCAGCTGCTAAGAGATTAATAACAGTGGTAATTGCCCAGAACTGTATGCCTGTGCCTGTATATGTTTAAATGCTCCTCACTCGTGATTTAGCTTGAACTATCTGTCCATGGGGTCACACAGAGTCGGACACGACTGAAGCGACTTAGCATAGCATGCATAGCATTTTACAAAAAGACAAACACAACATTGGAGTTGTGCCTTAAATGAGAATTGGGTAAAGTCAGCAAAAGAAAAATTGAGTGTTAAAATTTCCCTTGGTAATCTTTTAGGGAGGTCCATGAGGGAGATGATCGTGTTATCTTGGTAAGTTCCACAGAGCTGGTGGTTTTATTTCTTTTGCTTTGTTTCCTTGAGCACTGAAATGAGTTTCTGACTTTGATTGACTGACAAATGAAGTAGTTGGCTTGCAAGATTTACACCTTTAAAAACAAGAATACACTCAATGCAGTGAGATGCTTCTGTTCAAGAGGCATGTGGGAATTGGGACCAAATCAGGAAACAGCATATCTGAGCCACTCATCTCTTGTTTACTTTTTCTTGGGAATATACTTTGTGAGTGGAATAAGTTTCAGCTAAACTAAATGCTACTTGCTGCAGAATCAAGGCTAAAATATAAGTCTCTGGACTCCCAGACCAGCATTCCTTGTATTATACTCTTCTACTCTCAAAATAAATTAATAGATTCTATAACTAAAAGGGAGCAGCACCTCCCACTCCCTCAGATTTTTATACACTGAGTAGCGTCCAAAAAAAAAGTCCCGTTGACCTAAGTTGTCTCAGAAATGGTAGTTTAAAATCAAAGAAATCACTTTGGTCCCTTGGCTGGTGTTAGGAAATGCATACTTTGCATTGCTTTTTCATAGCCATCACACCAATCACTGTGGATTATCGCACCCAGTGGTAACGTGCCAATCTGGAAAGAGAAGTTTTACTTTGAGCCTAAATTGGCTATCTGCACCCCCACCCCTCCACTCCACTGTCCCAGATGAGCGTTTTCCATTACTCAGCCTCATCTGAGGTCTGAGGATAGAATGCGGTGATTAATTTAGCTTGTTTCCAGAAAAATCAGAGCCACTACAGCAAATTAATATATTATTTGGTCCAAGTAGGTGTTTATTATTTAAGGCAAAGAGATGCCTCATTACAATCCCATTACACCTTCAGAGAGAAGCCTCAGCTTGGGTGGAGTGATCCATGGCAAAGATGCATATGTTTCATGACCTGTATCAAACCTTTTCCTGCTGCAGCAGGAAGGGAGCAAAGCTCCATGCTCACTGAAAGAAGGGAGACAAAAGCCAGCACTTCCATGCTCAAATTTTCTTTAGTCATCCCCTTCCATTGCATCAGCTCTGAAAAGACTGAGGTTAACCTGAGCTGTATTAAAAAATAATAATAATACAGTGGCAAAGATGATCGGAAAGCAGGGGTGGGGAGATTTTAATATTGCTGTTACTGTTAAGAGCCTGAGGCCCAGCAGAAGGAGAGCTAGTGACCATTTTCCTCCCTTAACATACTTGGAGCTCATTCTGAGCTACTCAAGTGAGATAAATGAGGCAATACATATGAAAGTGCTTTGAGCATTTTGGAGGACAGATACTCTATAAAAGCAAGGTAATATTATTATTAGTATGGATCTAGTTGTCTGTGTTGGAGAAGATCGATGTGAACTGGGGTGTGGGTGATGAAAAGGCTGCTTGATTCACAGCGAGAGACCCTAATTCCAGACCTAGATCTGTCACTCACCTGCTCTGAACCTTGGGCTGGTTTATCAATTTCTCTGTTTTCGTTTTTTTCTTCTTTTTTTACATACAGAGCTTAGATTCAAAATAATATTTTCTCAAATGTGTTATTCAATAAAATGCCTTTAGAGATGCTTCATGAAAATTTGGTTTATGATTGAAAGTTTAAAAAAGGAAATAAACTCCATTCCATGCTCTTTGTCTGGAGACTAACAAGCTCACCAGTATTTAAAGATTCTAGGATGTCCTGTGAGCAAGAAAGCTGTATAATTTGCATTCATCAAAACATTTTACAAAGGGATCCATCAAAAAAAAAACTATTAAAATCCAACAATATTGATGTCCTATCGAATGGACATTGGGAAATGCTCTAAAAGATCTCAGAGTTCACTTCTTGGTCTAAAATTTTGTGTCTCAGTATGAGCTTTCAACATGAAGTGCCATTTTGGGTGAGATAGCATGTTTTCCTGATATAAGTGGATGTAGACAAGAAAAGGAAAGATGGTATTTAAATATGTCATCGGTTTCAGTTAAAATATTTAAGACCAGTGTCATCTGTCATTTTTAAACAGTCTATTCAATAAAATTAGATTGTATTTAGAGAAAGAGATCTGTCCTTGGCCCTCATCTGGTGCTGACCATTTAATCTGTTGTTTTTTAATTAATTGATTTTTAATTAAAGGATAATTGCTTTACAGTGTCGTGTTGGTTTCTGCCATACATCAACATGAATTAGCCATAGTTCTGTGAATAGTTCTCTAAGTGACTTAAACACTTAAAAGCATCCATGTTTTCTCTTCCACATCTACCAAGGACAAGTTTAAGTGGGCTGGGATAATACAGATGATTTACTCTGGCACCTAAGATTATTTAATGCATCGTCTATTTGTGGCCCAGACCTCGAAGGTTCACGAGGGCACTGATTCACTCCAAAGACACAGAGGTGGGAATTAGTTATGTGATGTTCGGGTTAGTGCTGAAATATTTTAGCTTGAACTCAGGGATGGTGCTACACCCCGCTGACAAGGAAGGAAACATGAATTGGGAATAGTTGTCTAAGGGTTCTAAATGCTAGTGTAAGGATGTTGATACTTGTCTTGTAGGAAATGGGGAACCATTGGCCCTCCATGGATGAATGACCCTTGGGCTAATTTCCACAGTTAATTGCTTCCATTAGGAAAAACAAAACAAAACATGTGGATGAACCACTTTTTTATTAAGTGTATTAGTGTATATATAATATATGTAAATATAATATTTCAATACCCTAATATTTGCAATGAACAGAAAGGCCAAATCAACCTGGCTTAATCAACAAAGGAGATTTAGGGTTTGTGTAACTAAAAATAGCTAGCATGTATGGTTCCAGGCACTGTTTGTTAAGTGCTTAATACTTACTAACTGATTTAATCCTTTCAACTCCATGAAGGACATGCTATTATCTCTAGTTTGCAGGTAGAAATTCTGAGGCACAAAGTTCTGTTCACATAGCTAAATTTCAGAGCTAGGATTTGAACTTAGCTTTATTTAAAGACCATTCTTTCAATCATTTGCTTTACTGTCCTCTCTAACAAGTTCACACATGGCCAGACTTCTTAGGTATCCACATTCAGAGACTCCCAAGAGTGTCACAGAATTTGAATCATCTCTCTTTACCTTTTGAACCTACTTTTTTTTTTTTTTTTTCTGGATTGGCTTATCCTCTACCTGCAAGATATATCTCAAACAGATCTAGATTTTATTTTTTATTTTGACTGCTTGCAAACTAACAGTAAAATATAGTTTCTCTCTCTGTGTAGTAATTCACAGTCATTATAGAATCATGTCTTAAGTTTGCTTGGGTGGAATGTCCATTGCCAATCCAACGATCAGCATTCCCTGAATGCTAGGCTTGCAAGATCACTTCTGGTGCTGAGGGTGGGAGAAAGTAGCAAAGACTGAGCATAGAGGGAAATTTGTCTGAGAGGGATGAGAATGTTTGTCAAAGAACATCAAGCTACCGTTGCCAGAAGAAATGTACATAAGAAAAATAAAATGTACATAAGTAAAGTCATGCATTGGGCAGCTTTTATACCAAACCTCACTTTGCGTTATCGACCACCTTGGATCCATGGGCAGGATTCATTGGTGGGCTCCTGACTCTGGATTATTCCTATAAAATTGCAATCAGACTCCAGAGTATGGCAGTAAGGTCTGAAAAGGGGTCAGGGACATGAAACCCTTTGAGTAAGGACGTCTTCCTTCTAGAATCACTTGAGTTCACTATGATCAACAATGAGAGGCTCATTCCTCTGTGTCTAAAACAGACTTGAAGCTGAACTGCTGACTGACTGATTGAGAGAATATGGGCAGAGATTACAATGAGAAATTTACAAGTTAGGTAGAATTGGAATTGTTGTCAAGGAAGACTGATGGATGTCCTGAAGCCTTTCAAGTAGAATGGATGATTCCTCTTGGAGAGTCTGAGCACTGAGCTACACAAAGGCCAAGGATCTTTTCAGGTTGTTCTTCTACCTTTAGGCTTATGTGCAATTCTGTTTTGTTTTGTTTTGTTTTGTTTTGATTTGGGGTTTTTAAAGTGATACTGATACGTACCACCTTAGGTGAAGGGGGAAAGATTGCTGAGAGGAATGAGCTGGCATCCTTGAGGGAGATGGCAGGCCTTGGTCTGAGACAGCAAGCCCTGGTCTGTGTCAGCCTCTCACTGAACACCTACTCCTCTGGGGTCAGAAGTCGGGGAGAAAGGATTCAGAACCGCCACCCCAGGGGTTCTGCTCACTGCCTCTCATTACCTCTGCCTTGTTTCTATCTTCCAGGACAACCAGAGGCTGAAAACATCATCAATTATGCAGAGTGTTTTTTCCCTCTTTTATTTAAGGTTTCCTGCTGAACTTCTCAGGGTACATGTTTAGATAAGCTAAGACCTGGAGTGCTCATTAACCTGAAGGTTAGTACTCTGGGGTCTCAGGTAAACATTTTTCCTCTGGGACATCTAGGGCTTGCTGAGCCTTAGGGGAGTGCTTCTCAAACTTGGATGTGCATATTACCCATCCATGGATATTATTAAAATACAGGTTTCTATTTGACAGGTGAGGCCTGAGGTTCTATGTGTCTAACAGTCTTACGGGTGATGGTCATGCTGCTGTTCCATAGACCACATTGAGAGATGCAAAGCTTGTCTGTTTTCTCCCTGTCCCTCGTTCTGTCTCATATACGCCTTCTGAGCATGTACTCTGTGTTTTGCAAATTTATCAGGATGCCTGATTCTCCAAAGTCATACATCTTTGAGAAATTATCCTTCAAAGTATCTAATGAGGCAATTATATTGTAACTGAGCTACCAGGCATCTCTGTCTTATTTTCTGATGACCTTACCTTGTAAGTGACAAAGGAAATATGTGGCTAACACTCAACTAATTGTTATTTCACAGATACACAAAAGGAAAATCTCTATCTTCCCTCATGCTACCTACGTGCCTGTCCTGGTGTTCCTCATCTTCACATTCTGTGGATACATGCCAGGGGCATGTATTAAATATT
>NW_011495018.1:23782793-23806208 GCF_000754665.1 Bison bison bison
TCCCTGTGTCTTTCCTTAGGACATGCACGTCATCAGCACGGATGAGAACCAAGTGTTTGCAGCGGTCCAGGAGTGGAACCAGAATGACACGTACAACCTCTACATCTCAGACACACGTGGAGTCTACTTCACCCTGGCCTTAGAGAATGTCCAGAGCAGCAGAGGCCCTGAGGGCAACGTCATGATCGACCTCTATGAGGTATGTCACAAGACATGTGTGGTCTTCAGCTACTGCGGTGCTTTGACCGGCAGTTGAAGGCCATGGGTTGGCCCTTCCCTCAGTCATTTTAATGACTAGTTCCTTACATGGCCTCAGTCTGTTTGGGAGAGGGAAGGGATTGCAGAACATTTATATTGGTTAATTTGCAATTCACAAGACATCTCTGGGAGGAATTCTTTGTTGACCAAGTCCAGAGGACTTGGAAAGTATCTGGGGAAGCAGTCAGGTAATTAAAAGGTTTGAATAAGAGTGGGTCTAGTATGAAGTTTGAAAATAGTCTTAAAGGACTAATAGATGTCAGGGGTGGAGCAAAGAAGTGACCGGCAGTGCTCTCTTACATCTCAAAAGAAAGAACGAAGAGAACATCTTTGCATTGCATCAGAACACACTCCCTTGACAAATGCTTTACCTATTTAGTTCATGCAGAATATTGAGCAGAGTTCCCTGTGCTATATAGTAGATCCTTGTTTGTTACCTATTTTAAATATAGCAGTGTGTACTTGTCAATCCCAAACTCTCAAGCTATCCTTCATATATGTGTAACTGAATCATGTTGCTGTACATGTGAAATTAACACAGCATTGTTAATCAACTATGCTCCAATACAAACTAAAACTTGAAAATTATTGTAGCTAAATATTGGGGGGAAAAAGACACTCACTTGGACTTGAAGACCTTTCTGACTACATAACCTCTACAGGCTGATTGCCATCTTCTTAGGGGTCCAATGTATAAGATAAGATTCATGTGTCTTTCTTTTCCTAAAGAGGGCTAAGGAAGAGAAACAAAAAGCAGAGTTTACCAGATTTCCTTAAGGGAACTCTGACCCTTGTTTTCTCAGAAGGACCAGGTTCAAAATAAAGTCATGTGTTGGCTCAGTTAGCTTTCATGACAAACACCAACACTTTACTGGCTATCTAAAGTAGAGTCAGGTAAAAGAAAGCTGCTATTTGGGGACAGATTTTATCCATGTGTCAGTTTTGTGCTATGAAGGATTCATAGTGGGTTATAATGAGCCATTACAAAACATATTTGGAATTTGGGAAGTGCAAACATCTACTTATATTCTATTGAAAAATAGTTATAAAACTGATTTAAATGTGTTCAGTCACAATGATACTGTCATTTGGTTGAGGATAAGCTCAGAGAATATAAGTTGTTTGTGTGATGAGTAGAAAGGGAATTATATCCAGTTATGTCAAAGAAAGAAGCCAATTTCACTTAAGAAATGTAAACCTATCATTGGAATTCTTTTAATGCTCTCTATATTCCTTCATCTTTAGGTATTTTGGGGAATTTTTTTCTAGTATCTAAACTTCTCTGTATGCATAAAGGCATGTTAGCGAACTGTAAGCACAACTCAGAGCTCAAGTATTTGTAATGGAAATTACAGTAGACAGCATACGACATAGTTTGTGTGTATATATTTAGGAAAATACCCTGCAAACTTATTATGCAGTCACAAATTTCTTCCACTTCATTTCCTGCCCATGTTCCCGATAAATATAGTATCATATATCTCAGCCTCAAACAGAACATGTATTCTGGAAAACATTTACATATTCTAGTGATTTACTTTTAAATTCATGTTGGATAAAATTGTGATTTAGGGTGTAAATTTTGGAGTCGAGCAGGCTGGATTTAAATCCTGGCCATGACACATATATATCTCTGTGAGATAAATCCAACAAATTTTGAGCCTTAGTCTCCTTGTTTAAAATAAGGGGATAAATGTAATATCTACTTGATAGGATTTCTTTGAGGATGAAATAAGCTAATCTTCTTAAAGTACTGTGAACAGTGCCTGAAATATAGCAATACTCAACAGATTATAGATAGTATAATCAATATTACATTTCAATGAGTTTAAGCCTGAAAACAATGTTCTAGTCTTATAATCTTAAAACCAACCCATATTATTTAAATGCCCAATGTACTTCCACTGTTCAGGATCTCTACTTCTTCCTGTATTGCAGTTAGCAAGGCCACATGCCATCCTTTATCACCAAAGTTGTCTTCTTATGCTGTGCATGCATGCTCAGTCATGTCTGACTCTTCTCAGAGTGTGTGACCCCATAGACTATAGTCCTCCAGGCTTCTCTGTCCAAGGGATTTCCCAGGAAAGAATACCGGAGTGGGTTGCCATTTCCTTCTCCAGGGGATCTTCCCAACCAGGGATTGAACCCGGGTCTCCTGCATTACAGGCAGATTCTTTACTATCTGAACCTTTTCTTATAAACAAATGTAAATTACCACATTTCAGTCCTCTTTTGTAAATGTCATATAAACATTTAAACTTTAAGTGTGTTTTGTTGAAATATCACACATTTTCTTGCTTTGATCCAGCATTTACAGTGGAAATAGCTTGCTTCGAGAGTGTGAAATCTACTCAACGGTCCCACACTAATCAGCCAGTTGGCTTCTCTGGCCTTGGATCTGTCCCTGCTCTCTTGAAAACATCTTCTGATTTTCAGCTGGTGTTTTTCCTTCCTGCTGACCTTCTCCCTCTTTTTAAGTCCATGTGGAATGGTTTCTCTGGTTAATTTTATTTTCTGCCAAAATGGAAAACATTTTAATTAGTCCCTTGATGATGGAAAAGATGTCAGATTTGAACAAGAATGACTTTGTCATGTCCTGTTATTTGCAACTGTCTCCATGAATGGTTTTCTGAAATCAAAAATTACTAACAGGCAGGGGCTGAGAAGAGGAACCAGAGTGGCTCTGAACATGGCCAGCCATTTTTTGGTAACCTTTGTGTTTTCCCTTTGTATCTCTCCTTTCAGTTGACTGTCTGTAGGGAAGCTGCTGGCTCTTATTATCCTCACTTTGAACGGTGGTGGGACTACATTCTGTAAAGGTGTTCTGCATCCTGGGGCCAGAGCAAGAAGAGGCTTTGTTTTATTAACCTGGCAGTTCACAGCAACTTGATTTGAAATTGATGTGATCAGAGCAGCAATGCCATATAGGCTGATTACCTAGATAGAAAGAATATTGGCTGACACGGACCCTGGCACAAGTGTTCCTTAAAGCTGATTGTTCTGCCTAGCAGGAAGCTGAAAGCCATCCAGCATGAATTTCCCAGTAGAATGACAATGAATGATGAGTGGTTAGAGATAAATGAGAAGCAAGAAAATCCATAAATGAATTAATAAGGAGGAGAGATGAGCAACACGCCAGGTGGGGGTGACAGAGATAGAATATATAGAATGCACATCTGCTCACGTTTTGGGGGTGACAGAGGAAGATGACATGCATTCTTGGCTTCTACATGCTGATCACCTGCTGTTCTCATGTGCTGTTTAAATTATGTTAGCCGAGGTGAACTGTGTAACATGACTGTGTGATGAGTCTGGGTATCAGGCATATGTATCATTGGTGAGTCAGTGTGGGAAATGCAGAGGGAGGCACAGTTCTCATAAAAAATAATCATTTTATTCACTCTCTCCTTGGAACCTTACAACAAATGCAGTTCTCTAAGGCAATGGCACCCCACTCCAGTATTTTTGCCTAGAAAATCCCATGGATGGAGGAGCCTGGTAGGCTGCAGTCCATGAGGTCGCAAAGAGTCAGACACGACTGAGTGACTTCACTTTCACTTTTCACTTTCATGCATTGGAGAAGGAAATAGCAACCCACTTCAGTGGTCTTGCCTGGAGAATCCCAGGGACGGGGAAGCCTGGTGGGCTGCCGTCTATGGAGTCGGACACGACTGAAGCGACTTAGCAGCAGCAGCTACACCAGAACCATGTGTATGTATGTGTTGAGATAGGGAAATGTTGGGGACAAAGTGTTGGGGCCCTATCTTACATGGTTTAGTTATTGAAATGCCAGAAATTCCCCTCAATGTGAGGTAACCATTGCCATGGACCCCATTCATGAAGAGTCAAGATGTGAGTCAGGAAAGTTGGCCTCAGAGCAAAAATGCTGGGTAGTGATTTTTGTTGAAGAAAGATCACAGTAAATAGATAATATTTGGGATACCATTTAGATGCTTTATAAAGAAGCTTTTAAATTATCTCATTCAATCTATATATTAACTTTATGACACAGGGACTGTAATCATCACTCTTGTTTATAAGTAAATGGAGGCAGAGAAAATGCAATCATTTTTTATAAGATTACAAAGCTCATAAGTGTCAGGATTAGGATCTGCATTCTAGAGTGTGCAATCTTTTAACTAGAAACTATTGTGTGTCTCTAGAAAGATCAGCATTCAGGCTTCTATTTGATTGTGGCCAAGTAGTAACCATAAGATAGAAGCCCATTAGAGAGCAGCATAAATCATATTAGACTATACCTACAGAAGAGATCAGACGGGAAGAAGAAAATGGTCTGGGAAAAAGCCAGCATAAACAGAATCAACAGATGATGGCTTTGGACCTATTCACCATTTACTAAACCAAGTCCTGAGCCTGCAGTTTAAGCAAATTCACCCTATGTTATCCCGAAACTCCCACTTTTGCCTGGTGGATGTGTTCATGCAAGAGAATCCTAGAAACAAGTGTCCTAAGATTCTGTCATTCCTGAGGAGCACAATTCTCCAGTGGCACCACGTGGAGCAGGTCACAGAAGACAGCAGGCTTAATGGTGGCCGGAGCAAAAGAGCTGCGATGAGTGTGTCTGAGACACATGGTTCCTGGTATATCTGTCTGGAGTGGATGATGATACGGAGTCTGACAGCTCTGGGCAATATCCTCCCTCCTCTGGGAAGGGGATATTAATTAATGATGATGGCGAGCCCTTTGGTTTAATGGACAATGGCAGTTCATCCCAGACAAGCAGAAGGGGTTGTGTTGAGAATGTAGCCACCTGGCTGCGAATTCAGAATGCACAGAATGTATGCATGCATGAGTGAGGCACAGTGGGCGGTATGACAGATGTAACTGGTGAGTGGTGCATTTTGTTACACACATAGTGTCTTCTGTATGTTATGAGCTGCTGCTGCTGCTGCTGCTAAGTCGCTTCAGTCGTGTCCGACTCCATAGACGGCAGCCCACCAGGCCCCCCGTCCCTGGGATTCTCCAGGCAAGAACACTGGAGTGGGTTGCCATTTCCTTCTCCAATGCATGAAAGTGAAAAGTGAAAGTGAAGTCGCTCAGTCGTGTCCGACTCTTAGCGACCCCATGGACTGCAGCCTACCAGGCTCCTCCGTCCATGGGATTTTCCAGGCAAGAGTACTGGAGTGGGGTGCCATTGCCTTCTCTGATGTTATGAGCACCTCTCTCCAAAAGAGAAAGCTCCACAATTCTGATGATGTAGCTACACCTTGATTCTTGGGAAAAGACTACCTCTTACAATCCAGCATAAGAGGTAGGGAAGAAAATTCCTCTCCCATTTAGGACATAGTTATTGCAAGACATAGAATATATCCTCTAATTATTTAAGGTGATTCTCTCCCTGGGTAGGTGAGTGCTTCCTGACCAAGACAACAGGGAAGGAAAAAATACTTAGTCTTTGTTGGCAGTGAGTTCTCTGATGACAAAGGCACTTGCTGGGTATGTGTCTCTCCTGGCTGGGATCCTCTCTTTAGAACAAAAAATATCCTGTCTCCAAAGACATAATGGTGGCAATATGTTCTCTTTCCTGCCATTGTCGTTTATTCATTTTTTAAATTCTCTTCTAAGTTTGATATTTCAGATTCATAATTAAAGTCTGAGATAGAGAGGATGGGAAGAATCAGCTCCCAGTCAGCATTAGGGAAATAAGCAAAGTTTCCTGTGTGGGAATCTTTCTAACATGGCCACCATGTGGAATGTATGAAAGATTTGGGGTAGGAGAGCACCTTCTAGGGAGGAATATTAAGAAACAAAGGAGTTATCTGGAATTCTTTCTTAAAATCACTAAAGAAATCTAAGTCCCAGGACCTGGCATATTCTGACTCTCAAAAAAAACCTGCAGAGTGAATGTATACTTCCTTAGACATTCTAGGTGCTATTTTCCTGGTACTTAGAATGCATAAGTGATGGATATTAAAAATATTCATTGAGCAACTACTGAGTACATGTACTGAAGAATGAATGAAAAGCAATTTCCTGTAATATCTACATATAACATTTCTCTCAGGATGAGAGAGGAGTTTGAAGAACTAGTATTGCCAAAGGGTTAGGTTCTTGGGTTCTCAAGTCAGACACACTGATGTGGAGTGCATTCCCAAAGTTCTTGGGGGGATGACCTTAGAGTGATTGGTTCTTGCATGTGTAGGATGAGGATGCAATGAGTGTACCACTTACCCTGCATGGAGGGATGGATGCGCACTTGCTTGCAAAAAGCCTTTCATGTCATGTCTGACATTTCTTAAGTATTTCATCAATTTGGGGCACTATGAATTCGTTCTCTCTTCTAATGCAGAATTCTTACTATTTTACTAAAAACAAAAGTAGCACTTCTTGTATAAACTGACTTTCCATTATTAATTTCAATGAGAGAATATGGTGGATTAAATGATAATCCAGAAGTTATACCCAAGTGAGACATGATGATGTGCAAGATGACAGGAGAAGCTAGGAAGAAGTCACATGTGGTAAGAAGTTTGAGGAGTACCAGACACATTTCCAGGAAGACCAGTGCCCTTGAGAAGCTTACATGGTTGTTGAGAGCCAAGATACAGATACCATCTGTGTGGGAGACATATTGAAGGGCAGAGAAGAAGAGTTGGGGACAGTCAGGATTAAAAGAGAGGTTCTGGTTTCTGGTAAAGACTTACTGAGCTGGGTCTTGAAGGATGGGTAGGGAGAGATCAGCATTGGGATGCTGTCCCAGGGAGTGGGGGTAGCCTTCATGATCAAAAAAGGAAGAGAAGAGAAGTAAAGGTGGCACTTTGAGGCTGATATCCTGAGGGCAGGGCTTTGTGTTGTCTTGAGGTTTGAACTCTGACACTTCATGTTGAAAAATCCAGTCAATGTGGTATTTTTGGCTTGTAGGATGTTAGAGAATAAGAAATAATGACTAAATAACTTTGAAACTTTGGGTATCATATTCCCCCATATGACAAAGAAATAAAAGTGGCTTCTCAACATACTCAGCATCTTTGTGCAGAATTGAGACAGGCAGAAGAGGTAATAGCAGCTCTTCCCTGAAGGGAGGCAAACTGCCAGCAGCGGGGTGTGCCATCTCCATAGGCGCATCTTCTTGACCTCCGTGTCTACGTGAAGGCATGCTTCAGTGGGAATACTAGTCCACCTTCCACCCAACAACCTGCCCTGTCATCCCACCACAGCCCACCCCAGTGCACAAATGGGCTCATGATGTGAATGCAGAGGGAGTTGTTTGGAAACAAAAATGTGTACCCTCATCCTCAGCAGAAACCTAGACCTTAGACACACACACACACACACACACTACTACATATGTGCATATATGTACACACACATACACACATGTACACACATATTCCACATTTTGGGTACTAATACTGCTCCCTTTGTATCCAGAGTCCACAGTAAGAGGGTAGAAGTTCTAGAAACGTAACGAGACCTCATAACAGGCTTGCACTGAGACAGGCAGGTGGGCTTCCCAGGCTCAGGGAAAAGGAACCATGCGTGGCACAAAAACCTAACAGCAGGCAAGGCTGACCATCTTTGCAGACCAAGCCCAAGAAGCCTAAATAAACAGATAAATAAATAAAATAAAAATACCCTCCAAATGGGATTTTCCCGGATTAAGTGCCTTGGCCACAGGAGGAAAATAAGCAGACCTTCTTCAGCTCTGTCCTTTATTGTGATGCATCCCCCTGGCTTTGCTAAGTTTGTACTCCTCAAGATAAACCTGAAGGCCAGGTTGCCAGAGATGAATTACAAAGCTCTAGAGGCATTTGATAAAGCCAGACAATCAGGGGCCAATAAAGTCACCCGCTTCTGCAAATCAAATGCACCAGCTTCTAAACACGCGTAGCCCTGCTCTGACACCTGGGCCAAAAGAGGAACAGGGCGGGAAACGGCAAGGGAACAACTGGAATAGGTAATGTTGTTTTTTTTTTTTCCTTCTCTATGTCCTATAAACTTCGAGTGTTGCATTGTCCATGTTTGGTACTGCTATGGAGGGAAGACAGGTACAACTGTGGGAAAATTCTGATTTATGAAATCAAAGCTTTAAAGAATTGTCAGTATAGTGTCATTTAAATATGTAACAGCCTCTCGAACATATGCAAGACCAACATGGGCTTCCCTGGTGTGTAATCCTTATGGAGCCGGTGTAGTGAATAAATAAACGTTGTTTGCAATTAATATACCATTGTTAAGAGGTAGAGTATTCCTTGAAATTTACGTCTTCCACATTTGTGGAGGATCCACAGTGTGTAAAAAAGTATTCTGGCTACTGTTACAGGCCCCAAATGAAGCTTGTTTTCCTAAGTAGTTCAAAGTATTCCCCCCAGCAACTCATTTATACCATTTATTTGCTTAACAAACTTGTTGTTGCAAAAGAGTACAAAGTTGGCTCAATTCTAAATTATCCCAGATGCCAAAACAGCAGGTACGAACTAATGAGGTTTGACTGTGTCAAAAGCAAAGGCAAAACGTGCGTGTTCTATTGATAGAAGCCCAGCCTCTTTGAAGTGACAAAGTCAGAGCTGTATTTGGTGAAAGAATGTCGGAAGTCTAACAGATTTGGGTGTGAACCCCAAGTCTTTGTGATCCTCAGCAATTAGATTTCATTTATGCCTGTTTCCTCGTCTGTAGAATTGGGATGATAGGTGCTGTGCAGGTTTATAGCAAATACTGGAGGTTTTACCTAAAAAGGACTGGGTTTAGTGTTTTGTACATGGCAAGGACTGATACCATGGTTTCATCCTTCTGCTTAAATTTTTCATATTATAATATACAAGGGAAGTCAGATAAAGGACCTGAGTTAAGTTAAATGGGTTCAGGTATTCTTTCTAGCTTATTCACTTACTCTCTGCCTGTGCTCCAGAAAGCCACTTAATCTAAGTTTCTATTCCCTCATCCTCAGATGAGGCTGTATCTCTTTGGCTTTTGTGAGGATTAAATGAGATAACCTTTGCAGAATGTTAGAATGCACCTGTCAACACATTTCAGACCCTTTTCTCACTACCAAGTTTTCCTGGATTGTTATAATTTAAAGTAGAGTCAATTATGCATAAATATGTTTAATTCTAAAACATGTGAAAAATATGGCACACAGCTAATGATTTGTTCCTATACAGTTTTGGCAACTTCTTTATTGTTGCATCTTTCCTAAGATATAAAAGAGAAAAAGTAATCATGTTTGCAGAGTCAAATAAATAATAAGGGCTGTTTATGGTAGGATTAATAGTACTATAGAAATTGAGGAGGAATTGTTTGACAATTTAGGAAAACCTACTTCTTTATGTTTAAAAGCTGTTCTCTTTTGCTTCATGTATTTTGGTAGTTTAATAGACCTTTTACAGAAAAAAAAAAATAGTGATAGTCATCGGATCCAGAGTTCGCACTGATCTCTTTTAATTGCCCAAGGCTGTGAATAGTGCAGTGATTTCATCATTAAGGGCAGGGGCTGTGAAACCACAGAGCTCTGGGTTAAAATCCCTGGGCTACCACTTACCATCTATATGACATTAGGTGTTGTGATCCTGGGCAACTCACTTTACCTGAATGAGCTTCAGTTTCCTCACTTGTGAAATAGAGTAAGTGATATTTACCCAAAAGGACTATTGCAATAACTAAAGGAGATAAAGTATTTAAGACTATGAGTGCTTGCCTAAAATAAAATAAAAGTTGTCGTCGTTAAGTCGCTAAGTCTTGTCTGACTCTTGGCGACCCCATGGACTACAGCATGCCAGGCTCCTCTGTTCTCCACTATTTCCTGGAGTTTGCTCAAATTCGTGTCCACTGAGTTGGTGATGCTTTCTAACCATCTCATCCTTTGCCACCCTCTTCTCCTTTTGCCTTCAGTCTTTCCCAGAATCAGGGTCTTTTCCAGTGAGCCAGTGCTTCGTATCAGGTGGCCAAAGTATTGTACCCCCCTATTTGTTTATCATTTGCCAAGCACAGAACCAACAGCATCAGTTTATCTCTAGGCAGCTGTAAGCTACTGTCAACCTACCTTAGAGGAGATAAGAAGACTGTCAAGCTTGCATTGGGATCGCCCAAGCATGGGGGCATGGGGCTATTGCATTGTCTCCCACAGCCCGTGGAGTCGTTACATAAGCACAACCCTCACTCTCATTCCTTCAAGACAAGTGATCACAGTTGAATTTGATAGTCTGGTTTCTTTTGTAAGTACAATAATTACATTTCTTCTCAAATTGAGGTATTTTTCAGCCATGTCAATTTTTCCCAGGTAGCAGGGATAAAGGGAATGTTCTTGGCTAACAAGAAGATTGACAACCAAGTGAAGACTTTCATCACATACAACAAAGGCAGAGACTGGCGTTTGCTGCAGGCTCCAGACACAGACCTAAGAGGGGACCCTGTGCACTGCGTGCTGGTGAGTCTTCATATGGGGGTGAAATGCCCCACGTGAGGGCTGGAGATGGAGGTCAACAAGCAGATGTACATGGGCCCAGGGCTTCTTGCTCAACTGAGGAACAGGAGTGGATGGGGAAGGGTGTGAAGGCGGTTATAGAAAAGAGTCACAGCTTTGCTGCTTGTGATGGACCAAAGCCATAAGAAAACATAAGTAAGGTTCTTGCTTGTTTCCAAGGATGTTCAGTTGCTGTCCAATTTCTGATAAGGACCACATATTGTAGTTTAAGGGAGAGTATGATAGTTTCCAGTTGTGGTGGGAAAAGATACCCTTACTTTCCCATGAATAACCTGTTAAGGATCTAATGACACATAAATTCAGCTGTAAAGTTAGTGGACTGAATGCAGAATTGTGTAAGTGTATTTTCCAGTGGACATGCTTATTCATATTTTCAGAGAAATTTATGCCTCAAACAAAGGTAAGGACCACTGATTTAAATCCTTAATCGGTACTCTTTATAATATGTTCCATTCATTTATGTCATTATATAAAGCTAGTATTGATAAACTATGGTCTGTGGGGCAAATCTAGCCCACTGCTTGTTTTTTAAATAAAATTATATTGGAACATAGTCATGCTTATCCACCTATATATTGTCTATGGATACTTTTGCTTTACAGTGGCAGAGTTGAATAGCCATGAGAAACTGTGTGGTCCATCAATGAGATATTTATTATTTGACCCTTAAAAACAAATTTTTTGACTTCTGCTTTGAAATATGGCTTGTAAAAACTTGTCTAGCATTGGGGCAGTAAATAGATTAGATCAAATTATTTTGTATTTGATTATATGATGGTGTCCAAGAGAAGAATCACAAATGTGTCTTGTCTTCAAGAAGTTTGCTGTCTACTTGAGAGAGAATAGATTAATGAGTGAATGATTATAAGGTCACATCCTACTTTTTTTAGTATTTATGATACCTGCCCTTTACTTGACACATGAATTTGATACTGAGTGAATGAAGGAGGGGAGGCAGGGATTAATTGTAAAATAATATATCATTAAATGCTAATTTCTAGAAAACAAATCCAAAGTTTCATTTAAATTCATAAAAGGGAGACAGCAGTCTGTAAAGCTAGAGAAGAGACCTCTTAGTTTTAGTAAGAAGGACTGGATATATACCAGTTATTCACACCCACCAAACAGTCCCAGCTTTATTTAATGTTATGCACACTGAGCCTGCTTCCTTCTGTCCCATGAAGTCTGAGCAGTCACTTTGCAGGTTCATCTCCTACAGCTGTAGGCAGGTCACCCTCCCAATGGAGAAGATGCCACAGCCATAGCTTGACCTTATTAGCTGCAGAGGATATCACAGTATCATGTATATCATGTATATCATGTATCAGGGGAAGCAGTCTGAAATTCTGCCTCCCACTCAGCTATTAGTGGCAACTTACAGGGGGAAAAAGCCAGTGGTTACTCAGTACACAAATCCAGTTACAGAGTAAGTGAATGTAGCAGTTATGTATTGAATGCCTACGCTATGCAAGGCATATAGCACTTAAAAATATTTATTTATTTTTAATTGATTGATGATTGGTTTACAGTATTGGTTTGATTCCTGTCATGCATCGACATGAATTAACCATAGGTGTACATTATGTCCTCTCCCTCTTGAATTTTCCTCACACCTCCCACCCATTCCCACCCCCCATTCCCACCCCTCTAGATAATTACAGAGCACCAGTTTGAGTTCCCTGAGTCATACAGCAAATTCCCACTGGCTATTTAAAAGGCAAATAGCATTTTAAAAACATGCCCACCTTCCTCATTCAGCTGTTCCAAGTTGAAGACAAAGATGCAGGAGATGTCCCAGTGGCTTAAGGCTATCTTCCATCCCATCATGCATGTTGATGACTGAATGCCCATGAGAAAAAGCCAACTGTATCACCTAAAGAGGCTTTCCTGGGTGCTCTGGCATCATAAATGGACCATTAGAAATGCCTCTTATACAAAGCACTTAGTGAGACATTCCTTGCTCCTCCCCCAGCCCAGAGTTACGAAGTCTAATTGCTGTGCCTCCGAATTATAAATGCCGTATCACTGTATATCCGTATATCCCCATCTCCACTGAGACCGTCCTAATACAAGCATCGTCATTCTTCCCTGTCCCTACAGTGACAGCTGCTCCTCCTGTCTCTACCTGGCAATTTCATCTCACCATAGCAGCCAATTCAACCTTTCTTTCCCCCTTAAATCTAACTTCATTGAGTTGAAATATGCATACATAAAAGCATTTTAAGAGTTTAGTGATAAATCTTGACAAATGTATAGACTCATGTTGTAACAGCTACCACAGTCAAGATACAATATTTTAATCACTCTAAAAAATTTCTCTATGCCTCTTCACAGTCAGTACCCACACCCTTGGCCCTAGACAACCTCTTATTTGCTTTCTTTCATGAGAGATTAGTGGAGAAGGCAATGGCACCCCACTCCAGTACTCTTGCCTGGACAGTTCCATGGATGGAGGAGCCTGGTAGGCTGTAGTCCATGGGGTCGCTAAGAGTCGGACACGACTGAGCGACTTCCCTTTCACTTTTCACTTTCATGCATTGGAGAAGGAAATGGCAACCCACTCCAGTGTTCTTGCCTGGAGAATCCCAGGGACAGGGGGAGCCTGGTGGGCTTCCGTCTATGGGGTGGCATACAGTCAGACACGACTGAAGTGACTTAGCAGCAGCATTAGAGATTAGATTGTTCTTTTCTCAAATTTTACATAAAGGTGTCAACTTAAACTATAAAAATTCAGACCATGTCCCTCCTTTCCTTAACCTTCTAATGACTTTCTAATTCAGATGGAATGAAATTCAGATACTTGACTGTTGCCTGCAAGATTCCGCATGGTCTGGCCCCTGTCCACTTCTCCTGCCTGGTCTCCAGACTCTCTCTTTCCTTACACATTGGCCATGGTGAGGGAAGAGATCATGCCTTTCCATACCATTAGCTCACTGCACTCTTTTATGTTTTAGGCTCTGTATCTGCCATTATATTGTATCTCTTAAAATGCCCTTCTTCTAGTATGACTTTTTCTTGGCATTCAGATCCTTGTTTGAGAACCTTCCATCTCAGGAGCTTTCTTGAGCATCCTCTGAAACTGCACTTGGTCCAATTTCTTTTTTATTCAGGATCTTTCTCACTCTGTAATCAGCACATGCATCTGTTGACTTGCTAGTATATCTCCTCCCACTCACTGTGAGCTCCACAAGCATAGGGACCATGGTGCTCTTTTTGGTCACCGAAGAGTTAGCTCAAGAGCCATACTTGACACATGGTGGGTGCTTAATATTTGTGTTGTGGAGAGTGTTGTCTTTGTTTCAGGCGGACATGCCATGGACAGATGTTTGAGTTTCGTATTTGGACTTTAGTGGAAGCCTTTCCTTGCTATTGATAGTCACACTGAAAAATGTGTTATAATAGCCACCTTCTGAAGTTCATGTGTACAAGTTGACCCCACAGTTAACAGAATCACTAGGCTCATTGAGACTGAGGAAAAATCAATGAAGGAGATATAGACATACGGTACCCAAGAGTCTTTTGGCCTTCCTCTCTCTTTAGTCCTATTATTTAATGTACTTTAAATCTGAGCTTTAGAAAACAGGCAGTAGAATGAGGAGAAGAAAATGAAAAAAGGAAGAAGAAACAACAAAAAAATATTATACAACTCTGCCAAGGCACAGAATAAGAAAGATCTTTGAGCTTTAGGAGACCCAGACTGTTAAAAACTTCCTTAGGTTTGGGAGCTGGTAGCAGAGAGGAGATAAAAAAAGATTTTAGATTGTGAATACTTGGAAAGTGACAGTGTCACTGGAAACACAGCCTAGTGATTAGAAAAGAGATTTTTTTTTTTCCCCCAGCAGGGTTGTTGCAAATGTGGAACAAGTTCAGAACTGCAGCCCCAAATGGAATGTTCCTGGTAAAATACATTATATAGGAATAAGACATCCAGGGTAATCTGGGCTGTATTTTTAGGACTTTTAGATTGATTGCCTGGAGGGCTCAGCTGGGATTTCTTTCCCCTGAAGACCACATTGTACAGTTAGATAGGGTGTTATAGGTCATGGTCCTCCTGACTGCAGAACCTCAGGATTGGGCTCCCTAGAGGCAAAATGTGAGCTGAGCCTGGAACAAATCCTTAGGCCCCAAGGGACAGCCTAGTGTTTCATGGAGAGAAACCATGCCTTCTCGATGGGTTCAGTTGGCAGCTTCCTACTGGAGCTAAGCTGCAGCTGCCCCAGGAGACTCGACCCTGCTTCCTGCTCCTCTGCACTGGTTGCCACTTTCCATATTCAGCAGTGCTGAATGCCCTCCACCCAGCCAGCTGGCTGGGGCCACCCTCTTCTTTGTCCCCGACTCCTGACAAAAACTTCAGTGGATCCCACATTCCAACTCAAGATCAGAAGCTGTACAAGTGTGTGTGTAGGATGTCTTGTGTGTGTGGATGTCTTGGATCATTTAACCCTTCTCTGCTGCTCCCCCACAGTGCCAGGAAGACAGCAATTCATTCGTAGATCAATTGACTTCAACAGGCATTCACTGGACACTTGCAGTGGCCAAAGGATTTTGTTGGTTAAAATAAGAAATACAAGCATAAGGCCAAAGGAAGGTGATTGGGGTCTAGAGGTCCACGGTATTCTTCAGGAGCATGTGAGCTCCCGGGATTTGAATGCAAACCTTTGTGGGTGCTTCCTTTGTGCCCTTTCCTTGGGAAAGAGTCTTCAGTTTGCATCAGAATTTCAAAATCTGTGCTTGACCCCAGAAAGATTGACGACTAAGGATCTAGTTGCTCCTGGTATTGACCAGCTGGTGATACTCCATTCCCTATGCCTATGTGTGAGTCAGAACCACAGGCAGCTTCCAAACACATGTGTTTGTCCCTCTGTTCTTATAGATCAGCTCCTAGATCATGGTGATTCCAGTGTACAGTTTTGTAGATTTTTAATATGAGAAGTGAAGAGAAATAGATAAAGGTCTTTGGGATAAGCTGTGTTTTAACTCATACTAAATTAGAGATAACTCATGCTGCAGTCCATGGGGTCGCAAATTGTTGGACATGACTGAGCCACTGAACTGAACTGGAAAGATACCCAGTATATGTTCCCTAATGGGAGAAAAGAAGGCAGGAAGGCAGAAATGGACAAAGTGCCCCCTTCCTGGGCAAAATGTGCCTAAGAACTGGAATGCCTTGTCTCATGTTTTCCAGGAGTTTGCAGTGGTTTGAGAGACATTATAACAACCTCTCTATCAATCTGTGGTGACCTCACCTTAATAAATATCCCAAACTGTTCAACTGTAAACGTTTAAGTTTAAGAAGTGAAGATGAATCACTTAACATCGTTTTTCTGCAATGTGGACTATGTAACTTTCTTGAAAAAAAGGAAGAAAGGGAAAAAAACCATAGAATATTTTCCTTGTACCAGTTGGGGGCAATCCAGTACTACAAATGTGCAAGTGAGGGAAAAAAAAAAGTACACGAGAAAGATCGTTTGTAATGTTGCTGCTACTGCAGGAACTGGTGTCCTTTCTTCCCAAATTAATTTTTCTCAGGCCTCCGAAAGCCATAGCAACAGAGCAGTGCTGAAATGACCAATTGAAAATGCCCTCTTTCTTATGTAATGGCAAGTGCCCTCTCATAAATAATCCCTGGGTCAGGTGGCAAGTTAGTCTCACAGTCTTCTGAACTGCAGGGCTATGACATATGTGACCAGTGGCTGACTGAAGATTGCCACCTGGGTGCTCTCTTGGCCAGGGCTATCCTGCTCTGTTGGTATAAAAGGCCATCCACTAAGCCCCCGTGTCTAAGTATAGTAGTAATCATTTCTTTGAATACCATGGATATTCTCATGTTTCTCTGGTAATGTGGTTTATAATAATACCTAAGCCCATGTACTTCTGGCATTGTTTTGAGTAGAACAGTAAAGTAAGATCTTTCATGCCCTAACTTCAAAGTGCTGCCTGATATTTCAAGTGTTTATTGATTGTCTTTTTTAGATTCTATGTGAGATTTTACAGAAGATGTAAAGCAGTACTTGATGTTTTCTCTTTATTTGTCAAGTGTATCTCTTAGGGCGATAAAACTCTGCATACTCGATGACATGATCCAGGATTGTGCGTGGTAAATAAGCTGTGGTAAATCAGAGAAAGCAAGATCTGATAGGTTGCAGTTGTCAGGAACATTTTCATGGACACATGGTTTGACACCTCTGGTTATCCTGTCTCAGCATCTGCCTGAGTGTTGATCAGCACTTCCTTGGGGCCTCTGTAGCATACCATACCCTCGCTAATCTTCCTCTTGGACAAAAGGCAGCCAAGTTTTGGGGTCTGACTGTTTCTTCTTACAGGGGTGGTCTTTTTACCCTTATGGAACATTGCAGAGTAAGAATTCCATTTTTGAAAGCTGTACATGAAATTTTCATGCAAAGCCAACCATTTATTATGGTCATCATTCCTTGGGAGTTTACTCCCTCTGTTGGCAGTGATGGAAATACCCTATTGTGACCCATTGTGTCATTTCACCAGGGTTTTGGCTGCTTTTACTTCTGAGTTTCATTTTTAGTTTGTCATTTACTCTATCCCATCTAAATGTAATCACTGCATCTCTGTCGCTCTCTAAATATCTGCTGGCTGAGACTTACAGAGCAGAATGAAAGTAATAACAGAGGTACATTGGTGATTTCAAAAACTCAAGTCGATAAGATTAGAAAATAATCTTCCTGAGAGATGAAAAGTGACGTGGGTTCAGTCACAAACTTGTCGTTGTTGATGATTCAGTACAAGGACAATTTTAAATGAAATTTGTGTGAGATTTACTATCCTGTTTGGTTTTTTTTTTTTTGAAAACTGTTGATGTCTTCATCTGAAAACTTGATGGAGTTTTGTATGCACAAACAAGTCCCTTAAATTTTTGTTTAAATTGTTGTCATTTGCGTGTTTCATCTACAAGAACTTCTATGTTGAATTACACTGAATCTGATAATACCCTTACACAGACATTATGTCAGTTGTCTGGCGGATGTAAAGACAGTTCCACATGTCATACAGCTTCTTCTACAGAACTGAGACCAAGGCTTCATATGACTAAGAGATGCCAAGTGACTTCTTCAGAGCACCTCCAGCCTGGCTGTACTTTCTGTCCAATCTCAAACCCCATTTCTCCTCATTGGTCTTACCCAACTACCTGTTGTATTACAGCTCCACTCTTCTGCTCCTTTTCTTTGTTACTGATATTACTCAGACCCGAAATGTCTTTTATCCCTCTGAGCATCTCATCTGCAATTCAAATCCTACCCACCTTTGCCTCCGTCGCCATTTTCTCCTTGAAATTTCCCCTCAACCGAAGTTAAATGTAGGCTCCTATCCCCTAGAATTTCATATTTTGTCTGTATTTATCTCATGGCTGTTAAAATATATTCCTTTATGATAATCAATAGAAAGATCTTAAATTGTATACTCCTCAGTGGCAGAGACCAAATTTTAGTCAGTGTTAAGTCTTTCATAAAACTACACAACATGTTTTGCAGATAAAGTATTAAAATGTTTGTTGAATGGCCAAACGGCAGTTATTTCAGTAGACTAGACTTGAAATGAAAGTGCTCTCTCTTTCAACAGTTTGGCAGATGTCTTATACTTAGTGGGCACCAGATATCTGTGGAATGAAATACGGGCGGATGGATGGGTTCATGGATGGGTGGATGGATGGGTGGGATGATTGAATGAATGGTTAGGAGCTCTGAATCTGAGTTTTAAATGACCATTTAGATGGTGTACTTTCATGATCCTCATTTCTCCTCTTCTCAGCCCTATTGCTCCCTACACCTTCACCTTAAGGTCTCTGAGAATCCCTACACATCAGGGATCATCGCCAGCAGAGACACAGCCCCCAGCATCATAGTGGCTTCAGGTAAGCAGCTTGCCTGGTCTGCTCACTGCTATAAATTGTATTTATTTTAAGAAGCCCAGTAGCTGTGCTTGGAACTTAATGAGCAAGCTAAAAATATTTTTGAAAGGCACCTAAGCCACTGACCCTGAAGCAAGTATGCTGAAAAACCCTGCTCAGATAGAGTGTTTGCAGTCGAAATCCACCTCAGGCAGTGCACACTGCCAGCACAGCCCGTCGTTAGCTTTTGCAGAAAGTTCTCTTCACTAATGGTGATGTGCTCTCTCCAGGTAATATAGGTTCTGAGTTGTCAGACAGTGACATCAGCATGTTTGTTTCTTCGGATGCGGGAAACACTTGGAGACAGGTAAGAAAGTATCCTGGTTAAGTTACTGGTGTTTAAATGTGTTAAAAATTGTCCAGATTGTTTCAGTTCTGGGAACTTACTCAGTCACACATGAATCCTAAAGCTTCTCAATGTGTTTATTCCCTTATTTGTTTTATTCATGGCTTACAAAAGTTCTGAGTTCAGCAAATATTTATGAAATTTGATTTCTTTGTGTGATAAGTGAGCCTTTGCGTGCGTGCTCAGTCACTTTCATCAGGTCCGACTCTGTGCAACTCTATAGACTGTAGTCTGCCAGGCTCCTCTGTCCATGAGATACTCTAGGCAAGAACACTAGAGTGGGTCGCCATGCCTTTTTCCAGGGGATCTTCCCAACCAAGGGTTCAAACCTGGGTCTCCTGCACTGTAGGAGGATTCTTTACCATCTGAGCCACCAGGAAAGTCCTAAAAAAATGACACTTTATCACAGCCTATATGTAAGAAAG
The DNA here is from genome assembly GCF_000754665.1 of Bison bison bison. Taxonomy (NCBI): domain Eukaryota; kingdom Metazoa; phylum Chordata; class Mammalia; order Artiodactyla; family Bovidae; genus Bison; species Bison bison. Next base: position 23,802,182 of record NW_011495018.1, read on the forward strand.
TTTATAAGTAACAATGAAACAAAATTAGATATGACTGAATTTTCCCCTTAAAAGAAAGCGGGAAATCTAGAGAGTTTATTATGTAGGGAACATGAAGCCTGGAAGGGAGATTACCTATCTAATGCCGGGTTGCCTCCGTAAATTCCTCTTGCCTTGAAGTCAGAATAGAGGAGAATGCAGTGATTCAGAAAAAGCCATTACCCAGGTGGTGCTCTGAGATGTTTAAAGCTCATATGCAGAAGACAGAGTAATAACCATCAGGGTGCATATGTTCGGGAAAGTAGGAATGGAATCACTTTCAACCAGTGTGTTTAGCTTAAATGCTTCCTCTTTCTTCTGAATGAAAATTAGATACTCCTAGATTATAAAACAGGAGCTTAATGAGGTTTAGCAGTCCTAACAAAATAGGTGCCTAATGCTTGGTTGTTACACTTCAATAAATATGTTTTAATAAGCCACTGACATTTAATTATCATACAATAACTAGCACCATAAATTGAAATCTAATGCACAGGTAATCACACAGCAGTGAGAACACTGAGCTTTAAATTTTAGGCAAAGATGTCCATGTTACGGTCTAGTTACCCTCTCCTAGCTTCATAATCTGCACTGTGATTCACATGTTTTGAAAAGAGTGGGGCAGGAAAGAAACTTGCTTAAGAAATTCCAGGGGTTTTGATCTTGGAGATATATATGCTCAGTCACTCAGTCGTGGCCAACTATTCGCAATCTCATGGACTGTAGCCCTCCAGGCTCCTCTGTCCATGGAATTTGCCGGACAAGAATGCTCAAGTGGGTTGCCATTTCCTTCTCCATGGATATATATAGGAACATGCATTATTAAGCTTCCTATGGACAATAGTTAGAGAGCCAGGGTCACATTTTTTTCCTTGTAACATCCCAAACAAAGCAAATAAGTCTCTCCTATAGTCCTGGGTACATCTTGAATGTAAGAAGTAGACAGAGTGGAAACAATTACGTCTATAGTGCAATCACAGACAAGGCTATAGTAACAGAGTGACTGTGAGAAGACAAGATGCATCTCGTATGGAGAGGACTTAGAAATTGTCTCTAGCCAGTCTTCATTTTACCTCAGATTCCTCTCTCCACATACAGAGAGAGACCCAATGACAATGTACCCAAAGGTATGATTTCATTTTGATCAGAATTGCTCTATGACTGGCTAGAGAATCCGTGAGTTGAACAGGAACATCTGTCCCCTGTAACACTTGGAAACTTTGAAGTAATTGCATGTGGAAAGGACACTGTCATTCGCTCCGTCCTGGCATCATCCATTATCGTCTACCTGGTCCTAGGCAAGTCACCACTTCCTTCTAAACCTTAGTTTTCTCATCTGTGAAAATGAGAGTATTGGAATAGTGTGTCTCCAAGGTTTCTCTGATCTAAAGATGTGACCCAATGTAACAGTTGCACAAATGTCAACATAATCATAAATGGAACCCAACAGAGCTCACCACAAAATGACAGGAATAGAAATATGAACACATGACTCTTAGTTATTATTTAAATTTCTCTTGCGGAGCACCTAAAATCATTTTCTGGAACTCCAGTGGCACATGTCACCCACGTGGGGAAGCACTGTTCGTAACTGTGTCTCTCCACAGATTTGGGGGAGCCCAGTTCTATCATGGGGGCTCATGGAGAGATTATTTTGCCTCAAATGAAGACTAATTCTCTGAACCCTGGGTGTGTGTGGGTGGGGGTGTGGTGCTGTGTATGTGCTTTTCCTCTTCCAGATCTTTGAAGAAGAGCACAGTGTTTTGTATCTGGATCAAGGTGGAGTCCTGGTTGCTATGAAGCACACATCTCTCCCAATTCGACATCTCTGGTAAAGGCACCTGTTGCCCCTAAATCCTGTACCCAGGACTGGTTGCACACAGCTAAGACCAGTCTAAGTCAGGCTGACAGACTATAACCGTGCTTGTAGTAAATTGTCATGGTCTGCTGGAACATAACTTATACCTTTGCTTTATTATAAGAAGCAAGAGGAAAGGAGAGAGAGAGAGAGTGAGAAAGAGAAAGGGAGCTTGCTTGTGTCCTTTAGAGAGCAATTATACATGGTTTTGGAATGTGACAGCTCCCCTCTCCCCCATCAGTACCTCCAGCGCCTCACTCTTTCAGTACAGTCATGGGTAGAGTGGTTGTCAAGGATAATCTCTGAATAGCTTAATTTCTCACAGCCACCTATCCCAAATATTGTCTCCCGAAGTTTAATATTTGCATTCACTCTGTTCATTCTGCACAGAGATCAGCAGTGCGTGTCACTTCTGCTCTGATCGCATTTGGCCTCATTTTTGCGGGCGGGAAAGGGTGGTTTTCTGAAACTCTCCCTATAGGTCTTCTGTAGATGAACATGCAAGGCCTAACTTCCAGAGGGGTTTTCAATAGATTCCTTTATCTGTGTGTTTGAAAGTGGCTCTCTGCACAGGTGAGCTCGTTCACAGTCAGAGGCTTGATTTTCCCTCCAGTGTTGGTTACTTTGGTGGACCAAAGGGAAAGCTGCAGAAATAACAGAACCAGAGGCTTAGCCTGAGGGAAGGCAGCCCAGAGAAAGGCAGGGGAAAGCAAACGTCCTGTATGACCATCAGAGTTGCAGAGTCCTCGCTTTCTTTCAAGAGCCTGTTCTTCTGCACCCAGTCACTCAGGGGGTCAACCAGGATTTGTAACAATGTACGAAGGATACCACTGAGGGTTTGATCACGTGGAGCTGGCTGATTTAAGTCCATCGCAGTGGTCTCAGAAGGTGACTGTTCTCAGAATCACCTGCAGGGCCTCCTGCTAGATGACAGCAAGGTTTTAGAGAGGGTCACATTGAGATCTAAGACCTAATAAGATATCCAAATTTAAAAAAGTTCTATCAGCGACTTATCATTCCAGTTTCATTCAGCTCTCCACTGATTGATGTTATAATACATCTGGGCCCCAAATCACTTGGCTAGCTGTATATCCACCTTCTGATGTAATTAAGAACACTTATTCATATCAAAGGCTCACTTTGACAATGCCCCAGGTACTTCCAAAATATATTCTCTCCTCGTTGGTAGTATCTTTTCTTTGAAAGGATTTTCTTTTGAGATCCGATGACTATAATTTTTTTTTTTCTGTCATCAGGTTGAGTTTTGATGAAGGGAGATCTTGGAGCAAATACAGTTTCACATCTATTCCCCTTTTTGTGGATGGGGTTCTGGGTGAACCTGGGGAAGAGACTCTCATCATGACGTAAGTGGAAAACCGTGTTGTCTTCTAGTCTTCATAGAAATCCAGAAACGTGTGGTTTTTAGCTGAGCCTGTTCGCCTTGCTGCTTTCAGTTTTAAAGTTGCTAGCAAAGGCGGTGCATCTGACTTCATGATTCCCTAGCAAAGAAGAAAGAACAATGCACGCATCCATTCTCTTGGCTCTCTGCTAGCTATTAGGAGACCTGTACTGTGGGCTGGTAGCAACGTGGTGCAGCCTCTTTCTTCCTATACTGAACGAGCTTAGGGAAATTAAGTGTTTTTTTTTTCAATAGAAGATAAAGCTATCAATTTAAAACTTTAATAATAAACAGGCTTGATATACAGAAAATCACAGGCATATAAGAATGATTTCACTTTAAGACAGAACACAGAGCTTGATCACACCCCCACAAAGGATGTTATTTTTCCCTGGCTCTTTACCTAACCCAATTGTGAGGCATATTAGGGGAACCATGAGAACAGTCTGTTCTTGTGAAATTACATTTGCGCTCATTCCTGTCTGGAAAGTGATGATCATTAATTTGTGAAAGGCTTGATTAATGGCTTGCCTGCCTGTGGGTTTCAAAACATGAGCTTTGAATTTGAAATATGAAACTCTGATTTTTCCTTCTTCTGGAAAATCAGAAGTGGAAAACAAAGAGGGAAGATTTTTTTTAAAAATATAGTTTATCTCATTTAATTCTTTTTTTTTAATTTATTTATTTTAATTGGAGGCTAATTACTTTACAATATTGTATTGGTTTTGCCATACATCAACATGAATCCGCCA
>NW_011495018.1:23806308-23820271 GCF_000754665.1 Bison bison bison
TCCCACCTCCCTCCCCATACCATCCCTCTGGGTCATCCCAGTGCACCAGCCCTGAGCACCCTGTATCCTGCATTCTCCCAAATCATCCCACCCTCTCCCTCTCCCACAGAGTCCAAAAGACTGTTCTATACATCTGTGTCTCTTTTGCTATCTCGCATACAGGGTTATCGTTACCATCTTTCTAAATTCCATATGTATGCGTTAGTATACTGTATTGGTATTTTTCTTCCTGGCTTTCTTCACTCTGTATAATCGGCTCCACTTTCATCCACCTCATTAGAACTGCTTCAAATGTATTCTTTTTAATGGCTGAGTAATAACCCATTGTATATATGTACCACATCTTTATCCTTTCTTCTGTCAATGGACATCTAGGTTGCTTCCATGTCCTGGCTATTACAAACAGTGCTGCGATGAACATTGGGGTACACATGTCTCTTTCAATTCTGGTTTCCTCAGTGTGTATGCCCAGCAGTGGGATTGCTGTGTCATAAGGCAGTTCTATTTCCAGTTTTTTAAGGAATTTCCACACTATTCTCCATAGTGGCTGTACTAGTTTGCATTCCCACCAACAGTGTAAGAGGGTTCCCTTTTCTCCACACCCTCTCCAGCATTTATTGCTTGTAGACTTTTGGATCGCAGCCATTCTGACTGGCGTGAAATGGTACCTCATTGTGGTTTTGATTTGCATTTCTCTGATAATGAGTGATGTTGAGCATCTTTTCATGTGTTTGTTAGCCATCTATATGTCTTCTTGGGAGAAATGTCTGTTTAGTTCTTTGGCCCAATTTTTGATTGGGTCATTTATTTTTCTGGAATTGAGCTGCAGGAGTTGCTTGTATATTTTTGAGATTAGTTGTTTGTCAGTTTCTTCATTTGCTATTATTTTCTCCCATTCTGAAGGCTGTCTTTTCACCTTGCTAATAGTTTCCTTTGTTGTGCAGAAGCTTTTAATTTTAATTAGGTCCCATTTGTTTATTTTTGCTTTTATTTCCAATATTCAGAGAAGAGGGAAGATTTTAAAGCAGCTGATCCTGTCAACAGTGAAAATTTTTAAATCAAAGTAAACAGTTGGTACATTTTCTGATTTTTTTTTCTCCTTACTTCTTTTTTTTTTTTGACAATAGAAAAGAGCAACAAAAATTAATATGCCTAACAGTTACACTTTTACCCAGTGGGTTAGCAATTTATTCTATAATTTGTCTTTATTCGGTTTTTATATTTACAAAACACAGATGAAAAAAGCTGACTGTAAAGGCTGCCTTGTAGCTTTTATTCACATTGGCAATAGGTGATTCAAACACTTCATTAAGTAGCTGAGCTTCTCTGAGTCAGGAAAGTAGAATGAACAGGGTAGGAAGTAGTTACAGCTCTTCAGCCTTGTTGCCTATTTCTTCTTGGGAATGGTGGGAAGATAAAATAGTATGGAAACCACAGGACCAGGTCGATTAAATGCAAGAGAACCTGAAGTGTAATCTTGGACTGCATAGGGGGCAGGATTTGTGATTGTTTTCTCATTTTTATTTTTACTTTCTGGTCAACAGTTCTTGTTGTGGAGTATATAGCCACAGGCTTTTAGTCTAACACCCCTGGGTTCTAACTCTACCAGTTCTTGGTGATTTGTCTTTGGTTTTTGCATGTTAAAACTTTTTCAGCCTCAGGTTACCCACAGGTAAAGTGGAGTCAATAATAACAACCCTCCTCAGAAATGTGTTTTGGGGATCAAATAATACGACCGATATAGGATGCTTAGCATTGTGCTAACCTCGTAGTAAATATTCAACAAATGCTAACTGCGGTTGCACCTGTCAGCATTGCTATTATTGTGAGTATTTGTATCATCTGCAGAGTGTTTGGACACTTCAGTCACCGCTCTGAATGGCAGCTGGTCAAAGTGGACTACAAGTCCATTTTCGATAGGCGTTGTGCCGAGGAGGACTACAGACCCTGGCAGCTGCACAGCCAGGTAGGGGGACGAGTGTCCTGGGTGGGAGGCATGGAGAGTACTGGGGGAAGATAGTCATTCAAATGTAGGAATCAGGGTTCTCTGGGCAAAAACGTCCATCTGGTGGTTTCTTATGTGTCCTGGGTGCCATGGCAGTGAACAAACTCAACATTTATTGCTGTTGTGAAGTAATTCATGTTTTTATTGTACTAGGGTGTAATGAGATAAAATTCAAATGCGCTTGGCTTAGACTTACAACTCAAAACAAAACAGCAACTCAGCACAGAGATCCAAACATAATTTATCTGAGCATGTCATCTGGTTGCAGGGTGTGGGGGCAAGGGTGAGGAAAGGCTCTTCAGTTTTATCTAGCAATGCAAACAGAGACATAAAACAGCAAAATTGGGCTGGGTGAGGAGTGCCAGTAAAATTCTTCCTCCCCACCACTGTGATTCCCTGGGATTAGATACTGCTTTATGCCTCCTTCCAAGCTTCTTTTGTTATAAGGTTGTGGAATTAGTAGGAAAATTTCCTTCATCCTGGCCCCTCTGCTACTCTGCTCATATTGTTGATAGAATGCTTGGATAAAACATCTCTCTTTTGATTTCCCAAGAACTCATTCTGCCAGCCTCTCAAAGGACATAGCTGGGGCCCTTGCTTGCAAAGCCATCACTATATTGAGAAAGCAACACAACATATACTCCAAACCTAGACTAAGTTGTATATTTATGTGTCGATGTGTAGTGCAGCTGGTTAAAGTGAGCTTGCTCAAGACAGACAGTGTAGAGTAGCTTAGACAAAAGTCTCTCTGGTCCTTTGGACACACACACAGAGCTGGGTTTGACAATGGGAGCTACATCAGCTAGAATCACCCACTTTTCTTGGAGGCTCAATAATGAAAGGATTGCTCATTCACATAGCTGATATTTTCCCCTTTGGAGTGCATGGACATTGTAATATTCAAAGCGTTCATTTATTTTGTGGAGAAACACTGAATGTAGTGCTATTGGTTATCTTGTGCTGCTGCTGCTGCTAAGTCGCTTCAATTGTGTCCGACTCTGTGCAACCCCATAGAAGGCAACCTACCAGGCTCCCCCATCCCTGGGATTCTCCAGGCAAGAACACTGGAGTGGGTTGCCATTTCCTTCTCCAATGGTTATCTTGTAGAGGAATGTAAAATCAGTGCAGTAAAATTGTGTGAGCAGAGGCATAATAAACCGTGGCAAAATGGACCTTTATGTTTCTTAGCAATATTCTTCTTTCATATGCACATAAATGATCATGTGCCAATCTTTTATTACAGAAGAAGCCAACTTAATTACCATAGACTTGATGGTAATACACTGTTACAAGCTGAGTCTTAATTACCTGTGTGTCCCTCATACCCTTCTACTCAACCTTGCCAAGTGAGGATTTGCTGAAAACAGAGTTCAGGACATTTTGACACTCTCTCGGTGCTTCTTAGGATTAACTTTGTCGTCATGTTCTGAAATAGGACTCTAGACATTGAAAAGAAAATGCTGTTAGCACAAAGCAGACTGCCCACATCCAGATCACCCTAAGATTTGAGACCATCTCCCTGGACTGTCCTAGTGTGGAGTAGGGAAGATCATGCCTATGGGCCAACAGTGTGAGATTCTTGTCTCCTTACAGGGGGAAGCATGCATCATGGGAGCGAAGAGGATATATAAGAAGAGAAAATCCGAGCGGAAATGCATGCAGGGAAAATATGCAGGCGCCATGGAGTCTGAGCCCTGCGTCTGCACAGAGGCTGATTTTGACTGGTGAGCTCGTGCTGTTAGCCCATGTAGTCACTGCATATTTCAAACCCATGTGGGCCTTAAACGAAAGTTTACATTTGAATAGTTACATGCATAGATCCAAGTGATAAACCTCATGTTTGTGTGAATTACCACGTGGGGACATCATGGCTTACTGGTTATGTGTGTGTGTATATACAGAAAAAAAACAGGGATTTCTTTAGGCTTAAGGAGGACTCAGGAGATAGCTAGTAATTATCTTCACACATTTGACAGGTCTCAGGACAAAAAGAGAAGCCAGATCCACCCTGAGTCTCTTTTGACTGCAACACTTAAACAATAAGTGGATGTTTCAGGGAGCAAATGTATGTGTGTTCAAGATAAAAATCTCTCTAGAATCTAGGGTTCCTGGTAGTGAAATTATGGTCATTTAGGGCAGTGCATTTTCTATACCTGGAGGTTTTCAATTAGTGGCTAGCTGACAATTGCTTATGAAAGCCATGGAATATTTTTCTGAATTCAGTGCAAGGATGGAGTCACTGGCATTGCCATCTATGGCTCTATGAACCTAGCAGTAGGAGAGCCTTCTCCTTTTACCAGTATTAACGTAGTTTAAACTGGAAAAGGAGTGCAACATTTAGATGTTAAATATTCTCAGAGTGCCACAACATGTTTTTGGAGCTTTACTTAAGCAGAAAACTAGCTTGTGGGGCCAATGATGTGCTTGCTTTGTTCTAGTTTTGACTGTCAGATGAGGTTGAAGGATGACTGAAGCTGAATAGGTGGTAACCAACCCTCTTGATCACGTCCATCCCATTTTCGGTCTCATTTTTTTCCTCCTCCTTTTTAAAATGTATTTATGTGTTTTTGGTTTAGAGAAAGCAATTGCTAAATGTGTATGTCAGTGTTAATGATTGAACTTAACCAGCGTAAGAAACAAAGACATTTACTTAAAAGTATTAGCTGGGTAGCAATCATCAGTCACATGTCTGATCATCAGAATATCAGTGATTGGGCTAAGATACTGTGTACATGCACATAACATTACTTAGAAAAAAGAAGCATCTCTCATGGTAGACCTCTAGGAGCATTCTCTGAATAAATAGTACTGGCCAGTCCTGGCACACTGGCTGCCAGTACTCAGACCTATAACCTAAGGCTATTCCTGTCTTGTTGGTAGAGAAGGCAAGCCAAGAGGCAGTTCTGTCTCTCTCTGGGCTCTGATGGAGGCAGACAGAGCTTCAGTTACACTGGGACTCACAGGGAATTCTGCAGGGGCCTCCCCAGCCCTGACTTTCCTTTTAGTCAGCACAACACTGTTACAATGACAAAAATATTTCATCTCTGTCCTGCCTTTCAGGATTGACATCCTGAACTACATTCACAGGGAGAACTTGTGTGGAATATTTGTCATTCATCACGTGCCTCTTTCGGAACCCTGGCTGCTTCTTTATTCACTGTATTCAAGGAGGATCCATATGGGGAGTTAACTTTTTATCTTAGAGCTTTGACTTTGGCCTTCCCAAACAGTGATTTTTTGGCAAAGGTGGTTGTCCCTGAATGTTCTCTCTCAGTTTGGCTCTCCCCCGGACATCCCTCTGCTAGATGACCTTGCCTGTTACTGTAATTTCCTGAAATGAACACAGGATGTCCTGTAGGCAGAGTCCCGGAAGTCCTTCTGCCCATGCTGTGTTGCACCAGAATCAAACCCAGCTGGTATGGGCAGAATTCTGAGAACCAACTGCCTGATGCCAGGGCCCTGAGCAAGCCTAGTTCTTCTTTCCCAACCTTTGTGTGCCAGCATCTCGCCTCCATCACACAGGTGGGCCAGTTCATACCTGTGCTTGCCTTCGCTGCCTGCAATTTGTCTGTGTGTGAGGAGGTGTGATGTGCTGCCATTCTCTGTGCCCAGCTTTATCTTTCAGAAGCCAAGAGAGTTGACTCAAAGGTTCCGGGAGGCAAGAATTCAAGGAGGCTGAGAGAAAACTCTTTGTTTTCAAACTAGAGAAAACTTAAAGCAATCGGTGGCATTAACTGAATAGGACAGAGTTTTCCTTTGGGGAAAATGCTCGCAGTACTCCCGAAGTACATTGCCTTTCCTGCTGTGACTTTGAAGCAGATGGCTTGTGCACAGAGAGACCTGGCTCAGCTCTCCTTGGTAGATCCAGATGTCTTGGAAGAGCACCCCAAAGACAGCACTAGTAGTGAGGATTATGCTACGTGTGGATGCCTTAGGTTTTTCAATGCAGTTGACACGGGGGACTGGGCTTCCACCATTCTAGCTTTCTCAGGGCCCAAGCACAATCACTATTGTGTCTCTCCCCGATGAGAACAACATCTATGCTCCTGGCTGAAAGGTGTATAATGGGAATTACTGGGCACTGAGCTTTCATCTCTATACATGTGTCTCTGTGGCTTCCAAGTTAGCATTTCTCAAAATGGATTCTGTAGAATGTTTTCTTGGGTAATTGATAGAAAGAAAGATTCCGTTTTTGAAAAGGCATTGATTTAGTGAATGACTGTTTTCTTTTTACTAATTGACCAGGGTAGAAGTTGGCTGTGGACTGACTTAAATTGTTCTCAGTAACGTTGCCACCTACTGAAAGGTTTCTCTCATTTTTTTCCCCAACAGTGACTATGGTTACGAACGACACAGCAATGGTCAGTGCCTGCCAGCCTTTTGGTTCAATCCATCCTCTCTGTCGAAGGACTGCAGCTTGGGGCAGAGTTACCTCAATAGTACTGGGTGAGTGCCTGAAGCGTTGGCCTGAGAAGGTCATCTGCTGCTGCTTTTCAGCATGAGATGAACTTATAGAATCACTTCTGACCAAAGACCAGGTCTGTTTCATTATAGCACCAGTCTATTCGCTTTTGTTCATTTTAATCAGCACAAATTTGCATTAATAGTGCAAATTCCATCTGAGAATAAGATTCCAGTTGCAAATAAAGAAACAAAACAAGTTACTTGGATGAAGATAGCAATGATGATAATATACAGATTGCTTCATTTTTGGATCCCTATTTCACAACTATTTAATTACATGACACTACCTTTTACCTTGCAGCATCCCTGTGTGGAAGGTCAAACAAATATTTCCCATGTGCATTTCCTGCTCTATAGATGTGGAAACTAGAGGCAGAAAAGAAGCTCATTGGCTTTTCAAGAGTACGGTGGTGTTAGCAGGAATGTGTTCCATTTTCTCTCTATCCAGTCTTGACACATTGAAGACATGCATTCTGATCTTTATAAATCTGGAATCAGATTTGAAAATTTTGTGTTGAATGATACGTGCTGTGGGGTTTATCCAATATTATTTAAGAAATACCATAAAAAGGAAAACTGTGTGGTGACTTTCCCAAAATTGTAACTGGTATTTATAGACTCAGGAAACTACTGTGTGGAACTTATTTGGAATCTAATTCAAGCAATCTATCAAAGGACATTTTTGAGCCATTTGGGAAACCAGAACTATGTTCTGGTATTCATCAGGATTTTCCAAAGATATGCTTTTCTATCGCCAATTGGAGATATATATGTATATATAAAGAGACTTGTTAAAAGGACTGGGAGCACCCAGCTGTGGAGGTGGGCAAGTTCAAATCCTGATATCTATAGGGGGGGTTGGCAAGCTGGAGACCCAGCAAGTTAGACGGTTTGTTTCTAGGCACAGTCTGAGCACTGATGGTGAACCAGGGAAGCTAATAATATAGTTCCTGTCTGAAGACCAGCAAGGCCAAAACTGATGTTTCCATCTAAGTGTGAAGGCAAGAAGGAAGCCATTGTTCAGTTTGAAGACAGTCAGGAAGGAAAGGGCTGAAAGGAGAGGGAGAGGGAGGGAGGGGAAGCAGGCACTTACCAGTAGGCAGCACTCCTTGACAGCTGCCCTTCTCATTTCTCATGAGAGCTGCCATCCAGAGGAGAGGACATTCATGTTCTTGTTTAGGTACTTTTGTATTTTAAATGTTTACTTTTTTTAATTTAGAAAATATCACCAAAATAACATATACCACTCTCAGAATAGTATATACTACTTGGTGGATATTACCTGAGAGCATCTCACCCTAAGGGATTTTTGTTGAGTTATCACATCTGCTGGTTTCATCTATTCCATTCAAACTTTTTTCAGAAGGAGAGAAAGAAAACATAGACATGCACATCCAATGTTCTTATCTATGATTGAATAAATAAATAAGCTATGGTTTATTTGCACTGTAACACAAAATTTGAGAAAAATGCAAGTAACATTTTTACAGCAAATGGTCAGTGAGATCTTGAGCATCTAGTACCATGTGAAAAATTGAAAAAGGCTGCTGAAATCACTCAACTTAATGGTGAAGAAATGCCAGAGAAAGAAGTTGTATCACCTGCATGTACGAACATGTTTAGACATTGTAAAGAGCACTGGGAGCCCCTGAAGCTGATTTCAGAATTGATTTTTTTTTTTTCACAGAGTTAGTCAAGGGAGTTATGCTATTCTCTCTTTGGTATTAATGAGAAGAGGCTGAAGTACAGAGGGGTCTAAATTTTACCAAATGCTACTGAAACCACTGTAATAAGGCGGAAAAAGAAGGTCTATGAACCCTTACTTTTCACTTTATTAAGAATGTATATATATTTTCATTTTATAATTATATACATGTATCAATGGCACCCCACTCCAGTACTCTTGCCTGGAAAATCCCATGGACGGAGGAGCCTGGTGGGCTGCAGTCCATGGGGTCGCTAAGAGTCGGACACGACTGAGCGGCTTCACTTTCACTTTTTATTTTCATGCATTGGAGAAGGAAATGGCAACCCACTCCAGTGTTCTTGCCTGGAGAATCCCGGGGATGGGGGAGCCTGGTGGGCTGCCATCTATGGGGTCGCACAGAGTTGGACACGACTGAAGCGACTTAGCAGCAGCACATGTATCAATATTTACATGCACATTTAGACACACATATTTTTAGCTACTCCTAAACAGATTTCACCATTCCTTTGGTGAACTCAGTATGTGAAACCCAGATAAATCCCAACACATATAAAATAAAACATCAGAGATGAGTAATTTATATATTCTATTCAATGGAAGTTTTCATCTATGCTCTAAAAGATAAAAATTTCAATTATAAATGGTTCAGCAGTAGGTTTGTTGTTGTTTAGTTACTCAGTCATGTCTGACTCTTTGTGACCCCATGGACTGCAGCCCACCAGGCTTCCCTATCTTTCACCATCTCCTAGAGTTTTCTCAAACTCTTGTCCATTGAGTTGGTGATGCCATCCAACCATGTCATCCTCTGTCATCCCCTTCTCCTCCTGCCTTCAATCTTTCCCAGCATCAGGGTCTTTTCCAATGAGTCAGTTCTTTGCATCAGGTGGTCAAAGTATTGGAACTTCAGCTTCAGCATCAGTCCTTCCAATGAATATTCAGGATTGATTTCCTTTAGGATTGACTGATTTGATCTCCTTGTAGTCCAAGGGGCTCTCCAAGAGTCTTCTTCAACACCACAGTTCAAAAGCATCAATTCTTCAGCACTTAGCTTTCTTTATGGTCCAACTCTCACATCCATACATGACTACTTGAAAAACCATGGCTTTGACTCAGCAGTAGGTATCCAGATATATAAATGCTTGTCAATGCAATTCTGTTTATTAATCACAGCATCACTTCCTAGTGCTCTCCCTCCACTCCCAGAGGGTTGTTCCTGTCAGTGTCTATTACCTGAGAGCATCTCACCCTAAGGGAATTTTGTTATTACATCTGCTGGCTTCATCCATTCCATTCAAACATATTGCAGAAAATCATCAGCATTAGTGAGCTAGTTTGTGTAAAGGGGACATATAAATACCAGCCATCAGCAAGTAGGACAAAGGCCCTGCTCTTGAAAGTAGGGGGCTCACAGGTGGAAGAGTAACCACCCTCATAGCACCCTGTGGCCTAAGGTTGGGAGGAAGGGTATCAATCATAACCTCACTGATTGACATATAGTCTATACGTTTGCATCAGGAATAGGAAGACCCTTAGCTGAGACAGGCTCCTGAACTCATCCTCAAAGAAGACTCCGTACCATCAAATTTCCATTTTCAGGGTCTGTAGCCAAATCAAGAGTGAGTAAGAGGTAATATGTAAATGAAATTGAAAAAGAACTTTTTGCCTTTCTTTTTTTTTAACTTTATTTTGTATTGGGGTATAGCTGATTAACAATGTTGTGATAATTTCAGGTGAACCACGAAAGGACTTAGCCATATATATGTGTGTGTGTGTGTGTGTGTGTGTGTATCCAGTCTCCCCCGAACTCCCTCCCATCCAGGCTGCCACATAACATTGAGCAGAGTTCCCTGTGCTATACAGTCGGTCCTTGTTGGTTATCCATTTTAAATACAGCGGTATGAACATGCTATGCTATGCTATGCTAAGTCACTTCAGTCGTGTCTGACTCTGTGCGACCCCAGAGATGGCAGCCCACCAGGCTCCCCCGTGCCTAGGATTCTCCAGGCAAAAACACTGGAGTGGGTTGCCATTTCCTCCTCCAGTGCATGAAAGTGAAAAGTGAAAGTGAAGTCACTCAGTCGTGTCCGACTCTTCGCAACCCCGTGGACTGCAGCCTACCAGGCTCCTCCGTCCATGGGATTTTCCAGGCAAGAGTACTGGAGTGGGGTGCCATTGCCTTCTCCGAGTATGAACATGTTCATCCCCAATTCCCTAACTATCCCTCTGCCCCTCCTTCCCCCCTACACAGCAACCATAAATTCCTTCTCTAAGTCTGTGAGTCTCTCTCTGTCGTGTAATTAATTTCCTTTGTATCATTTCTTTTTAGGGTCCACGTATAAGGGATGTCGTATGCTATTTCTCCTCCTCTGCCCTACTTCACTAAGTATGAAAATCTCTAGGTCTGTCCATGTTGCTGCAAATCTTTCTGACCGCCTTAATGCCACTCCAGCCCCTGATCCCAGATGCCACCTGGCTATATGTTGATTTGGTGGCATTTCATAAGTACAGATTCTCAATAAGGTGGTAGCCACTACCGTGCTGCAATCAAACATTTAGCTTTTCACTTAGAGATATTTAATTACAAAAAGTATATACGTATGTTTTCTGTGTTTAAAAAGCAAATTTAGGTTATCATCCCAATCCTGGCCCCCTTTCCTACACGATATGATCTGTTTGATATGCATGTTTCTAAACACTTTCTTTTGCATTTGTCAGGGAATAATTAAGTGAAAAGATACACAAAATTAATTTGGTTGCTTTTATATGCAGTTTCCTACTAGACGTATCATTCTTTTATGTGCCTTTTTCATTCAAAAACGCATCTTAGACATCTTTTGATGTCGGAGTTTATGAGGCTTCTTTCCATCTAATTTCTTTTTACCCCTTAGGATTCAGGCACCAGGAGTTATGTAGTAATCCCTTTCATGGACGTTTTGATCATTTCCTATTTTCTGCCGCTATAAACAATGCTACAGTTAGCTTTCTCATACTATAATACTTGTTATTAAAACCCTGCAACAATAATTTGAGTCTCTTTTGGCAGCTGAAGGTCTTTCTGCTAGCTGCTAAAGCAAATTCCACCCAGTCAGCTGATTCCTTCTTAGACCTGAGTATCTAGGCATTGCCAAATATCTCCCCCATAGGAGTGGAAACACCAGCTTCCTGCCCACACACTGCCTGTGAATCCCATACGTGAGATATTCAGTTATATTAACTTCCGTCCTTCTTTAAAATACAAATGCCAGTGGATTCTGTAAGGGAACACTAGGAGGAAGGGTAAGCAGGATTCCCAAATTAAGAAGGTGTGAGGACATGAGTTTGGGTAAACTCCGGGAATTGGTGATGGACAGGGAGGCCTGGTGTGCTGCAGTCTATGGGGTCAAAAAGAGTTGGACACGACTGAACAACTGAACTGATTTGAGCCAAGTTACTACAGGCAAAGGAACAAGAGATGAGCCAGATGAAAGGGCCAGGCTGCTAGTTTTTCAGGGACAAGCTGTGATGTCAGATTAGTAGCCAGGCATTGGGGGAGATATTGGACAAAGCCTCAAGTCTCTAGGATTAAGGAGCCATAGTGCCCCTAAGTCTCTCTAGTGCCCATTTTAACCCATCCATGGGCATCTCTGGTTGTCAGCCCAGAATATGTAGTATTAACTTCAAGCTGAGATGAAGTGCCGAGGAGTCACAGGGCAGGGCTGGCTTGAGAGTTCTTGCCTCCAATAGATTTCACTTGTCATGTGCCTGACTTGCTTCACCCAGTCCTCACAACAGGGCACACGCTGCAGCCATGTAATCAGACTTGGGTTGAACTGGTCTGCAAAACAGCCATCCCTTGTCAATAAAGCTTAACAAGCAGATCTGCCAGTAGCACCTTTCTGCAAGTGTACTTGAAGGCATCCAGGCAAACTTCCCTTTTATTTTTGTTAAGCCCTCACTTTATAAATGGTTATGGCGGCTCTCACAGTCAGCTTATTACGCTGTGTAGATAGCCCTGTTCTCAGGTTCACTCCCTTCACCATGATGGAAACATCCTGGCATCAGTTGTTATTATGCCCAATAGAAATGCTCTTTTGAGGAGATGCCAAAATTGTTATCAGTTTCCGTGTATAGAAATGAATGGGTGTGCAGTTTCCTTTTAGCTCTTGGAAAGGTCTCAGAAAGACTTAGAATAAGAGCTGAAATGGGTGTAAAGTATCCCTCCAGTGGCTGTAGCTACCAGTCCTTAGCTCTTAGCCCAGTGATGTAAGGTGTCCAGTGTCCACACCATGACACAGCGTGTGAGCACAGTTCTGCCACATTGTCCCTGCCACTTTTCACCTGTTCCTTCATGCCTCCCACAAGCCACTCCATGGAAAGCCAGGAGGCTGGTACTAGGCCTTCAGTCTACTGTGGATAGAGAGTGAACTCTAAGGCAGGAGGTGTTGCTTGGTAAAGAACAGAGTTATTTTAGAATGAAACAATCTCTACCTTCATCTTTAGGAAGTCACTTCCTTTCTGAGCCTTAGTTTCCTAAACTATGAAATTTGACTATTTGCTGTTGGGGGCTGATTAAATGTGATGCTTTCTATGAAGCAGGCAGCACAGTACCTAGTGATAGTAGTCACTTTTCAAATTGTAAAACATCACCAACAGTTGTCATCTAAGGGCTCCTCTACAGTGAAGGTAAAAAGAGGGGGGGAATTTCCTTTTATTGTGTATCTATAGTCCAGACATTTGATACATAAGTCATGACAGTCCTGAGATCTAGGACACATTTAATCTCAGGACCTGTTTTGTCTTCTGTAAAACTGAAATAATACCTTGCATAGGCTCATAAACTCACAGAATTAGAAGCACTGTACTCCAAAATGCATATCTGCCTCCAAGATGACCCAAGGCAGATAAGGCATTTACCTGATTAATAAATGAGTTCCTTTTGTTTAAATAAAATGAAATCAGTATTCATCTGTGTGTCATCTGGCATTTAGTGCTGAAATAACTCCAAATTCATTTTCTCTTTGTTACTCCATTGATAACTATAAATATCTGAGTTTGCAGATACAAAAGCCCAAGCCTATATAGTTATACTATACATACTCTATGGACATGAGTTCGAGTGAACTCTGGGAGTTGGTGATGCACAGGGAGGCCTGGCCTGCTGCGGTTCATGGGGTCGCAACTGAGCGACTGAACTGAACTGAACTGATATATACTATGTACTACACATTTATACTATGTTCTTGGGCACGAACTTGGCAAACTCTGGGAGAACGTGAGGGACAAGGAGGCCTGGCTTGCTGCAGTCCATGGGGTCACAAAGAGTTGGACACAACTTAGCAACTGAACAATAACAATACTGCTAAGTTGCTTCAGTCGTGTGCGACTCTGTGCAACCCCAGAGACGGCAGCCCACCAGGCTCCCCCGTCCCTGGGATTCTCCAAGCAAGAACACTGTAGTGGGCTGCCATTTCCTTCTCCAATGAGGAAAGTGAAAAGTGAAAGTGAAGTCGCTCAGTCGTGTCTGACCCTCAGCGACCCCATGGACTGCAGCCTTCCAGGCTCCTCTATCCATGGGATTTTCCAGGCAGGAGTACTGGAGTGGGGTGCCATTGCCTTCTCCGGAACAATAACAATAGCTATTTCAAATCCTAAAAGATGATGCTGTGAAAGTGCTGCACTCAATATGCCAGCAAATTTGGAAAAACTCAGCAGTGGACACAGGACTGGAAAAGGTCAGTTTTCATTCCAATTCCAAATAAAGGCAATGACCAAAAATGTTACAAACTACCTTACAATTGCACTCATCT
>NW_011495018.1:23820371-23821385 GCF_000754665.1 Bison bison bison
GCACAAGATATTAAGAAGAGGTGGCAAGAATACACAGAACTGTACAAAAAAGATCTTTATGACCAAGATAATCACGATGGTGTTATCACTCAGGTAGAGCCAGACATCCTGGAATGTGAAGTCAAGTGGGCCTTGGAAAGCATCACTATGAACAAAGCTAGTGGAGGTGAAGGAATTCCAGTTGAGCTATTCCAAATCCTGAAAGATGATGCTGAGAAAGTGCTGCACTCAATATGGCAGCAAATTTGGAAAACTCCGCAGTGGCCACAGAACTGGAAAAGGGCAGTTTTCATTCCAATCCCAAAGAAAGGCAATGCCAAAGAATGCTCAAACTACCGCACAATTGCACTCATCTCACACACTAGTAAAGTAATGCTCAAAATTCTCCAAGCCAGGCTTTAGCAATACATGAACCGTGAACTTCCAGATGTTCAAGCTGGTTTTAGAAAAGGCAGAGAAATTAGAGATCAAATTGCCAACATCTGCTGGATCATCGAAAAAGCAAGAGAGTTCCAGAAAAACATCTGTTTCTGCTTTATTGACCACGCCAAAACCTTTGACTGTGTGGATCACAATAAACTGTGGAAAATTCTGAAAGAGATGGGAATACCAGACCACTGGGCCTGCCTCCTGAGAAACTTGTGTGCAGGTCAGGAAGCAACAGTTAGAACTGGACATGGAACAACAGACTGGTTCCAAATAGGAAAAAGAGTATATCAAGGCTGTATATTGTCACCCTGCTTATTTAACTTATATGTAGATTACATCATGAGAAACACTGGGCTGGAAGAAGCACAAGCTGGAATCCAGATTGCTGGGAATATATCAATACCTCAGATATGCAGATAACACCACCCTTATGGCAGAAAGTGAAGAAGAACTAAAGAGCCTCTTGATGAAAGTGAAAGAGGAGAGTGAAAAAGTTGGCTTAAAGCTCAACATTCAGAAAATGAAGATCATGGCATCTGGGCCCATCACTTCATGGCTAATAGATGGGGAAACAGGGGCAGACTT
>NW_011495018.1:23821485-23821963 GCF_000754665.1 Bison bison bison
GCAGCCCACCAGGCTCCCCCGTCCCTGGGATTCTCCAAGCAAGAACACTGTAGTGGGCTGCCATTTCCTTCTCCAATGAGGAAAGTGAAAAGTGAAAGTGAAGTCGCTCAGTCGTGTCTGACCCTCAGCGACCCCATGGACTGCAGCCTTCCAGGCTCCTCTATCCATGGGATTTTCCAGGCAGGAGTACTGGAGTGGGGTGCCATTGCCTTCTCCGGAACAATAACAATAGCTATTTCAAATCCTAAAAGATGATGCTGTGAAAGTGCTGCACTCAATATGCCAGCAAATTTGGAAAACTCAGCAGTGGACACAGGACTGGAAAAGGTCAGTTTTCATTCCAATTCCAAATAAAGGCAATGCCAAAAATGTTCAAACTACCTTACAATTGCACTCATCTCACACTCTAGTAAAGTAATGCTCAAAATTCTCCAAGCCAGGCTTTAGCAATACATGAACCGTGAACTTCCAGATGTTC
>NW_011495018.1:23822123-23854011 GCF_000754665.1 Bison bison bison
CAGATAACACCACCCTTATGGCAGAAAGTGAAGAAGAACTAAAGAGCCTCTTGATGAAAGTGAAAGAGGAGAGTGAAAAAGTTGGCTTAAAGCTCAACATTCAGAAAATGAAGATCATGGCATCTGGGCCCATCACTTCATGGCTAATAGATGGGGAAACAGGGGCAGACTTTATTTTGGGGGGCTCCAAAATCACTGCAGATGGTGATTGCAGCCATGAAATTAAAAGACACTTACTCCTTGGAAGGAAAGTTGTGACCATCCTAGCTGCTGCTGCTAAGTTGCTTCAGTCATGTCCAACTCTGTGTGACCCCATAGATGGCAGCCCACCAGGCTCCCCCATCCCTGGGATTCTCCAGGCAAGAACGCTGGAGTGGGTTGCCATTTCTTTCTCCAATGCATGAAAGTGAAAAGTGAAAGTGAAGTCTCTCAGTTGTGTCCGACTCTTAACGACCCCATGGACTGCAGCCTACCAGGCTCTTCCATCCATGGGATTTTCCAGGCAAGAGTACTGGAGTGGGGTGCTGTTGCCTTCTCCGGACCAACCTAGACAGCATATTAAAAAGCAGAGATATTACTTTGCCAACAAAGGTCCGTCTAGTCAAGGCTATTGTTTATCCAGTCATCATGTATGGATGTGAGAGTTGGACTATAAAGAAAGCTGAGTGCCAAAGAATTGATGATTTTGAACTGTGGTGTTGGAGAAGACTCTTGAGAGTCCCTTGGACTGCAAGGAGATCCAACCAGTCCATCCTAAAGGAGATCAGTCCTGGTGTTCATTGGAAGGACTGATGTTGAAGCTCAAATTCCAATACTTTGGCCACCTGATGCGAAGACCTAACTCATTGGAAAAGACCCTGATGCTGGGAAAGATTGAGGGCAGGAGGAGAAGGGAACAACAAAGGATGAGATGGTTGGATGGCATCACCAACTCAATGGACATGAGTTTGGGTAATCTCCGGGAGTTGGTGATGGACAGGGAGGTCTGGTGTGCTGCCGTTCATGGGGTCACAAGGAGTCGAACATGACTGAGAGACTGAACTTAACTGATACTTATATATGGTTAAATCTTGTTTACACTGTTTCAGATCCAGGGAACTTGATATGAGTTCAGTTGCTAAATTAACTAGAGCATTGCTTGTTTCATGCCAACCATGAAAGATTCTGTAAATATAAAATAAAGTGGGCATTGGGCTGGTATATTGTAAGAAACAAAGATAATCTTATCAAGGAACAGATTTCTTTTTGCTTCTAAGCTAGAGATATCTCTAGATGTGTTTTTAAAAAAGTAAGTATAGAAATTTTTGTCTGTGAAGTTTCTTTAAAGGAGCCGTTAATCTCTTCTGGAATAATGTAAGTGTACAGTGATGGTTCTTGTTGTTCCTCAGTGTTAGTTTCTCAATATTCAATGGGAATATTTAATCAAGAATTTAAAAAAAGTTTTAAATAGCATTAATTCAGTATTTATATAAGAGTAGTGGGTCCAGGAAAAAAAAATATATATATACACATAAATTATAGCAAAACAGTTATCTCCATACTCTCACATACATTTAGAATGTTTTAAAAATGCTTTCTATAAACATAATCCTCTCTACATGAGCTATGAAAACACTTAGAGCCTGGCTATCCTGCCATCACCCTGGGGTTGCTATTTCTAGGGCCTTTGGGGGCTGTGTTCTTTTCCCAAGTGATCTCGTTTCTGATCCTGGTAGGGTTCTTGATGTTCAGCCTGATTTATTCAGCAACATATGTCAGTGTACATCATAGAGAATAATTGGTCCTAAAAGTGGTCCATGTGTTTCAAGTCCACAGAAAGGAAATCACTTGCAGTGTTTGCAGACCCAAAACTGCAGGGGCCCGTGTAGCTGTTTTTTTTCTTTTTGGAAAGCACCCATTCAGTTTCACAGCAGACGGTCTAGACTTCTCAGCTGCTACAGAATTGATCCTTCAGAATATGTTTCTTAGATACATGTTCCCACATGTTTACAGGATGGCATTAGGGTTGGAAATGAAGAAGGTGAATGGAGATCAGGTTTCTCACACCACTGTCCTTGCCCAGTGGCATTGGGAATAAAAATCCTCATCCAGGTGGTATGGCATCATGGCAAGAGAGCTCCAAACCCAGTCCAGAGCCCCTGACCACTGCTTGCCCGCTGTGTGACCCTGGGAAGCCCTCTAAACTCTTCTCTCTCTCTCTCTTTTTTTCCTTATGTGCAAAACAGAGGGATTGTGTTGATCTTTGACCCCTTCAGGTTCTGACATGTCCATAAGCTATCTGAAGTGCCCAGTGTTAGCATTCCTTGGACTGCAGATGTTTAAAAGTAGGGAAATTTTCCTTTTATGAATTTGTTATGTAACTAGTTGACTGTAGTGGATTCCATGAGCCATCCTTCTGATGCTGTCATTTAGTTTAACTCGGCCATATGTCCCACTTCAGCATGCTGCCATTCAGAATGATGTTGCATTCTGTTTAGTGTTCACGTTAAATGACTTGTGCTTCCATCCTACTTAGTGGAAGACAAGTGTTCTTCCCCTCACCTATCTTCTGCCCAGTGACATTCCCCTAAGCCCAAGGTCTGCTTACTCTGTTTAAGGGGAAAGTTCTGAGAGCTATTGCCTTGAGAAGAGAAACTTGGAGAACCTGCTTAAACCGCCAGGGAACTCTGTTATTTCTGAATGTTGGGGGTATGACTGCTACATAGTACTATTGCTGAAATATGAGCACACTGAGTCTAGAAAGACCTACTTGAAGTATTAGCCACGCGCTGTACCCAGAACCAACTCCCTTCTCTGTCTCCAGGGCTTGCCCCATTTCTCATTTCAAGTCACGTGTTATTGTAAGCGGAAAGTTTTTCCTTCAAAACAAGGACGCATAGTATAATCCAAGAAACTAAACAAATATATTCTTTCCACTGTGCTCACACATGAGGGACACCAGAGCTCAGTGACAGTAAGTCCTACCTTGGCTATAAGAAAACCTAGAGTTCCACCTCTTTCTTGGTCATAACATGTAATAACTACTGTGAAAAAAGAGAAGAGATAATGTAATAAGAAAACATAATGTCTGCACTGATTTTTAATGAATGAATAGAAGCTTGACAGAGTAAAGATCATCCCAGGGAGGATGAACAACACGAACGGAAGAAGGCAAGTAGCCTTTAGCCTGGCCTGAGCTTAGGAGGCATGCAGGGCAGTGAAAAGAGCTAAAGCTTAAAAAATGCATGGACCACAGATCATGAAACTATCTTTTAAACCCAAACCCTATTCTTTATGACTAAACCATGGGCAGTTTGAACAATATTAAGGAAGGAATTGATGTGATCCAGTTTGATCTGAAGATAATCTTGGCAGTAAGAGCATGGCTTCTACTTTCAGGGAACTTGTAAAAGGCTGTGCTTAGTTGCTCAGTCCTGTCTGACTCTTTGCATCCCCATGGACTGTAGCCCACCAGACTCCTCTGTCCATGGGATTCTTCAGGCAAGAATACTGGAGTGAATTGCCATGCCCTCCTCCAGGGGATCTTTTCAACTGAGGAATCAAACCAGAGTCTCCTGCATGGCAGGTGGATTTTTTACCAGCTGTAAGAGCAAGCCGGTATTTAAAACTTTAAGTAAGTAAGTTAAGTAAGGGAAGTCACTCAGTTGTGTCCAACTTGTGTCCAACCCCATGGACTGTAGGCTGCCAGGCTCCTCCATCCATAGGATTCTCCAGGCAGGAACACTTGGAGTGGGTTGCCATTTCCTTCTCCAGGGAAACTTCCCGATCCAGTGATCAAATCTGGGTCTCCCACTTTGCAGGCAGACTCTTTACCATCTGAGCCACCAGGGAATTAGTATTTAAAACTTTAAATGCTATTTTTTTACTACCTTATGATGTTTAATATTTATTAAGGTCTTGCAATGTGGCATATTTTTTCTATGTCCTTTTGAATGCATTATATCATTTAATACTCCCAAGAACATTAGGAACTGTTTCTGTAATTATACCTACTTTATAGGCAGAGAACCCAAACGTTAAAGTCTGAGTAAATTGCCCAAGTTTCTATAATGTGTAATAGCCTGCATTTAAACTCAGGCAGTTTGGTTCCAGAACACTAGTTTTAACCACCAGGGCAGTGATCTTTAATCCTGGCTGCACACTAGAATCACCAGGGGAAATTAAAAACAAAAACACACTGATGCCCAGGATTCTCATTTAAACTGATTTCTGTGGGCAGAGTCTTAACATCACAGAGACAGTGGTGACTAACTAAACCAGACTATATTGTCACCTTAACATACACAGAATAGTCACAAACATATAGCAAACATTTGCACTGCAAGCATCTGTACCAAAATTGTAAGTTAAAAAAAAAAAAAAAACAACAACTGCTAAACAGCCAAATCACAGGATATGAAGACTTTTGATGCTTTTTCCAATTTTACTCTCACAAAGAAAAGCTACGACCTTCATCTTTTTAAAGACTGACAGGCAGCGCAGAAGCAAAATCAAAGAGGATAGAGTAAAAAGGAAAGGGCGACAGAGGAGTATCAAGAAAAGAAGGAAGAGAATAGCTGAAATTGGGGTTGTTGAAGTAATAAGACACCATCTACTGATGAGCAGTCGGTAATATCAAAGGCATATTTGTGGAATGTTTCCTTTCAGTAATTGTGCAAAGACTCCCTTGCCATTGCAAAGCCCTTTTCTTCTTGGCAGATTGAAGAATGTTTTACCAACTAAATGCATCCCAGTAATATTCAGAACTTAGGTCCAACATAATCATAAGTTGCCTTGTTATTGTGGAGGTAAGCAGCCCCATTTAATAGCATATAAAATGTATTATTCATTTATGTGACTCAGACCCAGGGACAGCTGCTGGGATGAAAATAGAACCATTCTGTAATGCACAAAGCAGGTGTGTGCTTACTTGAGTAAATGAACTCTGTATTTCTGCTCCATTTTCTTATAAATATCAGAGACTGGTCTGATAGGGCTAATGTGAAGCCATTTTCTTCCAGGAAATAAAATGGTCTCAGAATGGTTTTTAATGAGCATTGAAAAAATTACCAACGGTCTTTTCTGTGGCAGAATCCCAGGGGAATGGATTCATGCTTTGTGTTTAAGCAGAACTCCTGTTGCTTCAGGCTTCAGGAAAGCCCAGGGTGGTGATTGGTAAGAACAGCGACACACAAAAGAAACGTTCTCTAGCTGATGACGCCACGTGGTAGTGAGCCCATGCCTCCAGGGGTCCTCGCCAAGATAGTCACAGGTGTGCTTGGACGCTAAGTGATTAAAGTTATAACCTGCCTTTAATATGCATTGTGCCTGACTTCTGAAACACGCAGGGAGTTTGTGATGCAGTTTAACTCACTGGGATGCCATAATTACTGTATGACATTGCTGGTCATTTCTCTGCTACCATTGCTGGTACCAGAATGTCACCATTTTCCAGTGTGTGCATCTTTTTTTTTTTTTTCCCCAGCTTCCCTTATTTTCTTTCAAATCAGCATACAGTCATAAGCACCTACATGGACTTTTCAAAATATTTAATATCAGATAGGATGATTTGAAGATGTTCAGACACGGCAGTGACCAGTCAGAATGAGTAAGGCTCTCTCAGTACAGGAGCAGGATTTAGGAAGCTCCTTGGTGTATTAGGTGTTAACCCATTCACTTCTGGATTGCCAGGAAAAGCAAGGACTCCAAGGATAGGGGTTAACATAGCTGGGTTGGTGGGTGTGGTGCCTGCAGGGTTTGGGGCCAGTGATGATAGCCAGTTTCTAGACAGATATTTCAACACTTAAACTCTATACAGTCATCCCAGTATGGACCTAGTGATTATCAGCCTTGCATGTCTGCGGCACAAGTATGCCTTCAGTGAGAAGCTTAAAGTTCACAGTCACACGAAGGAAGAAAGTCATACAAGGCATTACTGATTCCTATCAAGTAAATCATAAGGATTCCTGTAAGAGATGACACATATCTCACCTATTTTAAAGAGGTAGTACAGTACAGTGGTAACAAATACATATATCCTAGATCCAAATTGTCTAGATGCTGGCTGTGTGATCTTGAGAAAACTAGTTAAGTTCTATGAATCTTAATTTCTTCATCTATTTATTGGGAGTAATGATACCTTCTTTATTAGGGATAGTTTGAAAGCAAATCATGTTAAGAACTTAGCAGAGTGTCTAGAACATATTAGTGAAAGGGTTAGTCGCTCAGCTGTGTCCAGCTCTTTGCAATCCTTGGACTGTAGCCCACCAGGTTCCTCTGTCCATGGAATTCTCCAGGCAAGAATACTGGAGTGGGTAGCCATTCCCTTATCCAGGGGATCTTCCCAACCCAGGGAATGAACCTGGGTCTCCTGCATTACAGGCAGATTCTTTACTATCTGACCACCAGGAAAGCCCTGAACATATTAGTACTCTCTAAATTTGAACTTATGATTTTACTTTCGCAATCAGGAAAAGAGAGGAGATAAGCTGCCACTTAAAGTGTGGATAAGTTTTAGGCAGCTGATTAGGCAAAAAGGTGGACATGGAAGCAGAAAGAACAAAAGAAAAGAAGCACTTTCAAGAGGATTGAAAAGAGAAGTTTGGCTAAAGCAGAATGAGCTGGTTGGGGAGAAAGAGTCCAGAAAAGTAGAACCAAGTTAGTTTATGGAGGCCTTCAGGCCCAAGTTAGAGGATTTGTGATTTATCTTAAGGAAATGGGAATTTGTGAAGCTTGTGAACAGGGAGGATAGATAATAATGTTAAGTAAAAATAACTGATAACATTTCATAATCAATTGCTAATTGTCAGGGTGGTTTTAAGTGTTCTGTGTACAATAATCCATTTCATCCTTATGGTTACCCTATGAGGTGAGTTTAATATTAATATTTGGCCTTACAGTCATAGTGTTCAAAGTGCTTTCCCAGATGGTATTTAATTTTATTTTTTCAATCGTGCTTTTAGGTAGTCAGTCTTGAGACTTAAGGACAGAGAAAGGACTTTGGCTAGATTTGAAGTAGTTGGTAAGCAATAGCCTGCACACTGCCAGATTTTGTAAATAAAGTTTTATTAGAACCCAGATTCATTTGTTCTTTTATGTATTCTCTATGTCCACTTTAATGTTACAACCCAAGAGTTGGATACTTACGACTAAAGCTATATAACCTGCAAAGCTAAAACATTTATTCCCTGGCACTTTATGTGAAAAGCTTGTCAACTTATGGTCTAGAAGAATGGAAAGACCTTGGACTTTTGATTGCTTCCATTTTGAAATCTACCAGTACCTTCCCCAGGTAGATTGGAGAAACCAAATATATGAATACATAATGTGGCTGCTGTGGACTCCACACACACAAAAAAACAATGATGACTGCATAACATTGGACCTCAAAAATCTTAAAGAAAACCCATAGATTGTAATGTACTATAAATCTGATAAATTGTATAGGACAAATTGGTAGCATAATTCTTTTTTTTTTTTCCTATTAAGGCTAAAACAAGAAAAAAGCAAAATAGAGGGAGGATTTACTCAATCTATAGTCTAAATAGTGAAATTTCAATAGTTTAGGCATTATATCCCATAAAATATTGAGTAGAAACTCTCAAGTTTAGCCACCTTTCTGTACTGTACCATGAGTGCAACAGCCTGTACAGTATCTAATATTGAGACATATAGTGCATAATAATCTTTCTTTGAACTGTACCTTCCTTTCTAATATATACATGTGTATATTACAATATATATAGTACTTATTCTGACCTTTAATTATATAGCCTTTGAAATATTTTCTGGATTATCCATGTATAGATGGTAAAAAAAAAAATCCACCTGCAATGCAGGAGATCTGGGTTCAATCCCTGGGTTGGGAAGATCCCCTGCAGGAGGGCATGGCAACCCACTCCAGTATTCTTGCCTGGAGAATCCCCATGAACAGAGGAGCCAGGTGGCCTATAGCCCATGGGGTTGCAAAAAGGTGGACATGACTGAGCAGCTAAGTACACATCTTTTCACCTGGATTATAAACCTACTGAGGGTAAGGAAAGAGCACGTCTTCTCCTGCTATGCATTTCCCACAACTCCAAAGTGAAATTGTATATCTGTCGACTAAGATAATAAAAGCATAAATTAAAATGTTAATAATGATGCAATATGTTCCTATGATGATTTGCCTCTCCGTTGGGTGCTTACTACACACAAACTGTAACCTTCCTGACACCATGAAAGGTAGTTATGGCTAACCCTCAGGGCTGAGCAGAAGGTTTGAAAAGTTGGGAGTGATCCAAATTATCATGGGCTGAATTACAATGTGAGCTTTTCCCCATTTAGGTATAGAAAGGTGGTTTCCAATAACTGCACCGATGGAGTGAGAGAACAGTACACAGCCAAGCCGCAGAAGTGCCCAGGGAAGGCCCCGCGGGGGCTGCGGATCGTCACTGCTGATGGAAAGCTGACGGCGGAGCAAGGGCACAACGTTACTCTTATGGTGCAGCTGGAAGAGGTAGGACCGGGCCCCGCCTCCCCTCTACCTTCTAGAGCCAGTGACTTCTCCCAAGAAATCATGATTTGGTTCACATGTCTTTTTGTCTTTGTTTACATAGATATATTTTTTTAATTTTAAATTTTATTTAAAATCTGTATTCCCCTTTTAGTTCCTTGGTATTTGTTATAAGTTTGCCTTCTCTGACACAGTTCTTCAAGTACTTTCATTTCACTGCAAGTTGTTCTTCATCCTTTTTTTTTTTTAATTTTACTTAATTTAACTTTACAATATTGTATTGGTTTTGCCATATATCAAAATGAATCTGCCACAGGTATACGTGTGTTCCCCATCCTGAACCCTCCTCCCTCCTCCCTCCCCATACCATCCCTCTGGGTCGTCCCAGTGCACCAGCCCTAAGCATCCAGTATCATGCATCGAACCTGGACTGTTCTTCATTCTTACTGAACCTGTAACTTAGGGATTCTGTCTGGATTTAATCTTCTATTATTGGCACTTTTAGCAAAATGTTTTCTCAGAATACATTAATAGTATTCCTAGAACAGCTTAACACATATACATACTGAACTAACCTAAAAGCTGCTAATGCTGTCTTCCTCCTTTATCTGAAGTCATGGCTTTTCTTTCTAAAGACAACATTAACCAGTCATACATATAGCATCAAGACCAATCTAAACTAATCAAATATAATTTCCTTGACATTTGAGAGGTTTATTGTTTTAATATTAATAGTGCCTCAGGAATATTATTATAAACATCAATTATTGTTTGCCACACGATAGTTATCTGAAGTTTCTGAGTAATTAGATGGTAGAATAAGATGACATTTATATTACATATTTTAGAATGTTTACGGCACATTTGTCATCTTGTAAATGAGGCAGCTGGCCTCTAAAGGATAAACACCTTCATTAAATGATCTTAATTACTAAACCAGGCTGTCCTACCCTCAACCATGTTTTATATGTACCTAAAATATGGCCAACACCACTTTCAGCCATGTGAATGCAAAGGAATCTGAAAAGTTCACAATGACATCAGGATAAAGATATACAACATTTTCTTCTCCCCTTGTCTTCTGATAGTTCAGTGACTCTCCATCTCTAACATAGATAAAAATTACCTGGTGAGCATGTTAAAACAGTTTTCTGGGCTGCGTCTTCAAAGATTCTCATACAGAAGGTTGAGGTAAGACCCAGGAATATCCTTTTCTAACAGGGTCATAGGTTATGCATTATGCTTCAAGAAAAAAGAAAGAAAGAAACAAGGGCAACATCAAGAGGCCCAGACCAGTCCAAGAGGCTCCTTGAAGGGGAAAAGATGTAGTTGGGATTACATTGTCAGGTTTGCTCAAAATACTTAGTATTTTAATTTCCATAGAAAAAGCTGTGATCTAATGAGTTGGAATTCCTGGCTCAAGTGATGCTGTTGCCTTCAGTTCAAGGACCTCTTAGACAAGCACTGCTCTAACCTAATACTCTTTTCTCCTGTCTCCTTAGTAAGTGCCTTTTAACCATACCCAGTTTTCTAAACACTAAGGTTCCCCAGTGTTCTTCAGTTGGAACTAGAAAGAGATGGGCCAATTTAGGCTAGTTGGAATTACTTGCATTTCACATAAATAAATCTTGGGGGAGCTTCTGCCTGAGGCTATGACAGACTAGCTTGCTGCAAAGCAAATAAATATGTATTATTTAGAGCAAGAGTTAGAATGGGAAAGAGAGACACACACAGAGAAGGAGGAAGAGGACTTAGGAAATTTCAATTCTTTTCTTGAGAGAGAGGCAACTCATTGTGATGAGTTGTGCTGTATTTAATGTTGTATTTCCCCTCAAGAACTTTGCCAGTTCATCTGTCACACTGTTTAAGAGGTCAGATTTCAGATTCCTAGTAGAAGGTCAGACCAAAAGTGTTGGCTAAACATCTGTTGGTAGACTCGAGGTTGGGAAGATAAAGATTGGACTTCAGAGTTACCAAGTCAGCTGGGACTGATGATGTCAAATCCCAGAGAGGAGAGAAGCATGGAGAATTTATACAGTATTCTCTGTTCTTTGTTTCCTTGGGGGATTCCATGATGGCTTTGTTTCCTTGGGGGATTCCATGGTGGCTTAATTGGTACAGAATCTGCCTGCAAGGCGGGAGATCCAGGTTCAATCCCTGGGTTGGGAAGATCCCCTGGAGGAGGGCATGGCAACCCACTCCAGTATTGTTGCCTGGAGAATTCCATGGAGCCTGGCAGACTACAATCCATGTGGTTGCAAAGAGTTGGACACAACTGAGCCACTGACACTTTTCACGTTCACTTTTGTTTCCTTGAGTTATTTGACAATATCTGAGGGGTGCAGATAAAACAGCAAGTAATCACTTAGGATGTGAAGTCAAACATAGTTTTTAGAAGTATTACATTTTGAGGAGATAGAAAAAACTTGAATTTAGAGACTATCAAGGGGAAAGCCCTGGTGAATGATTCAAGACTAGGTCCTGTAGACTGCTCTATGATAGGAGTAAGGACAGAATGGAATTAGACCAGACTCTCTACACCCTGAAATCCCACCTGAAATTATTTCAGTCTAATCATTATTAGAATGATTCCCCCATTTTAAATGTCAGAAACTGTAACAAATCCTCTTTAGAGGAAAATAACGTATACCAGCAGCCTTACTACTTTTTTTTTTATGTAAAATTTAGGGTATTTAAATAACTACAGATATATCAAGAATCAGGACCAAGAACAGGAAAAAAAAAACAACAGAAAAAAGAGTATATTTCCTGATATATGATTAATATGTTTATGAATATGGGACAAGATATAAAATTTAATCCCACAGCAGTCATCAGTAGGTGGCGGTAATCAAATGGAAGTCATAGAACTACAGGTATAGGTACTGATATTAGGAACTTAGAGGGGTTTGTAGTAGACGGAACCCAGGTGAGTGAAGGATCAGTTTATTAGAAGCAATGACAGTAGGGAATATAACATTTGGAACATAAGAGGAAAAGAGTAGAAAATAGGGAAAAGAATAATGAGACCAAAGGACATGGCGGAAAGAGTGAACACAGTCATCCTGAAGGGGAGGAACTAGTAAGGAGCCAGAATTATTTTTGGAGAGATAATGTCAGAGAATTTTCCAAAAACTGACAAAAGATATCAGCATATCAACACAGAGATTCAAGAGAATCTGAAGACTCAAAGCAGGGTATTTTAGATATTGTATTCAAACTACTGACATCATCTAAAAACAAGAGGAAATTTTAAAGCAGCGCAGACAAAAATGGAATGACATGTTTGAAGTGCTGAGGAAAAAATAGTGAAGCTAAAGCAAAAACATTTTTCAGACAAGCAAAAATTAGAATGAGTCATATGAGCTGATTTCTGTGAAAAGAATCACTAAAGGTAATTGTCCAGGCATAAAGAAAATGACCCCAGGCAAAAGCACAGAAATAATGGAAAGAGTGAAGAATAAGAAAGATGGTGGATATGCCGGTGAACTGAAGTTAATAGCAATTTTGTAGACCAATCATGTTAATCCGTTGTGGGACTTAAAATACATGCGGAATTAAAATACATGACAACAATAATATAGTATGTGAAAAGAATTAAATGGAATTAAAGAGGTTTAAGCTCCATGAAATGTCTGTGAAGAAGTATTGATAAAAGTACTCTTTTATATTAGAACCAGCATGTTCAGAATGTGTGCTTTAATATCTGCTGCTGCTGCTGCTAAGTCGCTTCAGTCGTGTCCGACTCTGTGCGACCCCAAAGACGGCAGCCCACCAGGCTCCCCCGTCCCTGGGATTCTCCAGGCAAGAACACTGGAGTGGGTTGCCATTTCTTTCTCCAATGCAGGAAAGTGAAAAGTGAAAGTGAAGTCGCTCAGTCGTGTCCGACTTTTAGCGACCCCATGGACTGCAGCCTTCCAGGCTCCTCCGTCCATGGGATTTTCCAGGCAAGAGTAATAGAGTGGGGTGCCATTGCCTTCTCCGGCTTTAATATCTAGTCACAAGTAAAAAACGGTAAGGTAATGCTGACCTATCAAACTACAGATAGGAGAACTGGATGAATATTAAGTGTCTCATTAATCAAAATAAAGTAGAAAAGAGAGAAGAGGAGACATACTATCATTGAGACAAATTGAATAGATTTGAAAATGGCATATGCAAACACAGATATTTCAGTAGTTATATAAAATAAATAATTAATTATTTTTGTGGCTTGCTTAAGAAATGTGTCTAGCCCAAGATTGTGAAGATATCATACCACACATTTTTTTTCTTTAGCTTTCATATTTAAGCCTAAGATCTATTTTGAACAGAATTGTTTCAGGCAAGGGCCAAAATTTATATATATTTTCCATAAATATAGCCAGTTGACCCAGTACCATTGAAAGATAAATATTTTCACACTGAATTGAGTTATGACATAATAATATACATATATATGTGCACATAAGTATGTACTTTATGTCACATGAGACTTCAGTACAGTGGATAATGTATTATCTTTTCAGTAAATGGTGCTGCAGCATTGAGTATGAGGGAACACGTGAATCTTGACCTCTCAAAACACACCAAAATAATCTTGACTGTCAGTCTAATTTTGAAAGAGAAAACTATGGTGCTTAAAGGAAAACACACAAGGATATCTTCATGACCTTGGATTAGGAAAATATTTTTTAAACAGGAAAGAAAACCTTATAATATAAAGAAAAATATGATTTACTAAGATTACATTAAAATTGAGAATTTCTTTTCTTCAACAGTCATTATTTTAAAAACTGTAAAGGTGAAATCTAGAGGGGAAGAAGTTATTTTCAGTACACACTTTCAATAAGGGACTCATGCCCAGAAAAATATAAATAAATCCTACAAATCAATAAGAAAAATTCCATCAACCTAGTAGAAAATGTACAAATGATTTAGAAATCTCAAAGAGGGTAACCACACAGCCAATAAGCATATGAAAAATTACCAACACCACCGCTTATCCAGAGAATGCAATTTAAAACTATAATAAATTATTGCTATGTACCCATCAGAAGACTGGTATTTTAAAAGACTAACAATATCAAGTGGTGCTGTTGGGGCAACTGGTTAGTCATCCAGTACTGTTAGGAGTGTAGATTGGCACCCTGGAGACCAGCTCGACATGAAATACTATACCTGAATACGTGCACAACCTAAGAGCCACATTTCCACTCCAAAGATACATTCATCAGAAATGCATACAGTGCAAACTATTATATATAGGATGAGACAACAACAAGGTCCTATTGTATAGCACAGGGAACTACATTCAGTATCCTGTGATAAGCCATCATGGAAAAGAATATTAAAAAGTAAATATATATACATGTATATAACTGAATCACTTTGTTGTGCTGGATAAATTAACTCAACATTGTAAATCCAACTATGCTTCAATAAAATTTAAAACAAAGGGAAATGCATACAAATGTGCATAAGAAAGTATGTAAAATAATATATATAGCAGAGGAATTCCCAAGAGCTCAAAAACTGAAAATAAGCATCCGTCAATATTAGCACAGAGAAATAAATGACAATATACATATAAAATGGAACACCATACAATGAAAAAGAACAAACTACTGCTACATACAGAAACTTGAATGAATCGTGTAGCTAATATTGAGCTAAAGGAATCAGACTGAAAAAATGCATATTATATGTCTACCTAGCAATGGCACCCCACTCCAGTACTCTTGCCTGGAAAATCCCATGGACGGAGGAGCCTGGTAGGCTGCAGTCCATGGGGTCGCTAAGAGTCAGACACGACTGAGCGACTTCACTTTCACTTTTCACTTTCCTGCATTGGAGAAGGAAATGGCAACCCACTCCAGTATTCTTGCCTGGAGAATCCCATGGACGGAGGAGCCTGGTGGGCTGCTGTCTATGGGGTTGCACAGAGTCGGACACAACTGAAGCGACTTAGCATAGCATAGCATAGTTAAACTGCAAAAAAAAAAATAAGCAAAACTGATTTATGGTGATGAGAATGAGAATAAGTATTACCTTTGGAGGGGGAGTGGCAGGGACAATTTCTGGGCTAGTCACAATTTAAATTTTTTTGATGATTAATGAATGCATCTACTTTGTAAAATTCAGGTTGTATATTTAATAGTATGCATATGTTTCTTTATGCATAGCATGTTCAACAAAAAGCTGACTTAAAAATCATTTTAGAAATTCAAATAAAATAGAATACTTTGTATTTAGATCTTTAAGCAGTAAGGAAACAGAAAACTGTTAAGGAGGTATTCATTTTCCAGACTAATCCTATACCCTGTGGTGAAGGTGAAGGCCCCTTTCCCAAAGACATAAGGAACCTGATTATGCAACTCAGAAGAACATTATCTTTTGAAGCAACAGACATCAATGCCAGAGCAGGATTCAGAATTTAGATTTTTATTTCATTTTGAAGAATGCAGTAAAGGAAAATCTGAAATAAGAAATCAGTCCTGGTCAGCTCTAACCTGTGTGCACCCTCCAGGGACAGAGGCCAGGCTCTCATCTATTTGATGTCATTTTCCACGCAACCAGGATGATCAGGCACCTCAAACTTGGCTGTGATGTGGGAACAAATTGGGGAATCTGGTTCTAAGATGTGTAAAGTCTGCCTTCTGGGCACAAAAAAGGGAAAAAAAAATAACAAGTCAGTTCATTCCACTTGAATGGGCAAAGCTGCAAGAGCAAGGATGAATCCACTGCCTGCAGCTGTCAGAATCGGCCCCTTGATTTTCTTGTCTCCTATCGCAGAGCACAAAGCCTTAAGGACTGTCCCCATATAAGGAGGCCCCAGAGAGCTCACATTTGATTGTGAGATTCTGTGC
Organism: Bison bison bison; assembly: GCF_000754665.1. Lineage (NCBI taxonomy): Eukaryota > Metazoa > Chordata > Mammalia > Artiodactyla > Bovidae > Bison > Bison bison. Next base: position 23,837,445 of record NW_011495018.1, read on the forward strand.
TCATGAATCACAAGCTCTCCTTACAGAAACAGCATCAAGTTCTCTTAATCTCTGGATTATATATGTAGGCAGAGCTCAGGCATGTGATAAGCAATGTGAAATACAGAAGATCTGAAAGTCTTATAGAACCTGGGGAGCATTGAGACTTGAAAAAAAGATCCCATTTGTAAGTGCTTGCATGGATCGTCTCATCTAGATCCTGCAGTGGGTAAGTAAGGATTACTGTTATCATTTTATAGATGGTGCAGTGGAAGCACAGAAAGGCAAAGTAACTCACCTAAGATCACACAGCCAGCTATAGTAATGCAGCCAGGAGTCAAATCCAGGACCTATGGTATCCTGCCTTTTATCACTTGTCTGTAGTGGAAACAACCATTTTTCTGGCAAAGAACTTACTGTGGTTCCCAAGCCTTCCTAGAAACGCTTGGCTGGGGCAGGTAGTAACAAGGATCAAGGAGTAGAAAGAATAGGCCTAATTATCTATGTCCAAGCCAAGCTGGGCTATGGCTGCTGCTATATTCTCTCTCTTTTTTTTTTCCACCCATCTTTTTTTTTTTTAATTGAGGGATAATTGCTTTACAGAATTTTGTTATTTTCTGTCAAACCTCAAAATGAATCAGCCATAGGTATACATATTTACCCTCCCTTTTGAACCTCCTCCCAGTCCCCCCATCCCACTCATCAGTACGTAAACCAAGATTTCCTCCTGGATTTTCTGAGAATATCCATGGCTCTTGAGATCAGCTTCTTGGAAACCATTTCAGCAATGAGAGAAGCCAAATCTTCTCTTGGGTGTCCTCCTCTTTGCAAAACTATGCTTTTATTGAATGACTACAGTATTTCTAGCACTGTTTTATCCCTCTAAAAAATGTTGGAAAACATAATTTTTCCAACAAAAATATGAATGCAGTATTTGAGGACTTTAACATCTATGTATACCAAACTTCTCCAGAGTCTTGAGTATGAATTTGGCTATAATATTGCTTCAGTTCAGTTCAGTCGCTCAGTCGTGTCCGACTCTTTGTGACCCCATGAATCGCAGCACGCCACGCCTCCCTGTCCATCACCAACTCCTGGAGTTCACTCAGACTCAGGTCCATCGAGTCAGTGATGCCATCCAGCCATCTCATCCTCTGTCGTCCCCTTCTCCTCCTGCCCCCAATCCCTCCCAGCATCAGAGTCTTTCCCAATGAGTCAACTCTTTGCATGAGGTGGCCAAAGTACTGGAGTTTCAGCTTTAGCATCATTCCTTCCAAAGAAATCCCAGGGCTGATCTCCTTCAGAATGGACTGGTTGGATCTTCTTGCAATCCAAGGGATTCTCAAGAGTCTTCTCCAACACCACAGTTCAAAAGCCTCAATTCTTCAGCGCTCAGCCTTCTTCACAGTCCAACTCTTGCATCCATACATGACCACAGGAAAAACCATAGCCTTGCCTAGATGGACATTTGTTGGCAAAGTAATGTCTCTGCTTTTGAATATGATATCTAGGTTGGTCATAACTTTCCTTCCAAGGAGTAATATTGCTTAAGTAAATTTAAAACAAACAAACAAACAAAAAAACCCTTATGTATGCTACTGGTAATACATGTGTTCTCTACATCCTTGTCAAAATTTCTGAATTCACTTCTCATTTCAATTTGTTCCTAAATTTACTTTGGGTAGAGTGTCTGAAATGCTCTTATATCTAGGACCAGTTCTTTATAACAGTGGGGATATTAATGCCATGCTCTGATGCCTCTAAAGCGACAAGTCCTCCAGGTGCCACAAGAGGTCCCAGCTACATGTTGATATGACACTGTACTGTGATTACTGAGATGTGGGCAGAAGATTTCCAAGCCAGGATAATACTTTGTCATTTGGACACCAAGGATCATGCTTCTGCGTGTCATGGTTTATTCCTGGTTCAACTTTCTTCTCCAAGTTTGTCTCATGTCTGTGGGGCTAGGTTAGGTTAAGGACTGATGCTACCCTCTCCACCTTTGTCCTCAGCTGTATATGTGTGAGTGTGCTTAATCGCTGTTGTGTCTGACTCTTTGTGACCCCATGAACTGTAGCCCCCCAGGCTCCTCTGTCCATGGGATTCTCCAGGCAAGAATACAGGAGTGGGTTGCCATGCCCTCCTCTAGGGGATCTTCTCAACCCAGGGATCAAACCTACCCTATCTTTGTCCTTAGTTACTTACATATAACCCCCTCCACACACACACACACATAAGCTATGTCCCCTTTGTGTATTAACTAAAGTACTAGAGACCTGAGGAGTCAACTGTTCCACCAATGGAACATTGTGTTCCACACAATGTACATTTTGTGTACAACACAATGTACGTGTGTTTATTTGTTCTTCATTTTATGAGTTCCAACCTTGTAGGAACTCAAACCCGTCAAATACTTTTCATTTATGAGTAGACATGTTTCAGCTTGTGGAACTACATGTTTTGGGCTAACTAGGATCTCTGCTGTATCAAGTTTTAAGTAGAAATTTAAACATACAATATAGAAAGTACTAAGTAGTTTGTATTTATTCAAAACAAAAATTAATTTATTGGATACATTATAATAAAATCTGTATTGCTGCTACTGCTACTGCTGCTGCTAAGTCACTTCAGTCGTGTCCAACTCTGTGCAACACCATAGACGGCAGCCCACCAGGGTCCGCCATCCCTGGGATTCTCCAAGCAAGAACACTGGAGTGGGTTGCCATTTCCTTCTCCATTGCATGAAAGTGAAAAGTGAAAGTGAAGTTGCACAGTAAGTGATAAACTCTTAGCGACCCCATGGACTGCAGCCTACCAGGCTCCTCTGTCTATGGGATTTTCCAGGCAAGAGTACTGGAGTGGGTTGCCATTGCCTTCTCCGAAAATCTGTATTAGATCATTATAAATATCTATATACTAATACATAATAGCACCCTTCTCTTTTCTGACATCTCCAAATAAATGATCAATATTATTAAGACATGAATCATGTCCTGCCTGGTTGTAACTCTGCTTACCATGTCTGCAATATTGGTAGGAACTCAATAAATGTGTGTTGATTTGAACAGACTTCCTCCAGGAGAGTAGAGAGAAAGCCTAAACTTGAAAAGGCTCTTAAGATTCGAATAAAACCCTAAACATGTTAGTCTTTATCTGAAATCTAAAGCCCTTCCCTTATTCTGTATTAGTGCATGTCCTAATTCTAACATAAGAATATCAATGAAAACCTTGCTAAAACCAGAGCAAAGAAGAGAACTTCTTATTGACTGTAGATAATCAAAGGTACACTGATGCTTATAGCTCCGTGTACAATAGTTGGGACCTGAGCCAAAATTTTTCCAATTTGAGAAATGCAAGAAATGTGATCGCTTTTCATTAATGGTATGTGAGGCTACCCCCCCCCCCCCCACCTCCCACACACACACATACGTCTAGGTGACACAATGACTCCATATACAAACCCTTCAAAACCATACAGCTTGGTTACTCAGAGAACCACAGAGTTCTGTTAACGCTGATGAAAAGCCCCCTTGTCAGGAACCCCATCTCTGCTGCTTTGAGGGTTCTCTCCAAATATATGAGAATAAAGGAATCTTCATTGGAAGCAACAAGGCGAAGGAGCAGTCTTGCTTCCATCCCAGACCTACTCATTATGGAGGATCCAGGAACACACACGTGTGAACACCCACACTCACACTGCAATGTGCATTTATGCATCATTGTTTTCTTAAGGACAAAGAACAATGATCCAGGAACAACCAAGAGGGGAGAGGAAGAATCCATGAAGCTGTGTTTAAGAAGCTTAACATTTTGCATTTTGTAATGGCTCCTGAATTTTAGGAAGCTGATCAAAAGTGTTTTGCAGAGAGACCCCAGCAGCATCCAATGAGTGGTAGCATCTGTCTGGAGACTTGCTTAAGATGGATATCCCCTGGACCACTAATGAGCACCTAATGAGTCTATGGACTTTCAATGTGATAACCCGGCTTTCTAGGGAAATCCAATGTGACAACCTGAAGGCACAGGATGAATGGTGAAGGCCCTAATCAGTCTTAAGAACTCAACAAAAGTGATTTGGAAGGCAGTCATTTGAGAGGACTGCTAGGCGGAAGTAGTGTCTGCATGTTACGGGAGATAATTAAATCTGTTTTAAACAGCTGTAAGAATAAAGAGATGCAATTCACTGCATAATTTAAGACTTTTAAATTAAATCTGAGGCAGGGGACTAAAATTAAAAACTTTGATCCATATCTCATTGTTTTAATACTTCAATTTACATACAAAGACTGGAACTTAATAAGGAAAATTCATGATTATAACTTCTTCTGTGAGATTTAACTTGGAAATGTGAAGGCTGTGTCCTCATTAAATGGATTTCAATGAGCTGTAATTTCACATACATTGAAAGACTTACAGCCACATAAAAGTAACCACAGTGTAATAACACCTCATAAATTTTGCAGAATGCTGCCCACCATCAGATGGTAGAAAAGATGACTTTTGATAATTGTGTGTGTGTGTGTGTGTGTGTGTGTATGAAAAAGAGAGAGAGAGAGAGAGAGAGAGAAACTCATCTGTTGAATTGATAAAGGGAGCTGACCTACTTTTTCATTTGGAGAAAGAGTTGGCATGAAGAGTTCACAGGAAGTGTTAAGTCCAGGCAGGTATGCATCACTTTTCTAGGCCAGCCCAGATCTGACTCAGAAGATTCAGCTGTTTTCTTCTTCCACACAAAGGAATGGAAGCTGATTTCCATGAGCCATGGAGATTTAAGAGGCTTTCTCATGTATTATTCCTTACTCCATGCAGCTTTATTCTCTTTGACTCTAAGCAAGGTAATTGAGCCACTTCATTTCTTCTCCCTTGTTGCTTTGGGTTAAATAGGAAAGAAAGAAATGAGGCAGGCAATATAGATTGTCTTTAGCCTGAGGCCTGATGCCTGAAGTTCAGATTGAATTCAGGTTAGCAGCTCTAAGGTCCTGCTTTTCTCTTCCCTCAGTACCGGTTCCACAGGCACTGGTGTATTTCTGTCCTTTAGGGTTTCAGAGAATAGGTGTTTGCAAAGCACTTCAGTCTGCCTTGACAAGCAAAGAGAGATACTTGGTTCATTACTGAGAGTTTCGGTACAGTGAGCATCCAAGGGCCGGAGTCATAAAATCGTCTTCAGTTTGGATTTTCAATCTTTCAACCTGTCTGCTTCAGGCCCTCCACACAGGGGCCCACCACCCCTTGAATCAGGGCTGAAGCCACGCAATTCTTGCCCAAGTGCATAACTTCCTTAGATTTCTGGCTTTACACTCCGTCATTCATTATTCCATGACTCTCTGTCTTACCAGCCCACTCCTCTGCGTAATCCACCATTCACCTATAGTGGAAAATCTCCATCACAGCCCTTGGATAGTTGTGCGTCTTCACCTAAGAGTGGAGATTATTTCAGCAGCCTGAAGAGATGTTGGAACATTGTGGATGTCCAATAACGCCAACTGAAAGCATAGTATTATTACAATGGCAGGATACCCAGTCTAGAAATGACAACTAGAATCATCACCATTCTGCTCATCTTTAATTTATAGGTAAAGGAATTGAGGTCCAATTGTAAAATGCATTTCAGAGGACAGTTAACTATGTCTTCTAACTTCCAGGTCACCACCTGCCTTCTGTAGGGCACTTCTTCCACATATAATACACCTGTAGACCTCTGTAAAATCACTGAAATCTCATCAACCTAATAACTTGGGAAAGTGATGAAGTGACATCTGGGGCAAGAAATCATATATCCATTTTATAGGCAGGATCCCATGACTCAAGTCTACCAAGTGATAGCTAAATATAGAAGTTCTGAAAGCTATTTAAAAATGTTAACAGCATAGCATAAAACAGTGTAATAATTCCAGTGCCGCCATTGTGGTGGTGGTGGTTGTTGTGTGTGTGTGTGTGTGTGTGTGTGTGCACGCGTGTGTGCAATATCATTGGTTACTATGGTATTCACCAGTGTAAAAATGTAATCTCTGAGTGGCATGATTATGAGCAATTTGAACTTTCTTCTTCCAAATTTCATCCTCGTTCCACAGTTTTCTCAAAGAATTCATCATGGCTTTTCTCTTTGTTCTTTCTTCTAATAAGGTTAACATATTTTACCATATTTTAAAACTAGAGAAGAAATATAGGTTTATCCTAAAGGAATCTTCCTACTATTCTTTCTTTTAAAATGAAATTGTTCTTATGACATACCCGAATGTTTACTTTTAGAGTGATTTTTTTTTAAATCATTCAAAACCACTTACACAATGTACATTATTGAGCAGCCCCAGAGTTTCCCTGCCAAAGCCTGCTGGGGTGATTCCTGAGGCCACAATGCAGTGGCGGCAGACAGTATATCAGTGCCCTTTACCACCTGAAAAAGGCTCAAAAGCACGATGGCCCAAAGTTCTGATGGCTCTACACCACAATATCTGGGTGGAGTAAGGGGGCCTCTGTTTATAGTCATTCATCTACTTATACAAGCCAAATGTTGACTTACAGTATTCTGTTCTATTCAGACAAGCACAGAAGACATAAAAAGGAAATTTGGAAATTTGCTGTTCATTTAGACACATGGTGCTACAGTTTATTTGTAAGTGAGAAGGTAAACCATTTTGTGATGTTATAATAGAAAGTTCTTAGTCTGAGCATTAGATCCAGAGTATCTGGATATTTAGTTAGGCAAGCTCCGAGAATCATAGTCCTCAAAGAAGGGTCTAGCCATCTGTATTTCGTCAGAAAGAAGGTGAAGTGCTCATCCAGTCAGATTATTTGGTGGATCCACAGTCCTGTCTCTCTGGTATCACTGGCCTTGTCAGACCCAAATTTTTCTGGTGAAATCATAAAACCCCATGGACCACCCTCCATACTGTTGTGAATGTTCTCCCTTAAGGTCAAAGGATCCAAATTCACTGTTGCCTTTACTCTCAGAGAAGCCCGAGGGTCTGCACATTTGGAGAGGTGCCTGTGCTATTATTGAAAAGCATCTCTGAATAGGCAAGGCGAGGAGGATAATTCTATATTTTGCAATTGTGCCAATACCTAGATATCTTGGAATTATGTATAAAGCTTGGCTTTGAAATTAAAAAGAAGCCCATAGGGCAGGCTTCAAACCAGACCACCAGAAAACACTGTCCCAGCTCATCTGGTGAGGCAGCCTCAGCTTTCAGTAATAGTAATACCTCTTGGAAGAGTTGCCAGAGAGGACCAAGAACTAGGAACAGAAGATAGAGCATGTGCAACTGCTTCTTATCATAGACTGGTATTGTCCTGTGCCAGGGCTCTGCTGACTGTTATACAATGGCAGGTCCCACACAGTTTCAGCCCCTGATTCCTGTTTACAGTCATCTCATTCTTTGTCAAGCACTCATATTACCATGAGTCTTTACAAATGTAGTTTCCATGGTATTCCAGTGTATTACATTGGTATCTACTTACATCCCTTTTTAATGTAGAATTTGATCTGTGCTGGCATTCCTCTAAAGAGTTTTCAATACTGAAGCCTACAATCACTCTTGGGTCTTACCTGTCAGTCAATGCATTCTTCAGTGTCCATCTGGCAATGAGCACACTGAGTATCTATCTTGCGTGAAAAAGAAGTTCACAGAACTCCTTAAGTTAACTTCTTCTTGAGTTAAGAAGAGCTTGGTGACTCTAGACGAATTGTAACAGTCTTTCAGGCCTGAGTCTTAATAGGGTTGAAGATTCAATGTGAAACTACACAGAGAACAGTCGTTACTATTTCTAGAACAGAAAACTTTTGAGAAATGTGCTCTCTCTTTTCCCTTAGTGACCATCAGGGGGTATTCTAGAACACTCTTAACTTGCACAATTCATGTAAGAAGTCCAATGCCAGAGTTCATTTTTATTGAATAAGCACAAGGGGAATAGCACTTCCCTCCATGAACTCCTTTACACCAGCTGACAAAATCTCTTCTTTGGAGACCAGAGCAGCATTATACTATAGTTTTCTCCTTTTTGTTTCCTGCTGAGACCTTGCCAATCTGAATCTAAAGTTGCGAACCTGTCTCATACCCTGGAGTAAGATATGCAAGGCAAAGGCAGATTAGTTTTTATTTTCTAATTTATTTTATTGAAATATACTTAATTTGTAGTGTTGGTTAATTTCTGCTGTACAGCAAAGGAATTTACTTATATATGTATATTCTTTTTCATAAGGCTTTATCACAAGATACTGAATCTAGTTCCCTGTGCTATACAGAAGCACCGTATTGTTTATGCATTCTATATACAATAGTTTGCATCTGCTAATCCCGAACTCCCAATCCATGCCTCCCCCGCCCCATGCGCTTGGCCAACACAAGTCTGTTCTCTGTGTCTGTGAGTCTGTTTTCTGTTTCATGGATAAGTTTGCTTGTGTCATATTTTAGACTGCACATAGAAATGGTATCCTATGGGATCTGTCTTTCTCTCTCTAACTCATTCACTTAGTATGATAATCTCTAGCTCCATCCATGTTGCTGCCAATGGCATTATTTCATTCCTTTTTATAGATATTCCGCCCTGTATATGCACCGCATCCTCTGTATCCCTTCATCTGTTGATGGACATTTAGGTTGTTTCCATGTCTTGGCTATTGAGAATAGTGATGCTCTGAATGTAGGGATGCATGTATCTTTTTGAATTATAGCTTCATCCAGATACATGCCTAGGAGTGGGATTGCTGGATCTTATGGTAATTCTATTTTTAGTTTTTTGAAGAACCACTATACTGTTTTCCCATAGTGGCTGCACCAATTTCCATTCCCAAAAGGTATATTAGTTTTAGTTCACACCTCCCACCCTGCCCAAATACCTTTAGTCATAAGAAGAAAAGGCTGAAATGTCTGATTTTTTGCTTCTGGCATTTAATGTTACCTAGTGATAATGTTGTTCAAATATTGTGATCAAAAGAACATTAAAATAACAACAGAAATCTAAGGCCAGAGTTGGCTGTATCCCAGCATCAGTGCCTGTGTTACCTCCGGGTTATTTCCTTGTACTCAGTCAATGTTTAAATGTTAACAGTAACAGTATGGTTAGGGTGTTGTGTTTTGTGCTGCTTCTTGTGTCATGGCCTACTCCACCTCTCCTTTTAAATTTGGTGAACTATTTCTTTCCCCTCCTTTACTCCTCTCTTTTAATCCTGCTGATCTTCCTCTGCCCCTCATGTCATTTCACCCCTGGGGTAGTCAGTGTTAACAGACTGGGCTATTTTAATGACCACATTTATGCTCATGCAAACATATACAGACATACAGACTTACAGGACATATAATGTGTTGTCTTATGCATCTGAAAAAACAGGTTATTCCATAGGTGATTGACTTCAATGCAGTTTTTGCTGCATAAACTTTAAGGCCCCTTCCAAGACTGAATTTCAGTAAAGCCTTTGTCAGGCCTGTCCTTGAGCTTTGCAAGGACCAGCCTCTGACAAACGAGTCCAGTTTCTATCTGCAGTGGCTCCCTAATGACTTCTGGAGCTCTTGGAGTCTCATTTCTGCACCAAGGCTGTCAGTGTTGAGTTACTGTAGCATTTGTTTTCCCATTTTTCTCTAAAGCCCTGTTACAGGAACTGATAAGTTCACACACCTTTCATTCCTCAGGTTAATCTTGGCCTCATTGCGGCCATTTGATCTATTTGCTTTTCTATTACAGAAGTCAGTGCTGCCCTTGGAGAATCCCCATATGGATTTCATGTGGCTTTTGGTCCTTTCTTGGGAACTTCTTTTGGCCTAGTATTCTCAGTTATATGTCTATATTAGGGCACAGGACCAAATGCATTATGTCTAAAGAAATTTATTTGACAGTGTAGATATTTTCCAGCCTAAGTTGTATTTCAGGAATGTTGACTTGTCATTTATGAGATCAAATACCTAATAAGTACCTCTCAGTGATACACAAGATTTTCCTGATCAGTAACTCAAGTTCAATTCAGTCTCCCAGTTGTGGCCAAATCTATGCAACCACATGGACTGCAGCATGCCAGGCTTCCCTGTCCATCACCAACTCCTGGAGCTTGCTCAAACTTACGTTTATCGAGTCAGTGATGCCATCCAACCATCTCATCCTCTGTTGTTCCCTTCTCCTCCTATCTTCAATCTTTCCCAGCATAAGGGTCTTTTCTAATGAGTCAGTTCTTCATATCAGGCAGCCAAAGTATTGGAGCTTCAGCTTCAGCATCAGTCCTTCCAATGAATATTCAGGACTGATCTCCTTTAGGATTGACTGGTTGGACCTCCTTGCTGTCCAAGGGACTCTCAAGAGTCTTCTCCAACATCACAGTTCAAAAGATTCAATTCTTTGGAGCTCAGTTTTCTTTATGGTCCAACTCTCACATCCATACATGACTACTGGAAAAACCATAGCTTTGACTAGATGGACGTTTGTCAGAAAAGTAATGTCTCTGCTTTTTAATATGCTGTCTAGGTTGGTCATAGCTTTTCTTCAAAGGAGCAAGCATCTTTTAATTTCATAACTGCAGTCACCATCTGCAGTGATTTTGGAGCCCAAGAAAATAAAATCTCACTGTTTCCATTGTTTCCCCATCTATTAGCCATGAAGTGATGGGACCAGATGCCATGATCTTCATTTTTTGAATGTTGAGTTTTAAGCCAGCTTTTTCACTCTCCTCTTCACATTCATCAAGAAGATCTTTAGTTCCTCTTTGCTTTCTGCCATAAAGGTGGTGCAATCTGCATATCTGAGATTACTGATATTACTCTCTGCAAACTTGATTCCAGCTTGTGCATCATCCAGTCTGGCATTTCACATGACGTACTCTGCATATAAGTTAAATAAGCAGAGTGGCAATATACAGCCCTGATATACTCCTTTCCCAATTTGAAACCAGTCCATTGTTCCATGTCCAATTCTAACTGTTGCTTCTTGACTGCATACAGATTTATCAGGAGTCAGGTAAGGTGCTGTGGTATTCCTATCTCTTTAAGAATGTCCCAGAGTTTGTTGGGATCCACACAGTCAAAGGCTTTGGTATAGTCAATGAAGCAGAAGTAGATAATTTTCTGGAATTCTCTTCCTTTTTTCTATGATCCAATGTATGTTCAACATTCAGAAAACTAAGATCATGGCATCCGGTCCCATCACTTCATGGCAAATAGATGGAAAACAGTGGAAACAGTAGCAGGCTTTATTTTGGGGGCTCCAAATCACTGCAGATGGTGACTGCAGCCATGAAATTAAAAGACGCTTATTCCTTGGAAGAAAAGTTATGACCAACCTAGACAGCATGTTAAAAAGCAGAGACATCACTTTGCCAACAAAGATCTGTCTAGTCAAAGCTGTAGTTTTTCCAGTAGCCATGTATGGATGTGAGAGTTGGACTATAAAGAAAGCTGAGCACCGAGGAATTGATGCTTTTGAACTGTGGTGTTGGAAAACACTCTTGAGAGTCCCTTGGACAGCAAGGAGATCCAACCAGTCTATCCTAAAGGAGATCAGTTCTGAATATTCATTAGAAGGACTGATGTTGAAGCTGAAACTCCAATACTTTGGCCACCTGATGTGAAGATCTAACTCATTGGAAAAGACCATGTTGCTGGGAAAGATTGAAGATGGGAGAAGAAGGGGACAACAGAGGATTAAATAGTTGGATGGCATCACTGATACAATGGACATGAGTTTGAGTAAACTCTGGGAGTTGGTGATGGACAGGGAGGCCTGGTGTGCTGAAGTCCATAGGGTTGCAAAGAGTCGCACACAACTGATTGAACTGAACTGAATGTATGTTGGCAATTTGCTGTCTGGTTTCTCTGCCTTTTCTAAACCTAGCTTGAACATCTGGAAGTTCATGGTTCATGTCCTGTTGAAGCCTTGCTTGAAGAATTTTGAGCATTACTTTCCTAGTGTGTGAGATGAGTGCAATTGTACAGTAGTTTGAACATTTTTTGGCATTGCCTTTCTTTGGGATTGGAATGAAAACTGACCTTTCCAGTCCTGTGGCCACTGCTGAGTTGTCCCAATTTGCTGACATATTGAGTGCAGCACTTTCACAGCATCATCTTTTAGGATCTTAAATAGCTCAACTGGAATTCCATTACCTCCACTAGCTTTGTTCATAGTGATGCTGCCTAAGGCCCACTTCACTTCACAATCCAGGATATCTGGCTCCAGGTGAGTGATCATACCATCATAGTTATCTGGGTCAGGAAGATCCTTTTTGTATAAAGTTCTTCTGTGTATTCTTGCCACCTCTTCTTAATATCTTCTGCTTCTATAAGGTCCATATGTTTTCTGTCCTTTATTTGTCCATCTTTTCATGAAATGTTGACCTGGTATCTCTAATTTTCTAGTCTTCATCATTCTGTTGTTTTCCTCTCTTTCTTTGTGCTTATCACTTATGAAGGCTTTCTTATCCCTCCTTGCAGTTCTTTGGAACTCTGCATTCAGATGGATATATCCTTCCTTTTCTTCTTTGCCTTTCACTTCTCTCCTTTTCTCAGTTATTTGTAAGGCCTCCTCAGACAACCATTTTGTCTTTTTGCATTTCTTTCTTGGGGATGGTTTTGATCACTGCCTCCTGTACAATATCATGAACCTTCGTCCACAGTTTTTCAGGCACTCAGTCTATCAGATCTAGTCTTATGAATCTATTTGTTACTTCTACTGTATAATCGTAAGGGATTTGATTTAGATCATACTTTAATGATCTAGTGGTTTTCCCTACTTTCTTCAGTTTAAATCCTAATTTTGCAATAAGGAGTTCGTGATCTGCACCACAGTCAGCTCCCTGTCTTGTTTTTGCTGACTGTATAGAGCTTCTCCATCTTCAGCTGCAAAGAATGTAATCAATCTGATTTCAGTATTGACCATTTGGTGACATCCATGTATAGAGTCGTCTCTTGTGTTGTTGGAAGAGGGTGTTTGCTATGACCAGTGTGTTCTCTTGGCAAAACTCTGTTAGCCTTGCCCTGCTTCATTTTGTACTCCAAGGGCAAACCTGCCTGTTACTCCAGGTATCTCTCAATTAACTACTTTTGCATTCCAGTCCCTTATGATGAAAATGATATCTTGTTTTGGTATTAATTCTAGAAGGTCTTGTAGGTCCTATAGAACCGTTCAACTTCAACTTCTTTGGCATTATCAGATGGGGCATAGACTTGGATTACTGTGATACTGAATGGTTTGCCTTAGAAACAAACAGATCATTCTGACATTTTTGAGATTACACCCAAGTACTGCATTTTTGACTCTTTGGTTGGCTATGAGGGCTACTCCATTTCTTCTAAGGGATTCTTGCCCACAGTAGTAGTAGATATAATGGTCATCTGAGTTAAATTCACCCATTCCAGTCCATTTTAGTTCACTGATTCCTAAAATGTTGATGTTTACTCTTACCATCACCTGTTTGACCACTTCCAATCTACCTGGATTCATGGACCTTGATTTATGGGCTTCCCTCTCAGTTGGTAAAGAATCCACCTGCAATGCAGGAGAGCCCGGTTTGGTTCCTGGGCTGGGAAGATCCACTGGAGAAGGGATAGGCTACCCACTCCAGTATTCTGGCCTGGAAAATACCATGGACTGTATAGTCCATGGGGTTCCAAAGAGTTGGACGTGAATGAGCGAGTTTTACATGGACCTAACATTCCAGGTTTCTATACAATATTGTTCTTTATATCATTGGACTTTACTTCCATCACCAGTCACGTCCACAACTGGGTGTTGTTTTTGCTTTAGCTCTGTCTCTTCATTCTTTCTGAAGTTATTTCTCTACTCTTCTCCAGTAGCATATTGGGCACCTACTGACCTGGGAAGTTCATCTTTCAGTGTCCTATCTTTTTTTCCTTGTTATATAATTCATGAGGTTCTTAAGGCAAGAATACTGAAGTGATTTGCTATTCCCTTCTCCAGTGGACCATATTTTGTCAGAACTCTCCACCATGACCCACCCGTCTTGGGTGACCCTACATGGCATGGCTCGTAATTTCATTGAGCTGGACAAGGCTGTAATCCATGTGATCAGTTTGGTTAGTTTTTTGTGCTTGTGGTTTATGAATGCCTATTGTTTCCCACGTTATCTGTCTTCTTTACAGTTTGAACATGATACAGCTTCATCAGAGGGAAGTCATAAGGATGGTGTATGGAGTTCACGACAACCCATCTTTCCACTTATAATCAAAAATATTGTCAGAGAGGGAAATGGTCAATGCTAGGAATCAAATCTAACAAGAAAAGAAAGTGAAGCTTGCCTTTGTTACCACCTTTCTCTCTCTGAAAGGCATCACAAATAAATTCCAATTAAAGAAACTCCTGAAGGACTGTTTTGCAGAGATAAGTTAAACCACAGGTCTTCTTAGGCCTATTTTGAGCCTCTCACCAGCTGTGGGACTTCTGGCATCTCATTTAACTGGTCCATGCTCCAGTCTCCTGGTGTCACAAATAGAAATAGCATCTGCCCTAGCTGTCTCCCAGAGTCCCAACAGCCAAACAAACAAGTTAGAAATGTACAATGTTCACGTTTTTTTTTTTTTTTTTTTTTTTTTCTCTTTTGTAAAATTTCAAAATTTATTGAACAGAAAAGAATCATCTGTGTTAGGTCCTGAGACTGCAGCCAGCCCTTAAGGACACATCTCAGCTCTTTATGCAAGCTACCCTCGTATTATCCAGCCACTTGTTTTCCCAGAGAACGAACCTTGACTGAGTGTACTGTGGGACTTTTGTGATTGTGCATCAGTCACTAACCGTGAGTTTAGTCCTTCCATTCCTGACTCTGTTAGCTCACCCTTAGCACTCAGAATCCTAAAGCATACTGGGAAACTTTGACTATGATGCCAAGGTGTGATAGGAATGGCGTCAGCTTGTGCTGTACTACATTCATCTTCAGATGAATTCAGTCACAAGAAAACCTTGTGTTTTCAACAGTCTGAACCAGTGTTTCTCAACCTTTGGTGCAGCCCAGCATTAGCTGGGGACCTTCTCAGGCCACAGCAAGACCGAGCAACCTCCCCAAAGGCCCCAAACCAGGAGGTGGGTTTGGATATGAACTGGGTATCAGATTTTTTTCTTTTAATTTCTATAAGAGGTGTTATTATCAAAGACTGAGATTCACTGATTTCAAAACCAGTAAACTATGGGAATTAATTTTGGCAGGAAGGTGAATGCAATTTCCTGTTGCAACTCATATATCAATCTGCCTATCATCTACCTTGAACTATCCCCTAATTGGCTTCCTGGAATACTTGGGCCTCCTTCCAATGCATTCTCCATATTGTAGCCAGAGTGATCTTTATGAATTAAAAATATTATCCTGTCATCTTCCCTCAAACTCTGACTTCAATCACTTTGAGTTCTTCCCATTGCTCTTAAGAGAAATATTGAAGTCAGAAACTTGGCCCACAAGTCTTGGAATGTCATTGTCTCCCATCCAGTCTAATTTCACATGTTCCTACTGGGTCTGTATCATCAGCTTCCTTTAACTGTACCACCATCTTCTGCCACAGGGCCCTTGCATATCCAGTTCCCTCTGCCCCCCATTGCCTGGACTCCTCACCTCCATATCACCTGCTCATGTCCTTTGTTTGGTTAATTTCTTTTCTTCAGGCCTTCTCAGCTCAGATATCATCCTTCTGGGTAGCCTTTCTTGAAGTTCTCATTTGGGTCAAATTTTCAACTCTCCACCTCTCCCTACTGAACAAGCTTACTATATAAGCTTACAGCACCATGGATCTCTCTTTCACATCATCCCCTAGAATAACTTTTTATTTGCATAATTGTTGAAGTCTATTTATCTCACTAGCAGTCTCTTTGCTCAAGAAAGTGGCGACCACATCTGTTTTGTTTGGTTGATTATAATTTCTTGGTATAAGTTTCCCCATTTAGGGCCTGACACAAGAAAGACACTTGAAAGTATCTGTCAGCTGGCTGAATGAATGAATGACCAGAAAGCTTATTAAACCAAGGCAGGCATGGCTAATCAAATGGTGACCTAAGACTTAGGCATTCTTTTCTTTGCCCTGTTTCTTGTTCTCTAAAAGGAATTGGTATCCCTGCCTGAGATGGTAATAGCAGCCCAAGAAAGAGGTTGATGACAGTAAGCCCCAAAGTGATGCAGCTGCAGCTGTGTCAGGTTTCCCAAGCACCTGAGAGCCCCTGAAAGCACGAGATCCAGTGTCTTGACCCAAGTGGGCAAAACAGCAGCAATAGGGGTGAATCGCCTGTCAGACTTGGCCCTTGGATTCTCTTGGCGTGTATTGCAGAGTACTAAGAGGTCTGCACCCACCCACACCAAAGGCCTTGGGGACTTCATGTTTGATTGGGGGATCCCATGTCTTTATCCACAGGGGCTCTCAGATGTGTGGTAACCTAGTATACTTATATCTATATATCTGTATCTCCATCCTTGTTCAGTTCAGTTCAGTTCAGTCACTCAGTCACGTCTGACTCTCTGCAACTCCATGAACCGCAGCACGCCAGGCCTCCCTGTCCATCACCAACTCCCGGAGTTCACCCAAACTCATGTCTATTGAGTCGGTGATGCCATCCAACCATCTCATCCTCTGTTGTCCCCTTCTCCTCCTGCCCTCAATCTTTCCCAGCATCAGGGTCT
>NW_011495018.1:23854111-23882746 GCF_000754665.1 Bison bison bison
TCTCCTCCTGCCCTCAATCTTTCCCAGCATCAGGGTCTTTTCAAATGAGTCAGTTCTTCGCATCAAGTGCCCAAAGTATTGGAGTTTCAGCTTCAACATCAGTCCTACCAATGAACACCCAGGACTGATCTCCTTTAGAATGGACTGGTTGGGTCTCCTTGCAGTCCAAGGGACTCTCAAGAGTCTTCTCCAACACCACAGTTCAAAAGCATCAATTCTTTGGTGCTTAGCTTTCTTCACAGTCCAATTCTCACATCCATACATGACCACTGGAAAAACCATAGCCTTGACTAGATGGACCTTCCATCCTCGTACCTGACCTTATACTCTCAAAGCCTGGCCCCTCTGCTCTAAAGGCAGCCCTATTGGTACACTAACCCAAACGCTGTGTAGCTCCCACCTTTCCCCTGTGATCCAGATAGAGGGCATTGTCAGCAGTGGAGAACCAGGAATGCTATCAGGCTGTCAGACAGTAGACATCCAGGCAGAACTTGGGAGGAGTTTCAAGTAACTGACAAGAGGTCTAAATCCAGATCCACAGGAGAGTGATGAACACCAGACAGAGAGACCAAGGCAAGGTAGACTCCATCTGAGACAGACAGAGCTGTACTTGCCCCAGTCATGTGTGTAGCTGCTGCTCAGCAGATACTGAAGTGGAATCAGCGGAGACACGAACCTCCCTTCTGTCTTCTTGCAATTGGTAACCCTACCTTATGGCCACTCTTATCTCTAGAAAGAACCCTGCAGCTTTCTTTCCCTCTCTGTCCCTCAACCTCTTTCTTTCTCAGAAACCATATTGCTAGTGTCATTCCATAGATAATCTGGTTAACCCTAGCTACTTCTGGTATTTCCCTGAGACACTTATCCCCGCCAAAATGTAGTAGATTTTAATGTGGGTTCTCCCTCCATGCCCATCCTAGGGTTGGCTAGCAACAGCTCTATTGAAAACCCAGAAAACATGGGAGGAAACTGACCAGAAGCAGAATGAGAAACTGGTCAGTCCAGTTTGGTTGTCCAAGTGAAGGACAAGTCAGCAAGCTTGGCTGACATTTGTATTTATTAGCGAAGGGAATTCAGGTAATTTTACAACCTCTGGGCTTGTGGTTTTCTGTTTTGGAATTTTGAATGGAGTTTCTTTTTTCCCACCCTAGGGGAGAATCTGTGCCCATGTACTTACAGAGGGTTAGCTGCCGTGTACACCCTTACACAATGCTTGGCTGGGCACAGATCTGAAGAGTAGGTCACATAGATTCAGAGGATTTGAACTGCTTTTCCTTTCACTGTGAATTAATCTTTTAAATGTCGACATTTTAAACTTGCCCTTTTCAAAAAATATGATACTGTATGAACCTTACTTAATCGAAAATACATTTCCAGTTCAAAGGTTTTTTATTTTCTTCCCCCACTCTGCCCCAAATGGAGAAAGCTAACAAAACAGATGCACGCGCGCGCACACACACACACACACACACAACTTGTTAAAGGATGTGTTATCTGTGAGGGATGCTGGGTGTTGTCAGTTTTTCTAAGAAACTTTGTTCTTTAAGAATCTCAACTAATTTCACAAGCTATTTTTTTTTAGCAGGTCTGGGATTTTATAAAGCAGAGTTTATCTTCTCCTGCCTACTTGTGGGAAATTTAGAAGCATATGACTTCAGTCAAGCTTTCAAAGGGATATAGCAGATCATTCATAGCTGCATTGTTTTACAGTCATTCATTTTGGTATCAAATTGTACAGGTTACTGATGACTCACATGTCTTCTATAATAACTCTTTGAGTTAAGATAGGAAGATACTAATATGCCCATTTCACAGGTTAGATAACTGAGACCAAAGGAGACTGCTTGACATATATGAGTCATCCAGCTGGTTAATGAAATGACAGGATTTGAGCCCAGAGGAGCTGTCAATGCTTAACCCACCTATAGTGAATGAAATGCAAGTCCAAGGAGATGGGTTCAAGTCCCAAGACTGCTGCAGTAACCTTGAACAAATGGTTAAACCTTCTTTCACTTCAGCTTCCTCATCTGTAGAGTGGACAAACATTGCCTGCTTTTTTCTCCAGACTGAGATTCCATAAAGTATAAAGTGAGATCATTTTGATAGTAGAAAACACTGAAGTATAAAAGAATTAGCCATCATTATCTTAAATGTCAATAATAATAGGGCTGAGTCCGGTGTCATGTAAAGTGTAAGGCAAGGTGCCCCCTGTCCTTTCTCCAACACAGTTAGGGAACCAGACACAAAGACAGAAATATGGGGATCCTGAACACATGGGAAGTGACCGTTGAGAGTGTCAGGTAGGCTAAATTTTTAAAACTGTATGTAAACCTTTTATTCATGTGATGATCAGACTGTAAACAAAGCCTTCAGAGGAAATGAATATCAAATTGGAGCTGATAATCAAACAATTTTCCAAACCTTAGAACTTTTGGGAATTGGTGCCTTTCAGGTTTGGAGAGTATCCTTCTTCGTAAACTCCTGTCTCCCAGGGAGTTTCACAGGGATCCTGTTACATAGACACAGGCTCCCAGCAGCAGGACAGAGTGGAGGCTTCCTTATCCCTGAGTTGGGGCTCTGATAAGCCTCAGCCCTGGAGAAGCAACAGCCACGCACTGACCCCCCTTCCTCTGGTATTGTCTTTCAGGGTGACGTTCAAAGGACACTCATCCAGGTGGACTTCGGGGATGGCATTGCAGTGTCTTATGTCAACCTCAGCTCCATGGAAGATGGGATCAAACACGTCTATCATAATGTGGGCATTTTCCGAGTGACCGTGCAGGTGGACAACAGTCTGGGGTCTGACAGCGCCGTCCTGTACTTACATGTAACTTGTATGTTATTACTGTTGTTGGTTTATGACATATCTTACATATTGTGTCCTTTGAAAAATATAACCCCAAATCAGGTATCTAGAAGAAGCCCCTTAGTTATTTTAGCAGGTGAGGAAAGGAGACTGAGAGAACCAAGTGCAGAGAGAGCAAGAAGAAACCAGGGCATGACTGAATGACCTGGGCTCTGGTTTGCTTCACACTGTTCTCTTGCACTGATTCTGCCTCTTTAGATGATTCTTAGAGATGATACTGCTTGTCTGTGCCGAGCCTGAACAACCTGCTGAGCTGGTTGATTTAATATGGGTTTTTGAGGGTTTTTTGGGTCAGAGATGTTTGAGAACAATCCAAATTATCACAAGTAATGGGATTTCTCCCCATCTGCTTATTCTTCTCTTTCCTTGTTTTATCTCACTAATAATAACATGTTAGACTTTTGTTCCTTTTTTTTTTTTTTAAGTACGTTTCCTAGATTTGCTCTGTGATGATTTGGTCTTAGAAAGTGGTGTAGAGCAAAAGAGGATAGACAGTGTAAAGGACGCTGCATTAAGAAGTAGTTTCAAAACGTGTTAAAGTTTTCTCCCCATTGAGGAATTCAGAGGGTTCCTAATGAAACAAAGGTAACTCCTAAGCTGTGTTTGGTAAAAAAGGTTTGCTGTGAATGCCTCTTATGCTAGGGTGTATGGTTGTCTCCAAAGAAGCATCAGTTCAGTTCAGTCTCTCAGTCACGTCTGACTCTTTGCGACCCCATGGACTGCAGCACGCCAGGCCTCCCTGTCCATCACCAACTCCCGGAGTTTACCCAAACTCATGTCCATTGAGTCGGTGATGCCATCCTATCATCTCATCCTCTGTCGTCCCCTTCTCCTCCTGCCTTCAAACTTTCCTAGCATCAGGGTCTTTTCAAATAAGTCAGCTCTTCGCATCAGGTGGCCAAAGTATTGAAATTTCAGCTTCACCATCAGTCCTTCCAATGAACACCCAAGACCGATCTCCTTTAGGATGGACTGGTTGAATCTCCTTGCAGTCCAAGGGACTCTCAAGAGTCTTCTCCAACACCACAGTTCAAAAGCATCAATTCTTCTGCACTCAGCTTTCTTTATAGCCCAACTCTCACATCCATACATGACCACTGGAAAAACCAAAGAGGCATAGGGGATCTACTTAGTTTGCTGGAGAAATGGCTTACTTTCAAATGAAAGTTAGACTCCATATGAATGGTCTTGTTCAAATTCCAAGTTCTAGGTCAGGAGTATTAAGGCTGGGTGGTATTCCATGCCTCTTACTTGGCCCTTGCCCACTGAAGCAAACTGGCTACACAAGGCACCAAGTAGACTCCCTGTGTTAAGCTTCTGTGGTCCAGAAGGAGGACAGGACTATTTCGAGGTCCCCAAGAGGTTGTTCGGTATGAGGTTCCCTGCTCTCTCAGTCATTCGTGATCCTCATCTCCTGTACACTCAAGACCCAAGTGCTTTGAAGAGACCCATCCATCCTTCTTTGAGTTTAAGCAGAGTTCTGCAAGATGCCGCCCATGCCAATGCCACCTCCCCCTTTCAGCTAATGTTTGTTAGGCTCTTACTATGTGCCAGGGTTTGTGCTAAACCTACTCTTTATGTGTTTTACCTTTCTTTTCAGAAAAACCCTATCAAGTAGGCACTCCTAGGAAGACTGTGTTACAAAGAACTGTGCACTTCAGAAAGCTTAAGTTGTCCATTCAGGTTGCAGACCTACTGTCTGTAGGGCCAGGCTTCAGACTCAGTTCTCCCTGCTTCTGGAATCCTAGCCCGTGGTCACTAGGTTATTATAGGTGCCAGCGTAGGCTGGGGGTCAGAGGTAGCCATCAGCCCTTATTCCCCTCCATGTCTTTGTACATCATCCTGGAGGAATGTGCACATGTAGGTTAGAGGCAGGGCATTTCTCCAGCTGTTCAACTACACAGGTTCAAGCTCCCTTCCTGTTGACTGCTGCTTCTGAGCTGTCCTAGACAGTCTTCCTGGAGTTGCTGCTTACTGAGAGGTAATCCTTCTCTATATTTCAGTATTTGTGGGGGCACAAGTGATAATATGCTAGAAGTAATCCTAAAATATTTAAAAGTGAAGTGAAAGTCGCTCAGTCATGTCCGACTCTTTGCAACTCCATGGACTATACAGTCCATGGAATTCTCCAGGCAAGAATACTGGAGTGGGTAGCCTTCCCCTTCTCCAGGGAATCTTCCCTACCCAGGTCTCCTGCATTGCAGGCAGATTCTTTACCAGCTAAGCCACCAGGGAAGCCCAAAATATTTTAAAACTACATCACAAACCTTGGTTAATAGTAACAAAAATAAATTGCCACACAATGACAGCTGAGAATGGTTGCCTACCTGGCAGTTATCATTCCACACAGCTTATTCTTTGAGGTTTTGTTAGAAATCTACTCTCCTGAAGAATCACAGTTATTATATTCCATGCTCCATATATGTATCAAACATCCCTGGACTCTAAGCATGTGTCAATTGTGATTTAAAATTCAGCAGCAGCTTGCCATCTCAGTTTCTCAGGGTCTCCCATAGTCAACCACAGCTCCCTGCCCTGATCTGCCCTGTGGACTCTTCATCACCCTACATACGGTCATATCGCATGAGGGAACCTCCCTCTCCCACTCTCTCCTGGGCTTACTGAATCCCGGGAAGGAAAAGAGCACGTTCACCTCTGCTCCAGATGAAGGGTTGCGGAGGCCAAGATTTCTGAAAGAAACGAGCTGTTTTGTTCACTTGCAATTTCTTTTCGTCTCATTAGGCTGATTGAATGGCTTGAGCGATTTGACCTCAACCTCAGTAGCAGATGATCTGTGATGGAAAGTGTTGTGTTCTGATTCTAATTTTATCAGACTCATCTTGGGTCGAGTGATTGAATAAGCAGGACTCATATCAGGGGACCCCCTTCTAAGCCTGGTCTTGGGGATAAAAATTAACTTTTATACTAACTGTATGGAAGCAGGATTACGTTTTAAGTTTCCGTTTTCTCACATATATTTAAAAACCACAACATGAGCAGTACCAGCAGGTTCTAACAGCTTTGCTAGGGCTTCTCTCCTAAAGGATCCGTTGTGTTTTACCATATGTATGAACATTTTTTAGGGCTTCCCAGGTGGCTCTGGAGGTAAAGAACCTGCCTGCCAATGCAGGAGACGTAAGAGACATGGGTATGATCCCTGTGCGGGAAGATTCCCCTGGAGGAGGGCATGGCAACCCACTCCACTATTCTTGCCTGGAGAATTCCATGGACAGAGGAGCCTGGTGGGCTATAGTCCATAGGACTGCAAAGATTTTTATACACTTAGAGCGACTTAGCATTCACACATGAACATCTTTGTTTATCTTCACACATCTACCATCTTGGGCAACATTTGGCCTTTCTTTCAGATGGTAAAAGCAAAGATTAGAGAAGAACTGTGATTTGACACTATTTTATACTAAGAGGAAGTCATGGTGAAATCATAATTGACTTCCATTCCCCCAAATCTGAAATGTGGAGGGTAGCATGGCGGTTTTGAGTGCCACAGTGACAGAAGGGATATATGGCTTTGTAGGAAAAACAGAAGCCGGTGCTGCACAAGCTGGCCCTTGTTAAGCAGAGATGCTGGCCTGAACTCCTGGCCAAGTCATGCGTTGCTTTGAAGCTAGTTTTTCTCCTCCATCACATAAGGAATGCACGTCTTATTTCCCGAAGGTTCTATCAAGCATCTTATGCTGTGCCCTGCCAACTGGCCAAGCTTGACTTTCCACTATGATGCAGCAGGTGCATCAGTACTTAGTGGGTTCTGAGCAAAAGCTCAGTTCAGCTCCCCTAGCCTGCCCTCCACCCCTCTCACCCAGTCCTCCTCCCCTGTACCTAGGGCTCTTCCTAAAAGCCGCACAGCCTCTCTTATACACACACTACCTCTTCTTTCCAGTTCAGAAATATGCTTTGATTCTAAATCAGAGGTTCTTTAGTACTGGTTTGCAAAGGTCATCAGAAGCAAGTGGAGATGATGTTCCTGCTGTAACGTAGGGCTGGGCGGCTCTCTGGGGGCAGCCGGGTAATCTGCTGTATCCTGACAGCCGAGAATCGCCTGGGGAATGCATTCGCTGTTCTCTGCTAGCTTGCGAACTAATGAGACCTGGGATGCAGCCAGGTTTGCCTTCAGCTCCAGGGGACTGAGAATTTAGAGGACATGTAGATTTCTGTTCAGAAAGCTGCCCTCTCTCAGCCAGTCTTGCATAAAAAAAAGAAAAAATCACTGAAGATTTTGCAAACTTGCAGAATAAGAGGTGGAAAAAAGGTGGGGGGGTTTCCGATACTTCCTGACCCTCTCTCCTCAACTACCCTGTTACCGAGATGTCCTTTACAGATATCTTTCTGTCCCCAGCTTAGGGTAAAGTGATCAGTTTCTTGAAAACCTTTGTAGCTTTGTTGTTATCACATGGTCCTTTTATTGGCCAGAGAATGTCAGACCGAGGCTTTGTAAGATGTGGTTAAGGAGCCTCCTGCCCTGTAATCAAATGATAAAAATGTAGTGCCCTGATCCCCTTCCTAGACCTACCGGACTAGAATTTCTGGAAGTATGGCGTCAATCTGAGAGCTAAATCCTGCACATTTGTATGAACAGATGATGATGTGTGTGTGTGTGTGTGTGCGTGTGTGTGTGTGTGTGTAAGTATGTATGTATATATATGCAAGAAGGAAGTTAAATGAACACACACGGACATTCTTCAGGGCCTAAAGTGCAGCTGCCTAAAGTGACATACTCTGCCTTCAACAGCTGAGTATGAGCCTCAAGCCCAGTGAAGTTTGAGATACTCTGTTATAGGATCTTATCTTTACAATTTGGATTTCTTTTGTTTTTTCTATTAGTTTTTTTTTTTTTTAATGTTTCAGATTTGGTTTAGTTGCTAAGTTGTGTCCCACTCTTGTCCCACAGATTGTAGCCCGCCAGGCTCCTCTGTCCGTGAGATTGCCCAGGCAAGAATACTGGAAAGGGTAGCCATTGCTTTCTCCAGGGAATCTTCCCAACCCAGGGATCGGACCTGTGTCTCCTGCATTGGCAGGCAGTTTCTTTCCCACTGAGCCACCAGGGAGGCCCAGCATTTCAGACAAACAGCAATATGACATGTAGATCTTCAGAACAAATGCTAGAAGCAGTTCAGAGTGATCATCACGTGTGCATGTGTGCACACGCGTGGAGGCGCGCACACACACACACACACACAAACACACACACAATCACTTGCACCTGTAGCACAGGAAGACCAAACAAGAGAAGAGAAGAGAAACACTCCTACACAATTTTCCCAGTTCTCCCAGCCACATTGAGATTCATAAGGAATAATACAGCGCCACCTGCTGTCCTTGCTGTGTATTGCATGCAGCTGTCCGAGGAAGCTGTATCCTTCAGCTTGTTCCGCTCTCAGCTGAGTGTGGCTAGCCAGCGGGAGGCTTCCAGGGGTTAGTTTCACTTCCAAGGTTCCGTTAGGGTAGATCCCTCTGTGCAGAAAAATGAGAATTGAAAGCTCGGCTTTGAAGCAACAGGAATCAGGTATATTAAACAGATAAAAAACAAGAGGACTTAGCTACCTGAGAGCTAAATTCCACACATCTGTATGAACAGATGATGTGTGTGTGTGTGTGTGTGTGTGCGTGCGTGCATGTGTGTGTATGTCTATATATACAAGATGAAAGTTATACAAACACACATGGGCATTCTTCAGCACCTAAAGTACCTGCTGAGTTTCCTGCTATCCTCATACCTGACAGGCCACCTCCTTCTCAAGGTCTGTGCCCTAGCCTTACCCTGAAGCTTCCCAAGGAGATACATGGTGCACGCATACATGTTATTCAGGTGACTGGCCAAATGGCATTGCTTCTGAGAGACTTTGCTTGACCACCCATCAAAAATAGCATGCTCTCACTAGGCCTGCTCCTTGCATTCACTGCCTCCCTCAACAACACATAAGCACCATCAAGGGCCAGGTGTCCCAGCACCTGGAGTAATGCCTGACACCCAGCACGCAGAAACTACTGAGTGAAGGGACGACCATATTTCAGGAGCAAGATTCAATTTGTCATTAAGAGGACACACAGACATTATCCTTATTTTGACCTTTGGGACTTTAAAAATTATTGAATGCTCAAGAGAGATCAAGATGAACCGTTTTAGGATGGAAATGGCTGGTCTCCCTGAGCTTGTCTAGTTCTCACATTCTAGCTGATTCATGTAACTCTGACTGGGGAGTCAGGAGGAGTGTTACAGAGGAGGGGACAGCTGCCATCAGCAAGGTGTGTAAGTAAGGTCCTCAGGTGGGACAGGGCACCTGCTGGAGCACATCACGTGATGAGGGATGGCAGGAGCCGTGCAATAAACAAGAGCCTGTGTAACAAGCATGTCCCGCTGTCTGCAGCATGTCTGAGTCATCAGTAAGTAGTGGGTCTTAATAGCTCTTTTGTTAACATGGGTCTTAGCAAGCATTTGTCAGCTGGCCCAGGCTCTGAACTTGAACTGTTTTGGTTCACACCCTGGAGTGAAGGAAGGTGACCTGCCTCTGTTAGTTCATCTCTGCATGGAGCTGATAATAGTGCCTACTTCATAAGATTATTATGAAGATTAAATGAGAACACGAAGTCGTTCACAGACTATGTGGTACACAGCCACCGCTCAGTAAATGTTACCCTTTTATTATTTCATTGAACAATTCTGACTTATGATCAACTACTTCTTATCATATGGCTTGTACACCAGAAAATTAGTTCTGTTCTCCTGGTCTCCCAGCCTCTAATCTATAAAGAGAGGAAAACACAGACGAAAGCAGAAACAGGAAATTATGTTTTTGTTCACTTTGTTGTTTAGTTGCTAAGTCGTGTCCAACTCTTTGATACCCTGTTTTGTTCAGTGACTCAGCCAATACCGCAACGCCTGCTATGTCTCAGGACCTGCACACATCTGTGTGTGTGTGCTCAGTCACTTAGTCATGTCCAGCTCTTTGCAGCCCCATGGACTACAGCCCACCAGACTCTTCTGTCCACGCAGCACACATCTCTGTGTGTGTGCTCAGTCACTTAGTCGTGCCCAACTCTTTGCAGCCCCATGGACTGTAGACTCCTCTGTCCATGCAATTTTCTATATATATAAAGATGAATACAAAGGACTTGTCCCTCCAAAAGTTTTCAGCCTGTGTTCTCTATCTCACAAACTTGAGATCTGTGTTAGCTATCTTAATATTATTATTATATAATGGAAATTTTCATTTTGAGCACGTGAGTAGCATCACTTTCTAGAAATATCACTCTCACAACTATGTGAGAAGGCACATAGTCATTGCTATACATTGCATGAATGTATAATGTATACTTATACATATGCAAGAAAGAACTTACACAAACACACATATACATCTTTCTGGGCCTTAAAGGCCAGTGTGCTCTATGTCCTGATTATCTCTGAGATCTCATTGTCTTCTACACTTTCCCTCCATTTATTTCTCCATTTCTCCCTATTCCTCCAACATGGAGATCCCCCTCCTCCTCTGAGTCTTTGTACTTGCTCTGAACTTGCCCTGGACCGTATGTTTTATTCTAAGTGATGGGGCCATCTGGGACTTGGTCTAGCTTATGTATTACTTTTTAAATCTTTATTTATTTAGTTGTGGCACATGGGATCTTTAGTTGTAGCACATAGGATCTTTAGTTGTAGCACATGGGGCTAGTTCCCCAACCAGGGATCAAACCTTGGCACCCTGCATTGGGAGTGTGGAGTCTTAGCCACTGGACCACCAGGGAAGTCCCCAGTTTATGTATTATTGAGGGAGGCAGGCTTTGACACACAGAGCAGGAGGGTGGATTAGAATGGGGAAAGGTTTAGTTAAGTTCACTTCAGTTCAGTTGCTCAGTCATGTCCGACTCTTTGTGACCTTATGCATTGCAGTACGCCAGGCCTCCCTGTCCATCACCAACTCCTGGAGTTTACTCAAACTCATGTCCTTTGAGTCAGTGATGTCATCCAAGCATCTCATCCTTTGTCATCCCCTTCTCCTCCTACCTTCAATCTTTCCCAGCATCAGGGTCTTTTCCAATGAGTTTGTTTTTCACATCAGGTGGCCAAAGTATTGGAGTTTCAGCTTCAGCATCAATCCTTCCAGTGAATATTTAGACTGATTTTCTGTAGGATGGACTGGCTGGATCTCCTTGCAGTCCAAGGGACTCTCAAGAGTCTTCTCCAACACCACAGTTCAAAAGTATCAATTCTTTGGCATTCAACTTTCTTTACAGTCCAACTATAAGGAAATGTATGACTACTGTAAAAACCATAGCTTTGACTAGACAGACCTTTGTTGGCAAAGTAATGTCTGCTTTTTAATATGCTATCCAGGTTGGTTGTAACTTTTCTTCTAAGGAGCAAGCGTCTTTTAATTTCATGGCTGCAGTCACCGTCTGCAGTGATTTAGGAACTCCAAAATATAAAGTCTGTCACTGTTTCCATTGCTTCCCCATCTATTTACCATGAAGTGATGGGACCAGATGCCATGATCTCAGTTTTCTGAATGTTGAGTTTTAAGCCAACTTTTTCACTCTCCTCTTTTACTTTCATCGAGAGGCTCTTTAGTTCTTCACTTTCTGCCATAAGGGTTGTGCCATCTGGATATCTGAAGTTATTGGTATTTCTCCTGGAAATCTTGATTCTAGCTTGTGCTTTATCCAGCCCAGCATTTCTCGTGATGTACTCTGCATATAAGTTAAATAAGCAGGGTGATAATATACAGCCTCAACATACTCTTTTCCTGATTTGGAACCAGTCTGTTGTTCCATGTCCAATTCTAACTGTTGCTTCCTGACCTGCATACAGATTTCTCAGAAGGCAGGCAGGTGGTCTGGTATTCCCATCTCTTTGAGAATTTTCCACAGTTTATTGTGATCCACACAGTCAAAGGTTTTGGCGTGGTCAATAAAGCAGAAGTAGATGTTTTTCTGAAACTCTCTTGCTTTTTTGATGAGCCAGCAGATGTTGGCAATTTGATCTCTGGTTCCTCTGCCTTTTCTAAATCCATCTTGAACATCTGGAAGTTCACAGTTCATGTACTGTTGAAGCCTGGCTTGGAGAATTTTGAGCATTACTTTTCTAGCATGTGAGATGAGTGCAATTCTGCGGTAGTTTGAGCATTCTTTGACATTGCCTTTCTTTGGGATTAGAATGAAAACTGACCTCTTCCAGTCCTGTGGCCACTGATGAGTATTTTGCTGGCATATTGAGTGCAGCACTTTCACAGCATCATCTTTTAGGATTCGAAATAGCTCAACTGGAATTCTATCACCTCCACTAGCTTTGTTCATAGTGATGCTTCCTAAGGCCCACTTGACTCTCATTCCATGATGTCTGGCTCTCCATGAGAAAGTTCTACTCCTTCAGGTGAGATGGGTGTATAGTGTATGAACGAGGACAGGATGCAAAGAGCTCTGAGAGAGAATTTATGAAACCAAATCAGTGGTTTCCTAAATGGATGTGGGCAGCAAAGAAATAAGGAATCAAGACTGACTTTCTCCTTCTGGGTTGCTCCCCTGGATTAACACTGGTGTTATTCATCAAGACTGGAGTATACAGAATGGTGGGGGGTAGGGGGAGGCAGTGTATTTCATAGGAATATCTGGCTGTTAATTGAGTCTGAGATCTTCCAAAGTGGTGCTAGTGATAAAGAACCTGCCTGCCAATGCAGGAGATGCAAGAGATGTGAGTTCAATCCCTGAGTCAGGAAGATCCCCTGGAGGAGGAAATGGCAACCCACTACAGTATTCTTGCCTGGAAAATTCCATGGACAGAGGAACCTGGCAGTTTACAGTCCTTAGGGCTTCAAAGAGTCGGACATGACTGAGCACAAATAAACAACTGAGTCTGGAGTCAAGAAGGTGGTTTTGGAGCCCTAAGCATGTGGTTCATAGTTGAAGGTCAGAGTGTGGATAGTATCCCTCAGCAGAAAAGAATATAGAGGGAGAAAGAGGTCAAGGACTTTAGAAAATCGTCATATGGTCAACTAGAAGAGGGGACAGTGATTAAAGGAGGCGCAAAGGCCTGAGTGCCACTTTCTTCTCCATCTCATGAATACAGGTGGTCGTGGTGGATTTTTGCCATGTTCCCCCCAAAGGAGAATGCATTTTGTCTGGTAACAGTGACTTGAGAAATTCAGGGGATCCTAGGGTAGGTCTCGGAGAAGGCAGTGGCACCCCACTCCAGTACTCCTGTCTGGAAAATCCCATGGACGGAGGAGCCTTGAAGGCTGTAGTCCATGGGGTCGCTGAGGGTCGGACACGACTGAGTGACTTCACTTTCACTTTTCACTTTCATGCATTGGAGAAGGAAATGGCAGCCCACTCCAGTGTTCTTGCCTGGAGAATCCCAGGGACGGGGAAGCCTGGTGGGCTACCGTCTATGGGGTCACACAGAGTCGGACACGACTGAAGTGACTTAGCAGCAGCAGCAGCAGGGTAGGTCTAGTGGTTCTCCAAGAAAAAGATGCTGTTATCTTTGTGGGTTTGTACATCTGACTAAAGTTTCTGGTCCATTGGGCCTCCATAGGTAGAATCATCCTACTTTTCAGCTGAGTGCATTCTGAGAACCTGAGGCCTACAAAACTCTCTCTCTGCCCCCTCATGCCTGTCTTTGTCCTGGACAGGCTCAGCTCAGCCCTGTGCTTACCTAACCAGGAGGCTACAGACACTCACACAAACACAGTTATTCACAAACATACACATTTACATCTTTAAAATCCAATAAAGATACAAAACAATTACATGTAGAAAGTTTTGGGGATTTGTATAATAGCCATCCCCAGCCCCCACCCAACATGGATTCTGGGAGGTTTCTTGGAAACACTTTGCATCTCCCTGTGAAATCTCATATTATTCCTTTTCCTTTAAGGACTTCATCAGTTACTTGTAACAGTTTAAGCTTTTACACAGAAATAACTCAGGATTTGGACCTGGAAGAAAGATCTGTAAATGGAAAGGATGGAGACACAATTGTTCTCAATATATTCCTTTCCCCCAGAGTAGGGGTGGCGCCTGAGCACGTCCGTCCAGGAACATGACTGATGTTTTGGAGGCTTCTGGAAGGATTGTGAATTCAGAGCAGGGAAGGCAAAGCAGAGAGAGCTCTTCCCTCTCCATGCCTCCCCTCTCCTCTTGTGCCTCAGGTCCCCTGGAGCATGTTCACCTGTCTCTTCCCTTTGTCACGACGAAGAACAAAGAGGTCAACGCCACCGCCGTGCTGTGGCCCAGCCAAGTGGGCACCCTCACTTATGTGTGGTGGTACGGGAACAACACTGAGGTGAGTCGGCTTTCCATGCAGGGTCTGTGTGGCTCCTCTTGAAGCAATAAAGGGAAAGACATGACTTATCCTAACTCAAGAGTCCAGGAGTTGTGGCAACCTCAGGAATGGCAGGCTCTGAGTGCCCCAGTCATCCCTTCAGTATGTCTGTCTCTCTCAGTCTACACCCCTCCCTCTTACCCCTGCCTTCCTGTGAGTCAGGGTTCTTCTCCACATGGGCTTTACTCTGCAGTGACCCTCAGCAGCAACGCTGAGCTTTATGTTGTTGTCACAGCTCAGTGGAGCAAATGAGCCATCTTTCCCAAAATTCTAACTGGAGTCCTGGAACAGAGTAATAATACCGGCCATGCCTTGATCATGGTGCTCGTGGCAGAAACAGAGCTGTTCAAATCAACCTTCCTAGATCCGTCTAGACCAAGAGACGGGAGGGAATGGCCCTCGAAAGAAGAGAACAGTGGACACCAGACAGACAAGAGCCACAGATGTCTGTGCAGCCCGCCCCTCGCCCTTTGTTCTCTATTCTTGATCAGACATGGCCCCCCCGCCCTATGGCCCCTCCACCCCATAACTCCCCAGCCTGGATCAGAAACGACCCCTTCTTTAGCTCAGCTTCCTGCTTTATGTTTCCTCCAAACACTCCCTGTGATCTAAAGTCAGCAGCAAGTTCAAAATCAGTGGAGACCTTAGATCTCATGTACCCCGAGTCCTTTGTTTTACCGATGAGAAAAGTGAGGACACAGATGAAGTGGCTTCTTCCAGTCTCACTCAGCTACTTCATGCAGATCCATGGCCTTTCTCATGCCTGCCTGGGTTTTTCTTCCCCGCACACCAGGCTGCATGCTCTGATGCAGTTTGGAACTCCTTCCATCCTCAGAAATTAAAATTTGCTTGCAAATGTCAGTGAAGGCAGTAGAACTGAAGCCTGGCATCATCTTCCCTAGAGGACCCCGGACCAATGGCTCTGAATGGAGAGCTTCATCTTCTTCCAGCAGAGGTGCCGTTGCTTATAACTTTGCTCTTCAAATTCAATGCATCTTGTGTGAATACAAATCTCTTTCTACCCCAGAGCTGAGTGTTGGCTTTAACTGGAGCCATAATTTCACACAAGCCCAGGGAGGAAACCTCTCCTGACACCAGACCTGCTGTGTGGCTGACAGTCAAAGGAATCTCTCACCTCTCCTGCTGACATAAATCAGCTGAAAAGAAGCCCTTTTTTATTTCTTCTGAAACTGTACATGCAAATTGGTCCAGATTGGGCCCACTATCCGCAGGAGAAGAGAAATCTGTGTTACTTGCTTGAATGCTAGTACTAGGAGGTGAAACTTTTAAATAACTTATTTGCTGCTGCTGCTTTTTTTAAGCTTTTAGCAGAAAACTAAATTCTCAACAGATTCTATTAAGCAGACTTCTTATGCTGGGCTTTAGTCTACCTTCTGCTACACAGGGAGTTAAAGAAATTTTGATTTTTGAATTAATTAAAGAAAAGACAGGAATGAACTGTTTGTGGGGAGTGAGTGGAGGGAGGTCAGGAGGCTAATAATCCTTTCCCCAGGACCCTGGTGTCCAGTTGCATTACAGGAGCTGATCCAAATCTTTTTTTTTTTTTCTAATTTATTTTATTTTATTTTTAAACTTTACATAATTGTATTAGTTTTGCCAAATATCAAAATGAACCCATCACAGGTATACATGTGCTCCCCATCCTGAACCCTCCTCCCTCCTCCCTCCCCATACCATCCCTCTGGGTCCAAATCTTTTTTTTTGAATCCTCAAACCACGATCCAATTAGTACCTGTTTCTATAGCAGCTCCTTCCAGGAAATTGCTGATGGGGCTTCTCAGAGCAAACCAAGCCACACAAGGCCAAAACCCGTCTACCTAGTGTTGTTTTGGTGTCCACGGTCGCCGCGTTCCATTGTAATTTTATGTAAGCAGCGCCCCCTGGAGAGAAGCACTGGCAGCTTATACACTTTCAGTGACTGGCTTAAATCTGGATTCATATGAGCCCCTTCTTTTGGCCTGATTTTAGTGTTGCCTTGGATTAAGGGATCTGCTTGATGAGTAGGTTATCAACAGAGAGACACCCCACCAGCAGGCAAGGCCTAATGATCTCCCCAGTCCTGAGTCAGGACTGTAGCAGAAGAGAGGCGTCAGATTCAGGAATGAGTAGAGTTTCTTCTCTGGTAGTCCCTTTCTGGACTGGACTCGAGGTAATAGGGAGGCATAGGTGGAGTCAGGCACACAGGGGCTGCCCCGGAAAGAGCCTCCGCTAATTTAAGGAGCTTGTTGGTGGTTCAGAGTTGGTGCCTATCTTGGGTGTAACTGAAAATCTCTCCCCTCACTCTATGTCCTCATTTGCTTTAGCCCCTGATCACCTTGGAGGGAAGCATAGCATTCAAGTTTACTTCTGAAGGGATGAACACCATCACAGTGCAGGTCTCAGCTGGGAATGCCATCCTGCAAGACACGAAGACCATCGCGGTATACGGTGAGTGGTCATCTGCTGATCCATCACCGTCTGCATCTATCACTCAGATGAGATGGTTTGGTACCTTGGCACCAGACGCCGTGCTGTCTTATGAATCTACCCAGAGAACAGACGGTAGTGGTTGAGAAAGACCTGGGTCAAGTCTCATCTCCTCTTTTGAGGAAGGTGTGGTTCACCAGCAAAGTAGGGATCACAAAACCCCAAGACGATTTGTTGTCTTTTTTTTTTTTTGGAACTGGCTCTGGTGCCATAGAGTAACTGTGCACTCAACTACCTTAGGTACAGAAGAGTGAATTTCATTATGTGGAAGGCTGATTCACTCCATTTGATATTTTTGTGATGTTTACAGATTTAAAACCCGTTATAAAAGAAAATGGTTAATATTGAATCTTTATTTTTTTAAGTTCAAACTCAGAGTCTTGATCATTAAGAAGAATCTGCCAATGTCTAAATGCTCTGAAAATCTCTTCCACAAATATGTATCATTTAAAAATCACTCTACTGGTTTAAAAGCAAGGGAGGGGTCATAACAAGCACATGCAGTGCATCATCGTGGACAGAATATTGGTTTGAACAAACAGCTGTACAGAACACTCTTGTCATCAGTTGGGGAAACTGATGTGGTCAGGGTATCGCATGGAATGAAAATTTACTGAAATGGAAAGGTGGGATCCTTGATGGAAAATGATATTTAAAAAAAACAGTTTATACAAATTGATTTCATTTTGGTAATTTTAATTTTTTTCTACAGAAAGATAGTCAGATGGATCTGCACTAAGTGCTTTAGTAGATGGTAAAAATATGAACTTTTATTGTTAATATGAAAACGGTACTAATGCATCCCAGAAAATCAAAATTTAAAGAGCAGGAATTTAAAAGGAAATAGGGAAATAAATGCTGTGCAGAGAGAACAAAAGGGAGGATCAAGCGAGGGAGGGAAAGGGAGATGAGAGACTGAAAGAGATAAAGAGACCGAGACAGAGACACATGAGCTCCTGGTCCAAGTGACATCAATTGCCCCAGTTCTAGAATTGATTGATTCTAATGCAGGTCCTGTTTCATGGTCCAAGTGACATCAATTGCCCCAGTTCTAGAATTGATTGATTCTAATGCAGGTCCTGTTTCATGGTCCAAGTGACATCAATTGCCCCAGTTCTAGAATTGATTGATTCTAATGCAGGTCCTGTTTCATGGTCCAAGTGACATCAATTGCCCCAGTTCTAGAATTGATTGATTCTAATGCAGGTCCTGTTTCATGGTCCAAGTGACATCAATTGCCCCAGTTCTAGAATTGATTGATTCTAATGCAGGTCCTGTTTCATGGTCCAAGTGACATCAATTGCCCCAGTTCTAGAATTGATTGATTCTAATGCAGGTCCTGTTTCATGGTCCAAGTGACATCAATTGCCCCAGTTCTAGAATTGATTGATTCTAATGCAGGTCCTGTTTCATGGTCCAAGTGACATCAATTGCCCCAGTTCTAGAATTGATTGATTCTAATGCAGGTCCTGTTTTCATTTCTCATTTTGCCAACTTGACCTTCAAATTCAGAAAGCAGTTTGTAAGCAACTTTGAACACGTCTGAGGACACTGTTCTCCTCGCATGGATGCGTGTTAGATTTCATAGTGTTTCCTCCCTCCCCCAGCCTCTGAAGAGGTTTGAGCAGCCTCAGTATTAAGTGAAAGTTAACCAGGGTTGTGGTTTGCCTCCAAGGTCCCATCAGTGAGGAGACCTCTTAGCCGAGTGGCCCAAAGAGAGGAGAGCTTGTGTTTCTCTTTCCTCTCCATCTCCTTTCTATGCTATAGGAATGTATCTGGTTGGTAGCTGATCTGATTACCTCATTTTTTTCAGAGAGGTAATTAACTTGATCCAGCTAGTAAGTGACGGAGCTGGGCTTCCAACCATCAAGACCTAGGGTCCAGTGCTCTGAAATTACCCTGTTGGCTAGCTCTCATTCTTTTCTATCCAATGCTTTCTTTCTTTCCTCCCTCCCTCCAGGATGTCACTAATGGGCACTGACCCATTAGTCCAACGGCTACCTCCTCATTAGAACCACAGACCGAACTTGGACTTCTCTGGTCCAACCCGTTAGTACAGCGTTAGGAAATTGTGGTACCCAGATGGAAAGTTACTGTCTTAAAGTCATTCCCCTATTCAGTAACAGGTTGAATAATAATGATGATGGTTGGTAGTGATAGAAATTAACATTGATGCATCTTTTACTGGTGTTTATTCTAAGCATTGGATGTATATGATCTGTTTTATTGAATCCTATGAGCAGGCTTATCAGAAATATGATCATCCCTCTTTTACAGTGAAAAAATATAAGTATAATAGCCAGAGCATAAGAATTCTGAATCTAGAGAGAATATTTCTCTTGATGACTACCTTCTATCCCTTGCTATGCTTAGTTCTTCCTCTTCCTAAAAATCCCTTGAAAAGCATCATTCCAGAGTGGGTCATTCACCATCAAATGGGTTCTTTTCATTAAAAGGGATCCCTTGACTAAAAGCTTGAACAGGGAAAGTGCTCCCTGCTTCCTGTAGCCAAATTCCTGAGTTTTTCGGCATCCTTAATCATCTTTGGTCAGATGGGTTGTCCAGGGTTTCACATGTATAACTAGAAAATTCTAATGGCATGTGTGACCTATTAAAAGCAAATTGCATCACAGGAAATTAAATAGGCAAGACTGAACTGGACAGAAACAAAAGGCAGGGAGAGTTTTAAACTCTAGGATAAGCTAGCAGAAAGTGCTAGAGGACTCAGGGGAATTGGATTACCTCTGTGATTAGAACACAAGGGTTTACTTAGGAAACTTGGTTCCTACCCTCCCAGAGGTGGGGCACTTTCTTAATGATACCATTTCAAAGATGGTTCCTAGGTCCTTGAGAAAGGCATTCCTGGTTGCAGAAGATTTACATCTCAAAAGTTCACAGAAAGAATTTATAATAGCAAGTTTCTAAAAGAAATGCTCCAAGAAAGGGGAGGTCAGAGTCTGAAGTCTGGAAGAAACCTGTTCAAGCATAATTAAGCTTTGGGGAAATTTAAGATCATTATGGTCAGACTGAAGGAGGTGTCATATTTGGGAAGCTAGCAGAGGAAAGATTGCCTACCTAAAGACATACAGTAGACTGTAGGAAAGAAAATTTAGTTTGCATGGTTTTCCTTCCTTTGCTTCAGGGCTCAAGTTTGCCCTTAAATACAACAAAGAAAATGTAAATGTGTAGAATTCATCTCTCTCAGCAGCTGCAAAAAATACATATATTATTGACGTTTACCCTTTTCAGTCCTCCCACACGCATCCCCTATTTGTTGAATAAACTTAAAGATAACATTTCTCTGCCCTGCTGTTTAGCATGTGAAGTAATTACAGAGGGAGCTGCAACATGTTTCTCATCTGTGTCTCTTTATTAAGATAAATATCTTCTTTTGAGATGAAGTCTCCACAGTTTGGTTAAGAGGTTCGAGGAAAGTGAAAATGACAAACACGTACATCTTCAAAGGGAAATGTTAGGACCCAGCGGGTCATTCCTTGGCACTGCCATTTCCCATGCTGCTAATTAATATGCATTTCCTTCTTCTCCATCAGAAGTGAAGTGGGAATGTTCACCTTGGTGACCAGTGACTCAAAATACTCAAACTTTGAAAAATACATCTTTGGAATAAGCTGACTGCCTTAAATGCAGTCCTGATCATGTGCAGGTCTTCAATGCCTGCTCCTGAGAAGTCGTTAGCAGTGTTAGGAAATGCACATGTGGGTTTTTGAGTTTCCTAAATGTGTCTTTGGTGTTGCCGGTATTGCTGAGCCCCTCCTGAAATATAAGAACATGCTTAAAACAGGAAAGAAATGTTTGTTGAATAATAAAGGCATAAACTACAGAGAGCCGCCACTGATGTTCATGCCTTCATTTATTCAACAAAAATGTATTAATTAAGTGACTCCTGGCCACTGAAAACCTACCATGGACTGGGCACTGTCCCAAAGGGCCGGAAACACTGTGCCCCCATCCTCACTGAACTAATATTCCTGTGTGGGAGACAGACAACAAAAACATTTATTTATTTAAAGCTTTTTTTGGAATTGATTTACAGTATTGTGTTAGTTTCAGGTGTGAAAGTGAAAGAAAGTGAAGTTGCTCAGTCATGTCTTACTCTTTGTGATCCCATGGACTGTAGCCTACCAGGCGTCTCCATCCATGGGATTTCTCCAGGCAAGAATACTGGAGTTGGTTACCGTTTCCTTCTCCAGGGGATCTTCCCGACGCAGGGATCGAACCTGGGTCTCCTGCATTGGAGGCAGACGCTGTAACCTCTGAGCCACCAGGGAAGCCCAGTTTCAGGTGTACAGCAAAGTGAATCAGTTATACACATGCACGAAAGTGAAGTCGAGTCCGACTCTTTGCAACCCCATGGATTGTAGCCCACCAGGCTCCTCAGTCCATGGGATTGTCCAGGCAAGAGTACTGGAGTGGGTTGCTATTTCCTTCTCCAGGGGATATTCCCAACCCAGGGATCAAACCCGGGTCTCTTGCATTGTAGACAGACGCCTTTACCGTCTGAGCCACCAGGGAAGCCCATACATATGCATAAATCCACTCTTTTTTCAGTTCTTTTCCCATATAGGCCATTACAGAGTATTGAGTAGAGTCCCTGTGCTATACAGTAGGTTATTATTAGTTATCTATTTTATATACAGTAGTGTGTGTATGTCAGTCCCCATATCCCAATTTGTCCCTCTCCCCTTATCCCCCCAAACAAAATAATTTTAACAGTAAGAAGTTTGGCGGAGACAAATAGGGTCACAGGATGAAAGGTGTTAGCACTGGTTAAAGGGAGGATATCTGAGGTTGCTGGAGGGAAGGGCTCCTCCCAGGAGAGACTGAAGGCTGAAAAGGAGCTGAGCAGGCTATCATCTGGGGAAGTAGAGGCATGGTAATGTGGGAAGAAATTTAGCAGCCTGAGGAACATGGGGAAGGATGGCGTCATGGATTGCAGGGCAGCCCGTAGGACATGTGGCAGGAGACAGTTGTTGCTGGTTTGTGTGGCACTATGAAGGCCATGATATGAATCTGACTTTATTCTAAGTGCAGTGTGGAACCTCCCACAGATTTCAGGGGAGCAGTGTGATCTGAGTAGATTGTGTGATAAGACCCCCTCAGGGCTGTGCTCTGAAACGCATCACCATGTTAGGACCAAGGCTGCACCATCCAGCCAGTGATGACAGAATGCAGTAGGAATACGAAGGTGAACCCATTCCTGGGACACAGGGCTCCTCTGGCTGACTTCAGCTCACAGATCTCCCATTAGTGTCGCTGAACCTTCCTCCCTCTCTTGCACTGTGTCATATATGCAGCATGGTCTGATGGTGCTCCAAGATCCTCTGGTTTCCTCCCCATATT
This sequence comes from Bison bison bison, assembly GCF_000754665.1. NCBI lineage: Eukaryota > Metazoa > Chordata > Mammalia > Artiodactyla > Bovidae > Bison > Bison bison. Next base: position 23,876,158 of record NW_011495018.1, read on the forward strand.
CTGTTAAAGACAATTCTCACAAAATCATCACCTTTATAATTTCATCTACTTTCTGGGGGACCAAGATTAACTCAGAGGCTACTGTGACAACTAGCAAAATCCTTGAAATAAAGAGTTGGAAATTCCTTTCAATGAAATTCCCATGCAAATAAAATTTAGCAATAGAGTGACTATGATGAATTTTATAATTGTATAATCATATAATATGATTATTATATAATGGTAATGTGTGTGTGTGGAAAGTATGTGCAGAGCACAACTGTGCCATAAAAAAGAAAAGTAAAATGTGGTGGGCAGAGTATTAAGTCAGTGAGGACTCAAACTAGAGCTTGAGTGCTGCATGCGTGGAAGGTGGGAAGAGGGGACCATTCTGGGAAAGGGGCCGTGTGTTCAAAGGCCCAGGGGCAGAAACCCGTGATGCAGTCAGAGTGCTCCAGGAGCACAAGGGCTAGACTGGGGACAGTGCATAAAGCTGTGGAGTGAAGCATGGGTCACAGACTAAAGCTTTGGCCTGGAAAAGGAGCTCGGAGGTAAGAGGGATGGGATGTTGACCTTGCCTTCTAGTAAGGTCTCTCTGGTGAGTGTGGAGGACAAGGACCCTGCATTAGGGCTTTGCATGAAATAGAAAGTATAACAGACTTCCTGAGAGGCTGATCTGACTTATAGTAACCCCTCTACTCTGGCGGTCCACAGAGGAATTCCGATCTCTTCGCCTGTCCTTTTCTCCAAACCTGGACGATTACAACCCGGACATTCCTGAGTGGAGGAGAGACGTCAGCCGAGTCATCAAAAAGGCCTTGGTGGAGGTGAGTGTAGCCAGCTCCTTCTGGCCCAGGCCCTTTCCCCGTCTGCCCTTGTCCTTCATGGAGAGGGGACCCTTGCACTAAGAAATGGCAGGAAAGAGCCAGAGACCAGGGGAAGCGGGTGTCATCAGTCTGATACCTGCAAAGCTGAGCCTCCCATGCGCAGACATGTCACAGGTGCCACGGGAGACAGGAAATTGAATAATCATGGGGTCCTTACCCGTTATGTTCTGCTTAGAGACGACCATGGCAATATGTGACAGTCATGGCAGAATTCACAGTTAGCTGTCAGTACGTGTGAAATAGGTACTGGGCATAATACTGAAAGGCATAGAGTGAATACCGTTAGTAAGAGCAGCCTGGGTTCCAGCCCCATGAATGACCAGCACAACAGCCAGTGAGTACCCAGCACAGGAAGGTAGTCATCTTACTATGTCCCAGTTCTTTTTAACAGCATTCCCTTCCCACAACAGCCCCAAGAGCAACATATTATTGTCTTTGTTTGTTGATTAAGCAATTGGGGTTCAGAGAAGTTAAATAACTCGTCTAAAGCCTCACAGCTAATAAGTGACAAAGCTACAAAATTAAAGTGAAGGATCTGAATCCAATCTGGTTTCTGGGAGGGTAACAAGGTGGTATGGTTCATCCCCTTCTGAACAAATGTCACCCACAATTTGACAAGACATCTTCTTCTAGGCACATTCCGCCTGCATACTCCACTTCCATAAACAATCAGAGAAATGGAATATCTGCTCATATAGCTGCTTGGGTTTATTGCACAAACCCAGAAAACCACAAATGACTTTTCCCTAAGGTCTACTCTTCAGTTGCTCAGTCGTGTCTGACTCTCTGTGACCCCATGGACTGAAGCATGCCTGGCTTCCCTGTCCTTTACTATCTCCTGGAGTTTGCTCAAACTCGTGTCCATTGAGTCAATGATGCCAACCAACAATCTCATCCTCTGTTGCTCCCTTCTCCTCCTGCCCTCAATCTTTCCCAGCATTGGGGTCTTTTCTTTGGTTGACTCTTTTCATCAGGTCAACACTTTGTATCAGGTGGCCAAAGTATTAGAGCTTCAACTTCAGCATCAGTCCTTCCAATGAATATTCAGGACTGATTTCCTTTAGAATTGACTGATTTGATCTCCTTAGTGTCCAAGGAACTCTCAGGAGTTTTCTTCAGCACCACAGATTGAAAGCATTAATTGAAAGCATCAATTCTTTGATGATCAGCCTTCTTTATGGTCCAACTCTCACATCCATATGCGACTTCTGGAAAAACCATAGCTTTGACTAGCTGGACCTTTGTCGGCAAAGTGATGTCTCTATTTTCTAATATGCTGTCTAGGTTTGTCATAGCTTTTCTTCCAAGGCGTAAGCGTCTTTTAATTTCATGGCTGTTATCACCATCTGCAGTGATTTTGGCACCCAAGAAAATGAGGTCTACTCTTAGCCTAAGAGAAAAGTCATTTTAGGATTAGTTATATATTCTCTCCTGCACCTGACGCATGGTGCCTCGTGACACAAAGGGATGAGGAGAGTTAAAGACGTTCAGATAACCCCTGCTCAGAAAACTGATCTCACATTCAGCCTTTTTGCAAAGAGCTGATGTTCCCATAATCATACCATTGTCTTTGTGAATATTCATTTAGCACTTTAAAAATTCCAGAAACTCTTCTCAGTGTTTTGCATTTTTAGACACATTTAATCACAAAAAAGAAACCTAGCTTATGGTGTAGAAATGGATAGGATGATTATCCCCATTTTACAGGTGAATAGAGGCAAATAACTTGCCCAGGGTTGTACAGTTTGAAGTCAGGCTCTGGAGTTAGACCTCAAGGTTTAAATCTTGATCAAGTAGTTTTCTTCCCACTCCACTCTGCTGCTGTCCTTTGCCTTGTTAAATGGAGAGACAAGAGTAATTGGAATAGTGGGATGGAGAAGGGTTATTTTCTCTACCTCTGGGTAAATGCCATCTCACCTTTGTCTTAAGGACTCTGAGCATCTATGACATTGTCGGTGGCTAAACATTATGGCCACCAGGGGGCAAAGCTACCAAACCACAGGCCTCTTTATCCTTGGAGCTGCTTGTCACTAGTGTGACAACTGGTTTCTCTTCTCTGCTGTCCTAGAGAGATGACTTATAGCCTTCAGTGAACCCACAGCCCACCTTCTTCAGAGATCTCTGTCCCTGTAGATCTCCTAGGCAGCTGTCCAACACCCCCAGTTGCTTATCAACCAAGCATTAGTTCAGCAGTGATGTTTTCCAGGCTGGTTTCTCTTCACATTAGTTTGAAGGGGATCAGATGCTCCGGGATGCCACCCTTCCAGCAGCTGTCCACTAGGTTAGATATGACTGCTCGTTAATATTTCTTGGCCGCTGCAGAGCACAATCAGCTAAATGCAGAACAAACAGGTTGGCTTCACATCCCTCAGGATAAGAGGTGATGGAGTGGAGGGAGTTTTGAAGACTCCGTGGTTACTCAATCCTAAGAGGTGGCTGAACCAGCCCTTGTTCCTAGCTCCCCACTTTGGCTTTGAGATAGTAAATATTCTCAGCCACTTCCTTAAGTCCTAAAGAACATGCCCTATTGCCAGGTGTCCCCTAATAAGCTCTATAAGAAGCTCAACTGGATGTCAACTTAATTGTAGTTTTCTTCCTATTCATTCTGTAATGAAATTCAATATGTAAATCATTGCCTTTTTCCTCATCAACTGGGGTTTTTCTATTGATATTTTGCAATGGGATCTTTCATTGAAAGTCCTTCAGTAAACATTGTCAATGATAAGGATGAGTTTAGACATAATACTTGAGCTTAGCATCCTGGAGGGCTATAAAACTGTATGATACCAGCTGGGACAGGAGCTGCTTTGTGTGCCAGGAGAAAGAAGGCAGGAGAGCCCTGGTTAAGACAGAAGCATCATGGTCAGACCAGGGTTCCAAACTGAGTGTCGCCACTCGTTACTTAGATGGCATTGAGCCACTGTTGGGCTTTCCTCCGTCTACTGTCTGTCCCGTAGCAGAAATAGGGATGTACCATCCAGATTCCCCTTACGGGAGATACAGTTGCCTTAGCTGCTGGGAGAGCTGTGGGCAGAGGTTTCAGCTGCCTTCCCCCAACGTTGTGTCCTTTTTTGAGTGGCTCGTGTCCAGTGATGCCTCAGCTCAACCTCAGGCAAATCTGAAGGGCCATTCAGATTTCTCAGGCAAATCTCATTCCCTGCAAGGTCTTCTGAGCTGACCTTTATCATAGCTCAGCTTCTCCCTCTACCCATTCTTGCTTCCTTGCCTTCAGTCCTCTAGCTGTTGATTCTAAGAATGTCCCCTAATAAACACCCTACATGCTAAGCTCAGAGCCAGCTTCCTGGGGACTCGCAACCTGTGTCTTCACCTGCACAGAGAGGTATAGTAATACTTGCTTCAAAGAGTGCTTGTGGGAGATTACATTGCATTATATTAAGAAGTTCTTAGGACAATGCCAGACACATGGAAAAGATCCAGCAAATGGAATTTCTTAGTACTTCAAGAAAGATATAAAGGTAGATTTCAGAACCCAACAATCACCTAACTGGAAATCATGAAAAAATATACTGAAGTGAGTGGACTTTATGTTCTAGAACTTCATGATGTTCTAGCAGCAAATGTATAGAAAAGACATTTGGCGGAGATACACAGAAACATTTGCAAGAAAAGACTGGCTGTTGAGAAATTGTAGATGAGTCTATTCAGTTAAGCCTAAGATGACTGTGTGAGCTGTGGATAATTAGTGTAGGAAGGAAAGGTGGGACCATATTGCTGAAGGCTTTGAATGTAAATCTAATCCACTTGGCAGTGGTAATTTGTGCATGAATTTGGATGGGGATACATAATCTGAGTTGGACTGTAAGGGGATAAATCTTTAAGCATTGATAGTAGTCTGTTTCCTGGAGATGGGGAGGCTGTTGTAAAGATTGAGGGGAGTGAACATAGAGGCTGAATTGAGATATTAACAAGGCGGGGGTGGGAGGAATTTAAATAGAAAGGAACCAATAGGATCACTTGTCAATATCTCATAGGCTGCTTAGATAGGATGTGGAAAGGAGAGTGTCATGTCATAAGTGAGATAAGGCTTCCCACTGGGGTATCTGGGAAAAGAGTGCCTCCATTCATCCACATGCAGAATGAAGATTTTGGAGTAAATGTGAGGAGTTCTTGTACAACAACCAAATGACATTCTGACTGAATGCTCCAGAGAAATACTGAAATTGTAGCCAACTGAATTCTAGAACCATCTAGAAAGTAGGCTCAATAAAGAGGAAGTTTTGAGTGATGTGCATGATTTTAATAGAAGGTTGAAGCGTAGCAGGGGGAAGGGTTAAGAGAGCTTCCTTAGCTGATCATTAGGGTCTGATGCTTTGGAGAACTCAACAGACACCTGGAGGCTGTGGTCTGGGGTGTGCTATTAGGTTAGGTGATAGAGGTATGCCTGGTGGATTTGGAGGGAATGCTAGTGCTTCGAGGAAGGAGGAAGCTAGGTTAGAAAGTGTTATAGCTCCAGGGGCAGAAGATAAGGCTTAGTGACAGCCTTCTCACTGACAGGGTCCACTTACTTTTACAAAGCAGGTACTACCATCATGCCACTTTTTAATTTAAGGGGATGCAAAGTGTTTATGGTCTCATGGGGATAGAGCAGGGGGCCAGACTTCAGAGTCTGGCTCGAACCCATCTCTGGCCTTTGCATCCCTCCCCAACAAGTGCACCCAGGACCCTGCTTTCACACTCCCATCTCCACACCCGTGTGCCTTCCTACTGCACCACCCCACAGGTCTCATGGTTCCTTCTCATCAGCTTTCTTTCCCCCAGGACTCACGTGTGCCTCTGCGTCTCTCCCTCAGGCCACCGGGGTTCCGGGCCAGCACATCTTGGTGGCAGTGCTGCCTGGCCTGCCCACCGCTGCCGAGCTCTTTGTCTTACCCCATCAGGACCCCACAGGAGAAAACAAAAGGCCAGCTGAGGACCTGGAGCAGGTGAGTCCCCAGGTAGCATGCCAGCTTCTCCCTCTCTGAGCCACGACCCTGCTAGTGCCTGACCAGGACAGCAGCTCTGGGGGTCCCCACTTGGGGACCCTTCCACCTTCCCATCCTCCCTAAAGAAACGTAATCTGGAGCTTTAACTACAGCATCACCAGAAAACACGTGCAAGAGTGTGTATTGTCAGCAGTGGCTAAACCACTGAGGGTATATCCATCTACAGTGCTTACAGTAGACAAGATAAATCTGTGTACTGACATGGCAAACTGTTCAAGGTATTAGGTGGCAGGAAAAATGCAAGAGGCTGAACAATGTGTAGAAGTCGAATCGATTTATGTTGCTTCACAAACTTGCATCATGAGAATCAAAGTCAGAGTGAAGTCACTCAGTCGTGTCTGGCTCTTTGCGACCCTATGGGCTGTAGCCCGCCAGGCTCCTCTGCCCCTGGGATTCTCCAGGCAAGAGTACTAGAGTGGGGTGCCCCTTTCTTCTCCAGGGGATCTTCCTGACCCAGGGATCGAACTCAGGTCTCCCGCATTGCAGGCAGACTCTTTACCCTCTGAGCCACCACAGAATCCCTGAGAATCAAATGGCGTATCTTTATAAAAAGGCACAACTTTTATACAAATCATGAGTCCTCTTTATCACCAGCAGTCTACGATGATTTGAGTTTATAATGAATGAGTAATATTGACTCCAAGTACCTCCCCTGGCTATGGGATTCGCTTTCCTCATCTCCAGCACCTCTGGAGTATTAGACAAGTCTGTAACTATAAA
>NW_011495018.1:23882846-23899472 GCF_000754665.1 Bison bison bison
TTAGAGTGTGTGTGTGTGTGTGTGTGTGTGTGTGTGTGTGTGTGTGTATGGGTGTGTGAGAGAGAGGTTCTCTCTCTCCTGCTTGCTTAGATCTTTTTTCTCCCATTCTTCCTTTTAACTTCAGATTACCCATCTCTGTAGTGAGCATTGGGCTTCCCAAGTGGTGCTAGTGGTAACAAACCTGCCTGCCAATGCAAGTAGATATAAGAGACACGGATTCGATCCCTGGGTTGGGAAGATCCCTCAGAGGAGGGCAACCCACTCCAGTATTCTTGGCTACAGGATCCGGAGGACAGAGGAGCTTTGGTGGGCTATGATCCGCATGGTCACCGAGAGTCAGACACGACTGAACCAACTTAACACGCACGCGTAGTGAGGATTATTACTATGATGATGTCATTATTGTTGTTCTTATTCTTCACCCAGTTAAAATGATCAGTCTTGGTCTGGTCACCCTGTTGGAAACTATATGACTTTGGTTTCTCAATGCTCTCTGACAGATATATTAAAAACAGGATTCCTCTCAGACACTAAGTAAATATTAACTTTTTCTCCTTTTAGTACTTGGAGCTTTTCAGTTTACTTAGAATTAACCCATAATCTAGTCCCTTGATCTCTAGTGTCCAAGATAACTCGAGAAACCTCTATCACAGCCTTGTTAGCAACAACCTCAAATTACAACCTGGCCCACCTCCTAGGACATGCCCACCTTTCAACAGTCGCTTTCCCAGTTGGCAGAAGACTCACGTCTATATTTTTTTTTCATGTGCAAACAACAAGTAACAGAGCTGTCAAGGAAAGTCCCAGTGAACCCCATCTCCTAATGAACTGCACTTTAACATCGGACGGCAGGGAACCCGACAACTTTGCGTCTGACTTTGCTCAGCCCTCGCTTTCTGCTTCCGGTTATATTCTGTAAATTATTCTCTGCACCTGCAGTTCAGTGGGAGAAAGAATGGAGTATTTCTTATCACCACACTGCTGATGAGACCTAGAAGGGTGTAGATCCCTATCCAGAGAATTTAGGTTGAGACATGTATATTTGTGCCTCCTCTGGAAATCTTATGGCTTGCCCATGAAATCCAGAATATCATCTTCTCAATATGGAAGAGTCCAGATTTAGGGCCAGCTAAGTTCCCAGGTACCACATCATCGGCACATCTCATTCTCTCTCTAAAATATAGTTTCTAGATGTTTATTTTAGAGAAAATGTAGAAAGAAGAGGCATGTGTTCTCTGAAACCTGGTTTACTTGTGTGAGTGTATATCTTGCTGTCTGTTTTCCCTAGAGTTCTTCTTTCTCTTTATCTTATCTGAGTGTCTTCTCCGGAGACATTCTCAGAGACCTGAGTGAGTGTCCCTGAGGCAGCCAAGTATCATGTACTGATGAGCCATTAATCAGAGACCCTAAGGCAGCTGGCTTGGCTTGCTCGAAAGCTGTGGAACTTAACATTCAGTGGCTTCAGTTCAGATATGTTTTAGATAGCGAGTTCAGATATGTTTTAGAAAGACCACAGGTTTGGAGAAATATAGACCAGGTTTCTAGCTTCAGCTCTTATATCCATTGCTTATATCTTATAGATGAGGAAAATTCAGAAAAGATCAATAATCCAGCCAAAATCACATAATCAATAATACTTGTCTCATAGGATGTTTGATAGATCATTAAAGAAGTGCTACAGCAAAGCCCTTGACCTATAGAGGTTACTCAATAAATGGTAAATAGATAATGGTTACATTTATGGATATTTTGTGATAGGAGAGTATATGAGAAATGCAAAAAATATATATAGGCATATTAAAGACTAGGATAGTCCGCGGCATGCATTGGCAGAAAGAAGATGGTGAAAATAAGGAGAAAAAGATTAATGAATGGAATTACAGGAAAGAACAAAGATACCAGGAAACAGGAAGAACACGTGAATGAGTAACTAGAGGGAAGATGACTCATCTAAGTTATCAGGCAGATGGATGGCATTGAGGGAAAGCAGCAGAGTACCAAGGGAGATTGTAACTTTGGTTAAGGGAATTGCCAATGTAGCAGCCTTATCCAGGAATGAAACTAATTTCAGCGACCCAAACCTAGCATATGAGAAATCAGTGTCTTATGGAAACTGTTATTACCCAGTTAATAAGTACGCTAATGAAATCAGTATGTAAACTAAGCCTTGTGTCCAGAACCAGCAATACCGGTGCTGCCCACAGGAATCCTGTAGTTATGATCCTGAGAGGTCCTTTCATTCTTCTCTCTGATGCAGTCACTTTGAAATTAATGAAGTCAGACCCCAACCGAGAGCTGTGAATTGCCTAAGGAGATGCAACTCTTTAAGGAGAAGGAGATTCTAGTTCTGTTTCTGCAAGTTGAGTTGCCTCCCAAGTCTAGTGGGTCCCCTTGTTCCATCATGCTGCCTGTGTGGATTTGGGTACCACTTGACTTCTGCAAGGCCCCCAGATATCAAGGCTGCTGCCCCAGGAAATGAGCAACAGATGCTTTGCTTTGAGTTTTGTAGGGTTTTTTCCCCTGATGAAATGAACATATATTCTGTTCAAACAGATTTCTCTGGAAATTTGCAGTTATGAGCTTATTTAGTTGGGAAGTCCAGCTCAGGCATGGATAACTCAGAGAGGAAGTATCATCAGCTTACTCCCCTGTCTTCGTCTCTCCTGCTTTCTCTATCTCTTTCTGTTGTGACCACATGAGAAGTCTGCCTAAGAATGAGGCCAGCACATAGGAAGATGAGAATGGCCCCAGGAAGCCCCAGTCTTTTATTTAGTCATCTTACCAATTCCATTCAAAAGACAGTGCCTCTCCCCTGAGTGCACCCCAAAAGCCCAGGGTGATAATTCTCAAAGGCTCGACTTTGGTAAAGTGGAGATGTCTCAACTAGCCTGGTAGTCAGAAGGCTAGGGCTCTGTCAGTGGTAACTCAATGTGTCATACCCTCCCCAGATCAGGAGTTAAGGGAGCCCCTCCTAAATCAAATGGGCTGAGAATAAAGAAGGACATGGGTCCTTAAAGAGAAATATGGGGGGGAGAGAAGGAACTGGAGGCAGGCAAAAGCAACTGACTTCCTTTGTCATAAATTACATAGAAGTTGCAACTGAGTGCAAAGTGAAAACAACAACCAGGACCCCACTCCTTTAAAGGCTGCTCTCTGAATTAGATGGAACTTGGGAAGAGCTGGCTTTATGCTCTCTCTCTCAATACTCTGGCCCCTTTCTTGTAAAGTTACTGCACAGAATTCCCAGCAGGGGAAAAAGTGGGACCTGGCCAGGTGGACCCTGATGACTAGGCGGGCAGGGCCCAAGCAAAGGGCTCTTGGCTCTCCTCCCTTACTTCCTCTAACAGCATTCCCCGGAGAGGACAGATGCTGGCTTAGATCAACTTATCTTGTCTGTGAAATAAATTGAAAATTCCTCACAGTGAGAAGCACTTGACCTTGTTATCTGGATAACGTTGGGCTGGGTTAATCAAGTGACCTCTGTCTGGGAGGGTTCCACCACTCTCGACTTCACATCTCCAGAGAGTGAGAAAAGGCTCACTTGCCCTTAGCTGGCCTCATCAGGGATTAGACCCTCTTGCTACCTGAGGCCAGCTGCTCAGGTGTGGAGCATATCCCACTTCCTGCACCACTGTACTTGCTGGCTTCTCTCTGAGTCCTCAGAGGTGAAAAGCTTTGTATCTGGCTTTCCTGGACGGAGGAAGGGCCATCATGCTGTGTTTGTGATGCTGTGCTGGGGCGATAGGGAGCCTGCATGTTGTCTTGCTGAATCCTTAAAGGGCACAGACATATTTAAAGGAAACATAATGACTATGGACAAAATGTCAACCACCAACAACGAATTTCGTCTTTAATTGTTTGTGTTGTCATATACATTTGACAGGTGCAGAAACCAAAATCCAGGGAAAGAGGAAGTGCCTCTGAAAATGGAACAGGTTATTGGCAATAATTTTAGAAATAAGATTCATTGTGAAATGTAATAAATAATCTTAGACCATTTTCGATATACTCAGTCTGCCCTGTCCAGATTTTTCAAAGAGAGAAATTGTAGAAATATTTTGAAGTTCACAAGGAAAGTCACTAAAATGGGAAGTTATAATCAAAAGAATAGGTAAGAGTTGTGCTGAAAGAATAACAGCAAAAGGAGAAGGAGAGAAGTTTGGAGCTGGTGATGGGGAATTTAGGGAAAGGAAGTGAACTGGGACACATTATTTCTTCATTATGTCATCCAGGAAGAACTTCTTAGACACTGTAGTCAAGCTGATGCTTTGATGCTAACAAAGAACAGAATTGATAAGTAGAAGTCCTGTTTGGCTTCACTGCTTCTTCCATGTATTAAACCAGAAATCATGATAATTGGGAAAGATCTTTCTCTGTTAATTCCAAAAGTAATATCATTCAATCACTCTTTGACGAGGCCTTAATAACCTAACAGGGTCAGGCTTGACTATGTCCATTCCAAGGTAATCCCAGGCAAGTCTCCTAAACTTGGCACCAAAATGTTCCTTAAGTTCAGTAGGGTTTCCATCCCTCCTCGCAACTTCAGATAAGCATTAGTTGTATGGCCCAATATAGCTTTGCCATCGATAAATCTGCTAAAGCCCATTTTCAGTGTGTATTCATGGTTTCACTCTGTACCATTTCTCTGGGTGTCATGTATCATAAATTACTACTTCTCTGCTGTCCTTAAGCTTCATGTTTCAGCATTTGACATTTCCATTCTCATGATCTGAGAGTCGATTTTCCTCTGTTGGTTTCTTTAAGCACTGTTTGGATATTGAATGTGTTCTTTACGTGGTAGTGATCTATTCTGTTGACCAAACATCTCCAGCTCACCATTTCTGGGTACCAGTAGGGTTATACCATGAGGCTCTTCTGTAAGCAGAGCCGGGTGATTAATTCTGGCCAATGAAGTGGGAGCAGAAGTGATGCGTCACTTCCAAGCTGAAGTATTCAAATTTTATCTCTAGAACCCAGAGAACTCTTCTTTCCCCTCCTCTGGTGGTGTGTACAGCTGAGGGGGCTGATCTACCAGCCAGTGTCCCTGTGTGACTATAATGAGCACAGCATCACAGCAGATCCCATGGAGCATTAAGCAGAAAGCACACTTCCTTTGTTTCAAGTCCTCCAAATTGTAACATCGTTACCTCAGCTTGACCCCTGTTCTGATTACCACACTCAAATTTCATGCTTGTAAAGAAGCTGAGAAGGAGAATTGGTGTTTTTCATGTACCTGGTCCCTTCCACAGCACCCTTTTGATAGCATCTTTCCAAGTATTTGTACTGAATTGCCACTGTCTATTTAAGTGGTGGTTTAAATGAAGTGTGGGTTGCACTTGAATCATAGGCATATTCCATCAAATAGGCAGACGCCAAGAATAATAGATTTTTCTTTGCTCATGATTACTTAGCTGAAGGAGAATAGACAATGGAGAGCAGCAGAAGAGGGGTGACTGTACAAAGGTAAATGAAATTTGCTAGGATAACACTTGCACTGCACAGAGAAGGAAAAATGAACAGATTCAGCTTGTTTCAGGAGGACCGATCTCCCAGCAATTACACACCATTTCACTCGAGTCTTTATCATGCAAGCTTGTGTTCTTTCATTTAGGCTGTCACCACGCTGTTCTATAGTCCCAGTTTATTCTATTCTTTTCATGGCCAAAGACTCTCGCAAACATTATAAATTATATTAACTGTTGAATAGGATGTAGCAGTCCTGAGGCTACGGTTAGGAATTGCCTGTAGCTCAAATTGGTCAGATGACACAGGCCTGGTGTTATAAATCATGTGCTTCACAGTTAGATGAGAAATAGAAGCGTAGTTAATGATATACTACAATTTTTTATCTCCTAAATGTGCTCAGCTGGACCTCCTCCTGTATACTTTTTGTGTCTCTGTCAGCTGGCTCGAGGGAAATGTTTTTTTTATGGAAATGCCCTAAGATGAGGAGTCAAACAGAATGAAATTCTAGTCTCAATTCTTCAAATATTAACAGGATAAACGTAAGAGTGTCCTTTAGGCTTCATGTTGCTTTCAATGGAGCTATGTTGTCCTAGGGAAAAAATAGTGAGAAATATGTAACTTTGCCAACAGAAAGTTTTAATGCATAGATATTATACATTATATATTGTATATATGAAAATATATGTAATAATTCACAAATGATGAAAACAATACAGGATAAATGCTTCTGCAGGTGGCATGGAAACATTTAAAATATTGTCAAAATCTGTCAACAGTTTCGTACTCATTTACTTGCATAGAGAAATGCATGGTTCTAATTGAGTTTATTCTTGTATGCAGTGTAAATTTTATTTAGTTCTATTTCTGTGTATAAGTTCTTTTGCACACCACAAAGCATGTTGTTATCTTTTTTGTGTGTTCTTTGATGCAAGTGAAATCCATGAAATATACTTTCTCTGCTACCATTTTTGCATAGCCTGTTTAATTTTGTAAATGATACAGATAAAACCAATGAAGCAATGTTATAAACCAGAACAAATTTGGGAAGTTAATTATTTTCTTCATGGGACTCTCCTGGAGATTATAAATTAGAAGTATGTTGTTCAGATGAACACTTTTCTAGTTTCTCATCTATATCTCTTTCTTGAGGAAGAAACATTGTCAGGAAGAAGAAATACATATCACTTCAGCAAGTTGGAAGAGAGAAGTCTTTCTCATGCATATATACAGTCCCATTTTGTTCATGGGATGGACTCTGAAAAACAGGACAATTTCTTAATTACTTCCGATATTTTCTTATTCAAGTTAAGGTATTTTTTCTGCAAATACAATTACAAATGTATGTGCACAAATGTATGTGTATGTACATGTGTATGTGCATCAGCATATTAATTTTATACATGATTATATATTTCACACATATATACATACACATTTCTCTGTGTGTATGTTTATTTAAGAGCCAAACCTTTCTGTTTAACCTCTACTAAAAATGCACTATCAAATTCTTAGAAAGATCTTACTGATTGAATGATAAGAATAAGATAGAATAGGAACTTGCACACCGTACCACTTTACAGAACACAGAGGAAAACCATTCTACACAATCTGTGTTAGAAATCTACTCGTCCTGTAAACCTTGAGCATTCTGGAAGTTTCTCATTACCCAGGAAAAAGAGTAGCTTATATAGAAAGAATAAAGCTGTTTCAACATAATTTTATCACAACCTTGTTTTCCTGCACAGTCTGCTAACTGGAAATATTTGAGAGGCTGAGCTTGAACTGGATCCCAGGTGCGTGACATGGGTCACGGGTCACTGACAGTCATCCCAAGTTCCTGCTGTTAAGCAGAGAAGTTCATGTGCAGGGCAGTTCAGTTCCAGTTCAGTTCCATCACTGAGCAGGGACCTCTGCGAGAGACTCTGTGCTTGAAAACAAAGCTGTCAGGCCCTGCTTAATTGATAAAAGGATCAAAGGTGTCATTTTGGCAACTCAGTGGACTGAGTGAAAGTCCATAAATATAAAAAGAAAACTAATTTAAGAATTTAACTAGCAGAATGATATTCAGAAAGCATCTAACTAGACTTAAATAGCATATGAAATAGAACATTACATTGGTTCTTCGAACATTAGAAATGAGGCAAGGAGACCAGATAATAGGAGTGTGGTTTTCTCTGATAGCTTTTCACAAATTACTCAGAAGGATGAGTGAAACAGCAGATTGATCTGGTTTTTTACTTTAAAAACATGAACAGTTTTACCTTGTCTAGAAAACCTTGCCTTATACCGTTACTACCTAAAATGAAGTCCTTTGTCATTTGTTGGAGTTAAATATTTCATGGCCCAGAATTCTGGGGGTGTGCCCGGTACAGATGCATCAGCCTGAGGATGCATGAAACAAGAGTCAGCCAACACGTTAAGTTGTGGTTATGCTTTGTTTCAAATGTATAATTTATTATATATTTGAAATAAATACATACAGGGAAGCCTGACCTGCTACGGTTCATGGGGGCTCTCAAAGAGTCGAACACGACCTAGCAACTGCACTACAACATCATAAGCTATTATTTTAGTAGAACAATATTTATCATCAACAAATACCCATGAACTACCTATTCTTGGAAAGTTGGGTAAGAGGAGGGAAGCAAAATAGGGAATAACATGGAGTTTACTATTAAAAAGTAAAATAAATGGGTCTGAATCTCATCAGAACTTGTAAATTCTACATATTTGCTTCTTTTAAGTCCTTGTGTATAACAAATGCACTCTCAAAGAAACCCAGGGTGATTTTTTAAAACTAATACCATGGTAATTTTTTAACCGTAGAAATGATCTGATTTCCTAATTGTTTGTCCTATTTTGTAGCAATTTGAATATAAAGTCAAGCCATGCTTAGAAAATAATTCTATCTGCATATTTTGGACTAAAAACTTAAAATCATATACAACTCACTTATATCACTCCCAGGTATAATATCAGGATGCCTTGATCAGCATGGTAAATATTGCTCAGCATGTTTGTATATCGTCGCTGTGACAACTTCAGTGGCACTCACTCACTTTTCCTTTCAGATATCAGAACTGATGATTCACAAGCTCAACCAAAACTCTGTGCACTTTGAGCTGAAGCCGGGGGTCCAAGTCCTTGTCCACGCAGCCCACTTAACAGCAGGTCAGTGTTCCCATCCCTGGGTTCTGGCTAGTGGCTCTGGCAGAAGGGGATCCCAATTTGTTTCAGCAAAACAAGACTAACTGGTGTCACTGCTGATCAGAAATAGGGCTTCGTTCTTTGGAGGTTCTTTTGCTTGTCTTGTTTTTGTTTTTTTTTTTTGCCTTAATGGGGACCAGCAAGGTGAGAGAAAAAGTTGATTTTCCTGCCTGGTTCATGGCAAAAACCATCAGTGAATCACTTAAAATTCCCTCAAATAATAGCATATTTCATCTTACAGAAATCTTGAAAATAAAGTTAACTTTACAAATAATGTTTTTTTTTTTTTTCTGGTCTTTCTGTAAGACTTTATTTTTAAATCATTCATGCTATGAAGAATTTTCTTTCAGTTTGGGATAAAGAGGCACAATAGAAATAGCTGGGACTTAGAAGCTGTCCAGGGCCATAGCCAGGAGCTGAACCCCAGGCTTGTCAGTATCTTACAAATGAATGAATGTCACTGAATTTCTGTCTCTTCACTTGTACAAGATGATGGGGAAAATATTCTTCCTAAGGCCATATAGAAGTCTCAATAGTAATTCAGGTAGTTCCAAGTATATAGAAATAGATATTATTGTGCTATATTAATAATAAATTAACACCAGGTATTGGGTCCTTATTTTTGCAGAGTGCTATACTGGTGTTGCATAAAGGCCAGCAGGCAGTGGCCTTTGCCTTCAGAAGTATAATCTAGTTGTGGTGTTTCAGAGTTTGGTGGTGACCATGGTGGTGGTACTTTGGGGTGGGGGAAGTGGGCAGTGGGGGGATCTCTGAACAAGTGAAATGCATAAATGCCTTTACAGAGAGGCAGTAGCACATTTCTGAGTGCCTGGACTTTGCAGTTTTGCAGCCAGACCATCGGTTTCGGTCTTGCTCCATCACTTTCTTAGTATATAGACTCTGAGAGGAGACTTCTCTACAGCATCTGGAACAATGGAATTGTGTGAGGGTCAAGTTAGTTTAGGTTACACACATAGGGTAATGCCTGGTGCAGAGTCAAGTGTTATTTTTCCTTTTATCCTTTTTCATTATTAACAATCAAAGTTTTATGAGAAACTTAAAGCAGTTGTAAATTGCAGCCAGTCAAAATGACACAGGAAAGCTTCATAGAGGAGGTGGTCTTTGGGTCAGACCTTGAAAATTGGATAGGATTGAACTGAAGAGATTATTCCAAGCATAATCTTGGAGTAATCAGGGAAGGAACATGAAAGCCCTGAATAAGTAGAGACAAGGAGCAGGTTTTTCCAATTCCATTCTCTGGTTTCCTGGAGGTTCCGGGAGGTGTGCTTAGGTCTAGAAGAAGGCCAAGCAGGTTGGCCACTGGCCTCTTTTCTACTTGGATTCCATCTTTTTACTTTATTAGGATTTCATAAAATGTTTTTCCTTAGAAAAAAGAAAAAAATGCTGACTTAAAAAACAAACATATAAAAGTCACTGTGCTAAGCACGGGACATGGAGGTGAAAGGTGGAAATATGCCAGGCTGAGCTATTTCTTCTTCCTGTGGTGGACTCTGGGAAGCCGTGGAGACCTAGGAGCAGAGATGTGACTGATTCAGAGTCACCTGAGAAAGGTGACTCTTAGGAGCAAGGATGGAGTAGAGCCAGCTTGCTATGCTGCAGCAAATGGATATAGTCAGTTGCATCCATCAACAGACATTTATTGAGTTGCTGGCTACTCTGAGCCAAGAAGTGTTCTCAGCATGAGATAGAGCCTCTGCCTTCATGAAGATTCCATCAGTGGAGAAGGCTGGGCAGGTAACACATTGAAAGTGACACTTTACAAATCATACTGATGGTAAAAGGTACTGAAGAAAATAAGAAAATATAAGAGAGTAGAAAGGGACTTCCCCAGTGGCCCAATGGTAAAGTATCCGCCTGCCATGCAAGAGACACAGGTTTGATCCCTAGGCCGGAAAGATCCCCTCAAGTAGGAAATGGCAACCCACTCCAGTGTTCTTGCCTGGAGAATCCCCATGCACAGAGGAGTCTGACAGGCTACAGTCCATGGACGCGCAAAGAGTTGGGCATGACTGAGCACGCGCACAGAGAGTAGAAAACAATGGAGCACCTATGAGGGCAGCTTGTAAGCCTAAGGCCTGAACAAACTGACCGCAGAGCGTTTGATGATCTTCTTGGCCGTTTCCTGCCAAGAAGATTGGCCTTTGATCTTTGGTGAGCAGTGGTGGCACATGGCAGTTACACATAGTTGGTTAAACTGGAAAACAAACTCCAGAAACATCCCTTGTCATCAGCCCAGTGGCCAAGCCACTGACAGTTGTTATCATATCACTCTCCAAAGATGGTTTGATTAGTTTCCTAAAGTTGCATCTTACTTTATATATTAGTTAAGGATGCCTTTCTGTGATGACATCTGGGATCCAGAATTTAAAAAAAAAAAAAATCCAGAAAGTGGCTAATGATCTGAAACTGCTTTGACCAGCGACTTGGCCTGGAAAATGGATATAGCAAAGGCACCCATGGATCCGTAGTTCCATGGAGGAAAGAAAGGTCATTCCTGATAACCAGGAAAAAATAATTCCACGGGTCTAAGTTCCAGTTGGCAAAGAGTAAAGCAAAGTTGGGAAGATGTAGAAAATTTATCCAATTAATATTCATGCTTCATCCTGTAGCTGGAGATCAGTACTCAGATCCCTCAGAGAAGGGGCTGGCAAAAGGGAGTGTATTACTGGGAACTTAGGTAAGCATGCTGAGATTAGAAGGACAGACCTCTGCAACATAGATGTGTATTCTGCAGGGTTGCCAAGGGAACAAAAGGAAACTGGAGTTTGAGGCAAAAGCCCGAACTTAGACTGAGCCATTTTGGAGAGAGTGAGAAAATTATCTGGCTTCCAGTCATCCAGGCTGTCCCAGGTTCTTCTGAAAGTATCTCTCATACACCTTTGACAGTGTAATTTGAAACCTGATTACCTGGCCTTTTGTGCTTCCTAGGATGGCCATAGTGAACGTGTATGTGGGTAATCAGCTCCCGTTTGAAGAATAAAAGAAGAGACTGTCAAGGGCTGACATAGGAATTGAGTCTTGGAAATTTTCGCTGTATTGATTTTAGCCATGTTGTCATAATAGCGTTAGGACTGGCAGTTCCAAGGGAGAGAGGTACAAAGTCGATTTCAGCCAGGCTTTCATATGCAAAAGGCAAGGCTTGTGTTAAGGCTGGCACTCTTCAATGACTGACGAGAAAGTAGAATATAGGAGTGATCAGTTTCATGTTGGAGATTGTTCCTAAGGTAACTCTACCTACCTGATTTTTTGTTTTTAACTGTTTGAACAGAGGGTAGATAGACTATGGTATCAAGGCAGTGGAGGGAATTCTCCTTTCACACATAGGAAATTTGGCATGTTGGGTAGGTGATCAGTTGGATGAGAGAGTTGCCACCATTTGTTTAAGTTGACATTAACACATCCATATTGGGATGGCTAGGAAGAGAAAGCAGAAAAATATCCCCTTTCTTGCCTGGGGGAAAGAAGACATGATGAGGAAGAGAATTTGATGCCGAACTTTCACCTAAGCTCCCTTCCCTTTCCTTTCATCCCCCTTACAGGCAGGAGAAAACAAAAATAAAATACAATCTCAAAAAAGGGAAGAAGGACCACTGCTTGCAACATTTCATGTCTCATAAGCAGGATTGCTAATACCTTCCCAGGGACCATTCCAGCACACCGCTGCATACCATTAATTGCTTAGCAGATGTTCAACAGCCTTCTTTTAAAAATATTTGAGCCAGAGTATATTGCTGGTGGGAGGGGCAATGCATAATTTGGTTTGTCTCCAAGGAAAAAGAACTGTCTCCTTTCAGGAATTTACTAGCCTTGCTTTGTTTTTCAAATTCAGTTCCCTGTTTGCTTTTATGGGAACACAAGGTAAGCGTTTCCAGGTACCTGGATGTCATTAGAGACAGGATTTCGTTTGTTTCCCCCACATGTTCTGATTGGGAATTCATTAAATTTGGTATCTAAGTGAGCTAAACTTTGAATGCAGTCCTTGTTTTGTTTTTAGCTCTTCCCGTGCTTCTCAGTTTCTGTACAATTCCTCCTGGGGTCCTCACCGCTCGTGACAGCGGCATTCCTGAAACTCTCTTGAAGTAAAGATTTCAGATTGTGTGAGAATAAGAAGGGATGAGGAGCTGTTATCAAGAAGTTTTAGAGAGGGCCATGCCTTGAGTGGCTCTCTTTGGCTCTTAGGACCCCGTGGCAGCTGGCGTCATGTTTAGCAGACAGAGGGAGTATGACTCAGCCAAGCTGGGGGCTAGACGGAAGCACTGGTGTTTTGATGGAAGTGTACTTTTGCTCATGGTATTCCCAATTGGAGCATTACTTCCCTTTCTCTAATTTTCTACATCGTTTAAGTGTCTTTCTATTTTAAGGCTCAGCTCAATGTTAACCTTTACATGTTGTTTTTCTGGAACCCTTTACCTGGATATCATCTATCCCTTGTCAGAACTCACATGGGTTTTTTTAAGCTCTGTCTGATCCTCATCCTCTCTCCTATTTAATTTCCTGAGGATACAGTTCACCATGTCTTTGTAGTGTCTCTATCATTGTATCTAGCACAGAAAATTGCATATATCATGTCTTCAGTAAATATTGCTTTTACAAATAATTAGAGATTTAATTAATTTATAAACTGTAGTTCAGTTCAGTCACTCAGTCATGTCTGACTCTTTGCAACCCCATGAACTGCAACACGCCAGGCTTCCCTGTCCATTACCAACTCCCGGAGCTTGCTCAGACTCATGTCCATTGAGTCAGTAATGCCATCCAACCATCTCATCCTCTGTCATCCCTTTCTCCTCCCACCTCCAAACTTTCCCAGCATCAGGTCTTTTCAAATGAGTCAGTTTTTCAGATCAGGTAGCCGAAGTATTGGAGCTTCAGCTTCAGCATCAGTCCTTCCAGTGAATATTCAGAACTGATTTCCTTTAGGATGGACTGGCTGGATCTCCTTGCAGTCCAAGGGACTCTCAAGAATCTTATCCAACACCACAATTTAAAAGCATCAATTCTTCAGCACTTAGCTTTCTTTATAGTCCAACTCTCATATCCATACACAACTACTGAAAAAACCATAGCTTGGACTAAATGGACCTTTGTTAGCAAAGTAATGTCTCTGCTTTTTAATATGCTGTCTAGGTTGGTCATAACTTTTCTTCCAAGGAATAAGCGTCTTTTAATTTCCTGGCTGCAGTCACCATCTGCAGTGATTTGGGAGCCCCCCAAAATAAAGTCTGTCACTGTTTCCATTGTTTCCCCATCTATTTTCCATGAAGTGATGGGGCCAGATGCCATGATCTTAGTTTTCTGAATGCTGAATTTTAAGCCAGCTTTTTCTCTCTTCTCTTTCACTTTCATCAAGAGGCTCTTTAGATCTTCTTCACTTTCTGCCATAAGGGTGGTGTCATCTACATGTATGAGGTTATTGATATTTCTCCTGCCAATCTGGATTCCAGCTTGTGCTTCATTCAGCCTGGCATTTCGCATGATGTACTCTGCATATAAGTTAAATAAGCAGGGTAACAAGATACAGCCTTTGACTAGGTGGATCACAACAAACTGGAAAATTCTTCAAGAGATGAGAATATCAGATCACCTTACCTGCCTCCTGAGAAATCTGTATGCATGTCAAGAAGCAACAGTTAGAACTGGACATAGAACAACAGACTGGTCCAAATCGGAAAAGGAGTACAACAAGGCTGTATAACCTGTAGAGATAGGTTCAAAACTCTCATCTTCTTGGTTATCCTTTGGATTCAGTGTGTTGGTCTATGAACCGGTCTCCATGACATGTTATAATGTGTGTGTGTGTGTTAGCCACTCAGTCATGTCTGATTTTGTGATCCCATGGAATATAGCTGTCCAGGCTCCTCTGTCCATGGAATTTTCCTGGCAAGAATACTAGAATGGTTTGCCATTCCTTTCTCCAGGAGTCCTGTTTTAATACCTCTTACCCAATAATGGGGGAGTCTTGCCTTCATTTAAATAGTAAGCTTCCCAGGAAAACCCACCTCTGTGCTTTCCTTATGTCAGATATATTTTTTAAGATGTTTGATAGTTGTTGATATGTATGTTGTAGAAAATGGGTGAGTTGAAGGAAAATTGGAGCTCTATAAAGGAGAAGACCTAAAGACAATGGGAGAGGGACTGACAAGAGAGATGTTCCTGAAAGATACAGAAGCAAATTTAACTTATTGGCCATTATTTCACCAGAATAGTAAAATAAGGAGCAAAGCAAGCTCTGTCTCCCTTCATGACAGAGCTCAGGGTCTCAAACCTTAGATCACACTACACTTACCTGATCAAACAAACCATACCTTCTTCACATCTTTTGTAACGTCTCCCTTGAGTTCTCGCTTATCCATGTTTTTACCCTGGCCTTCTTTTTATTGATTGATTGACTGACTGATTTTCTCCTGTATTTTAAGAGCTATGATGTGTGATGTAGGGATGGTTTAGGGAGAGTTTTTCCAACAAGACTCACAGGAAGTCTTGGGATCTGCTGCAGAATATTTGATGCCTGTAGGTAATTACAGCAGAACAAGCCTGGGCTGTTAACAAAATATCCCTAAAATACCAATAGTTTTCTCATTGCTTCTGGTAACTTGGGATTTACTCAAGGGCACACAGTTCATTTCCAGTTTATCATCTTACTTCTCCACATGACTCTGTACCTCACTATGCAATGATTCCTTTAAAACTATGGTTTTTCCAGAGATATGAAATAAACCAGTACTCTTGCTCAATGTACACTGGCTTGATCTGGGGCCCAAATACTAGTTGCATGAAGCTTTCCTAATTTTAAATCAAGAGGATGAAAAGCATTGCATGTGGAAGATTCAATAAAAATGAGCCTTCATGCTGAATAGGAGTTCAGTCAAAGCAGAGAAAATAAACCTGCCAGATTGAGGGGCTATGCTGAGCAGAAGCAGAACAAAGTTAGGTTTATGTGTAAAGTGATCCATAGTATGACATGTGTGTGGCATTTAGATACATACCCTCAAATATTCCTAACTGGATATTAACTGAAGATATAATTATGAGCAGAGGAAAGAGAGAGGGATACAATTCACAGGAATTAAATGTGTCATTATTTGACATGTCATTTATATTATACACTTTGTTCATCATCCATGCATAATGTGAGAAGACTCTCATCAACACATGTTTAGTTTACTGTCGCAAAGTATGATACACATGATAAAGGAAAGAAGGGGCAGATAAATGGATTTTCTAAGACCATAGGCCAACAGCCAATAATCCTTTCTCATTTTACAAAGTATTTACCCACTTTACAAGGATTTTTCAACTCTAGTAGCAAGAGATGGTCATTTATTTGATAGAGTTGGAAACCTAGAATCTCTTTTATAGTTGCCAAAGCAGATAACTGTCACGGTCATGTTGGTTTGGTGCTAGTGTTAGTCACTTAGTCATGTCTGACTCTTTGCGGCCCCCTGGACTGTAACCCACCTGGCTCCTCTGTCCATGGAATTTCCCAGGCAAGAATACTGGAGTGGGTTGCCATTCCCTTCTCCAGGGGATCTTTCTCCCAACCTTAGGATTGAACCCAGGTCTTCTGCATTGCAGGCATATTCTTTATGACACCAGAGAAGCAAGTGTCATAAAACAGACAAGAGGTGGTGCTGCTGGTTTAGTCATTAAGTCATGTACAAGTCTTGTGACCCTGTGGACTGTAGCCTGCCCAGCTTCTCTGTCCGCAGGATTCTCCAGGCAAGAATACTGGAGTGGATTGCCATTTCCTTCTCCGAAACAGACAAGTAAAGAACCATAGTAGGAAGCTGGGACTAGGAGGTGGGCACTCAGGTGAAGAGGCCAGGACCAGACCTCGCTTTAAACTGTGAGCTTTAGTTTATCACCTTTTAGTAGATTGCCAGGTGAAGGGAACCTGCTGACAGGTAATAAACTAAAGTTTTAATTGCTGAT
>NW_011495018.1:23899572-23900090 GCF_000754665.1 Bison bison bison
ACTCGGCAGCTGGAGTCCAAATTTTCAGTGCTCGGGGAATATCTTTATTAAGAATCAAGTCTGTTGGAACTGCTTGGCTAGAATTAGAGATTCAGAATTCTAGATCTGGAGGGGGAATAAGAAATCATTCTGAGTATTTCTTAAGCACTGACTAGGTGCTGGGTCTCATGCTAGAGTGTGGACTTAGCTAGTCACTTCCTGTGACTGAGATGTTGGGTCTCATGCTAGAGTGAGGACTTAGCTAGTCACTTCCTGTGACTGAGATGTTTTCTCATGGATGTATAACAAGTTAGATCATAGCACAGACTCCTGCATCCAGATTAAAGCCTCTTTTCTGCAGCACATTTTTAGCCTCTGTTCTTCTTTCCATGATACCTTTCCTCTCCCATCCTTGAAGAGCACAGACAAGATCCTTGAAATGAATAGAAAAGGATCCAGGAAAAGTGAGAAAAATGACTACCACAAACCCAGGATCTGAGGGTGTAGAATGGCCCTCAATCCATGAAAAATAAAGAGTG
>NW_011495018.1:23900190-23932641 GCF_000754665.1 Bison bison bison
GGGAGAAAGCAGCTTAAAAAACGTATTGTTTCTCTTTTGGTAGAAGAGATGAGGGCAGTGAGACTAGAAGTTAATGCCTCAGCAAGCAAAGGGAAACACTACATTTTATTTGAGGACACAGAGCCTTCACTAGATGAATTCATATTAAATGACAACCAACAGCACTTAGGGATTCCGTGCATTTCACAGGAGTTATTTATTGGATAAATAAACTAAACCTTGAGAGATGAGACTTCTGTACAGTGGGACTGGAAAAGCTGGTGCTAACTGGTTCACTCAAAACATTTGGGATAAATAGCTGCCTGTTCTGTGGCTGGAAAATCTCCTTCTAGCTTAGGGTAGGCAATCCCTGCTATTAAACAGTTGTTCTTTTATTCGGCTGTGCATCATAGTTTCGGAGGAAGCTTCATCAAAGTTGAGCTTCCTCAGGCCTCGCTGCGCGTTCCTGGAATCAGAATCCCAGGGATCTTTGGGAATCTGCCTTTGTAACAGGTTCCCCAAGAGATGTTTATGCAGCCAGGCCTTTCACCAGTCTCAGCAGCTGCTCTTACAAGCATTCTGCAGACAGAAATCTATCTGCGTAACAAGGAAAGGTGCTCGTCTATCTCCAGCAATAAATCTGATTTACAACTCAAGGCATCCACTCAAAACAGAGGCATGCATTTAAAAAAAGGAAAAAAGGCCCTTGATATTAAGTGTAGGAAGAAATTAGTAATAAACATTAAAATCTAATTCCTTGACGTATTTGGAGCAAATTTAATTGGCCGAATGAGTAGACGACAGTGGGAGTAAGGGGAAAAAAATGAAACCTGCCTCTGAATGTGGGATAGACTCTATCCATAATCTAGATGGATGGCAAAGGCCAGCCAAGAGCTGTGGCTGTGAAGCAGTTGAAAAATGATTAAAGCGTGAACCAGAATGTTAGTGGCAGAACAGCCATGGGTTTTATGAAAGTTAAACAAGTGATATTATCTCGGTGTTGTTAATGTGCTAGTGTGAATAGAAAATGATATATCCACACCTCTCTGTATTTCTGCACATATTAGAGAATCAGCGTGCTCTTCCACTCTTAGCTTTGTGGTGGGGGTCACTGTTCTTCTGGGGTTTTGGATACTGATTGGTAAAAAAAAAGGTAAAAGCTTAATATTTCTCAAAGCCTCAAATCTCAGGCTGAAATTTTTTAAAATGTAATACCACATAACTGCTCTCAACCCCTCCTATCTGTCTAGCAGTCGCCTTGTTTAAGCTATTATGTTTAGGAAGCCTGTCCTTTGTCAAGGGTATGTGTGGGTTTTTAATAAAACTGTTATCTTGTGTTATCTTAGCCTCCATGGTTGCTGCTGACTGGTTCAATTTCTTTTCAGGTGTAATAAAAAGATATTATCACAGAGATGTTAGAGAATTAATATTTCCCAGCTTCGCTTACTACCTCTGGATATGTTATGAGTCAATGTGGGAGGGGATAAGGTACTCAGAATTTCAGTCTAGGTCAAGATACATCATGAATTCTGCCTAACAGTTTACACTGAGGAAGACCCTTTCACTTGAAGGCAGAATTAGCATGAGTTCAGAAGCTTTAGAAAACACAGTATCACATAAGCCACATTGTTATACATGCAGATGCCCAATTGTGAAGTTGTGGAGCTCAGACCTGTAAAGTGAAATAGATGGTTACAATAACATTTTCCGTTTAGGGATGAAATTAACACTAGTGGAATTCTTCCACAACCAATAAATTTATCTGTCTCTTTAGTCTCTGGTTGCCTTATGGTCTACACGGTTATCATTTACGAGTCTTTGGTGAGTAAAGTCATGCTTGTAATACTTTTCCTTTCTTCTGTTTTTCCTCTCAAATATTTTTTTTTCCTCTACACATAATTAGGTTGTTTCACAGACATGTGGACCCAGTGGTTTTTGACAGTTATTAAGCTGTTATGGTATTATGATAAGTAATAACAGGTGCTGAGATATTAAATATATCCCTTTCCCAAAGGTGACTAAATGACTGTAATACTTTCATAAATATGCCAGGGACCAGCAATGAAGCGGTTCATTAGCTTCGGAAGATTCATAAGCTTTTTTTTTTTCCCTAAGATTTCCTGGATCTATAGAAAGGCATGAATGACTATAGGTTAACTGCCCTGAAGATGTACCCAGAATCTCCTGGGCAGAGAATGGTCAGATGAACAGTTCGGCAACAGTACAATCATATATCAGGTTGGAAATAAGCCACAGTTAGGATGCAGGAGATGCAGTTCCCTTCAGGGAATGCCTTCCAGAGAAAATGGCACAACCAAGGAAGATAGGAGAACACATACACAATACAGAGAATATACCAGAACCTAGGACGAGCTACCTTTTAGGCACTAAGTTTCTTATACCTGCAGGGACCAAGGCTGTCAGGCCATATCTGTTGTGTCTATATAAGATTTAGTAGCATTCCCTTTCATTCTCAAAGTGCCCTGGTTTAGAAAAGAACATTTATGGTCATCTTATTTATACCCAGGCACCCTGTCAGGAGGGACAAAAGTCCATACCAAGAATTGGATAATGTAGAGCCCAACAGTAAGAATTACTAATTGGACGTTCAACCCATTGAAATAAAAGGGTTTTGAAGAGAGAAGGAGTCAGTAAGCTATAGCTGTGTAACAAACCACCCCCAACTTCAGTGGCTTGACGTAGCATTTATGATTGCATATGAGCCTGTGTAGCAGCTTGGTGGCTCTTCTGATTTTGTCTGTACTCACTGTGTGTATGCAGTTAGCTGAGCATTGTTGGGTAGAGAGCTCTGCTGATCTTGGCTGGGCTGCCCCGTGTTGGGGGTCAGCTGGCTGTAGGCTGGCCTGGAATACCCTCAGTTGGGATAATTAAGCTCTGCTGCACGTGGTTTCTCATACCTCAGTGGGCTTCCCTGGGCTTGCTCTAACGTGGCAGTGACAGGATTCCAAGAGAGAAAGCAAAAGTGTGTGAGACCTTGAAACTCACACTGGTACACCATCACTTGTGTTGCATTCTATTGCCAAATCAAGTCCAATGCCAGCCCAGATTCAAGGGGGTGAGGAAAGGAATTTCTCCTTTTGGTAAGAGAAGCTTCAAATTCGAATAGCCTGCTGCTTGGGCACAGAAAGAAGTATAGAGTTGATGCAGTAGTGCGATCAATCTACATGAGGCTGAGCACTCTCCTCAGGGAGATCTGAAATGCTTTTAGGTAGTTTAACTAAAATTAATTTAAAATTCTCCTGGAGTCATAACAGGATAGAGCTACTATTATGATTAGGTTTGGATTTGTTGACTTTGGTGTTCAGGTCACTCAGTCATGTCCGACTCTTTGCAACCCCATGGACTGCAGCACGCCAGGCTTCCCTATCCTTCACTATCCTGGAATTTGTTCAAACTTAGGTCCATTGAGTCAGTGATGCCATCCAACTATCTCATTGTCCCCTTCTCCCGCCTTCAATCTTTTTCAGCCTCAGGGTCTTTTCAAATGAGTCAGGTCTTTGCATCAGGTGGCCAAAGTATTGGAGCTTCAGATTCAGCATCAGTTCTTCCAATGAATATTCAGGATAGATTTCTTTTAGGGTTGACTGGTTTGATCTCCTTGTAGTCCAAGGTACTCTGAAGAGTCTTCTCCAGCACCACAGTTCAAAAGCATCAATTCTTCAGTGCCCAGCTTTCTTTATGGTCCAACTCTCACATCCGTACATGACCACTGGAAAAACCATAGCTTTGACTAGATGGATCTTTGTTGGCAAAGTAATGTCTTTGCTTTTTAATACTGTATCTAGGTTTGTCATAGCTTTTCTTCCAAGGAGTAAGAGTCTTTTAATTTCATGGCTGAAGTCACCATCTGCAGTGATTTTGGAGCCCAAGAAAATAAAGTCTGTCACTGTTTCCATTGTTTCCCCATCTATTTGCCATGAAGTGATGGGACTGGATGCCATGATCTTAGTTTTTTGAATGTTGAGTTTAAAGTTAGCGTTTTCATTCTCCTCTTTTACCTTCATCAAGAGGCTCTTTAATTCCTCTTCACTTTCTGCCATTAGGGTGATGTCCTTTGCATATATGAAGTTATTGATATTTCCCCTGTCAATGTCAATTCCAGCTTGTACTTCATCCTGCCCGGCATTTCTCATGATGTACTATGCAAAGAAGTTAAATATCCAGGGTGACAATATACAGCCTTGACATATTCCTTTCCCGATTTCCAACCAGTCCATTGTTCCATATCTGGCCCTAACTATTGCTTCTTGACCTGCATAGAGGTTTCTCAGGAGGCAGGTAAGATGGTCTGGTATCCCCATCTCTTGAAGAATTTTCCACAGTTTGTTGTGATCCACACAGTCAAAGGCTTTAGTGTAGTCAATGAAGCAGAAATAGATGTTTTTCTGGAATTCTCTGGCTTTTTCTGTGATCCAGTGGATCTTGGTAATTTGATCTCTGGATTTTTCTAAATCCACCTTGTACATCTGAAAGTTCTTGGTTTAAACTACCACTCAATTGCACTCAGTTCACATGCTAGCAAGGTAATACTCAAAATCCTCCAGGCTAGACTTCAACTGTATGTGACCTGAGAACTTCCAGGTTTGGATTTGAACTGGAAGGAAGGGCTGTTAGACAAATGAGGGTGCTCTGTCGTAAGGTTCCGTAAACCCTTCCTGTGATCTAGATAAACTTTCTCTGTTTCAGTCCCATACAAGTTTAATTTCTGAAAAAGAGATTTCAGACCACATGTATTTTGTGATATTCAAGGCATGTAAGTAAAGGCTGGCTTAGGTCTGCTTTAGAGGCAAGAGAGGAAAAATCAATCAAAGTTTGGCGAACCTGAACTTGCTTTTGTAACTTCTTGACAGCACTAACTTCTGGATCAGAAATGCAATATGAGTTCAAAGTTCCAGGATCATAGAGCAGGTAGATTTCCCAGAAAGTCCCTTTGGTAGAATGAGTATCAGTACAGACCACAGTAAGGATATTTGCGGAGCTTCTCCAGGGTGATGCTGCCATGTTGTTGACTTTCAAACTGGAAAATAACCTAAAGGGGCAAGGCTGCAGCCAAGGGGATTAGTGATGCTCTGGATGAAGCATTCCCTAAAGCGTGTTCTGTGGACCCAGGTCGGCAAAGGGCATGTGCCCCAACGACTTTATGAACCCCTGTGATGAAGTCATGTGAGTTTCCTTCCTGTAGGACTGCTGCGAGCTTTCATATACTGAATCTCCAAGATGGGGAATGTCATATATACAGTTTCCCTAAATTATCTGGCCATGAACTCTAGTTATCTTTCAGGGCTTGTCCTCTATAGAGTACACTTTTAGAAATAGAAGAGCAATGATATAATGGTTTTAAAGTCATTGGGCATGTACCATCTGCCAGACACCATGTTAGCACTTTATAAATTCCATCTTATTTTATTCTCACAGCTTTCTAAAATAGGCACTAGTTTTATCTCCATTTTGCAGATGAGGAAACCGAGGTTAAGTTTAAGTCATTTAGTGTGTCGGCAAGTGGCCAAGTAAGAATCTGATTTCAAACAGGGACCATATCAGTTATTTCACCCTAAACTTAAGTTTCTGAGTTCGCTCTCCTCTCATATACTCAAGCCTCAAGCTGTGCCCTTACTTACCACTCACTGTGTATGGATCACTTTTCACAAGAATTCTTGTTATTCCTGTAAGCATCGCTATTATCATAATCAGTCCGGGTCCTCATGAATAGAATGTAATAATTCAGTGCATTTCTGCAGGATTGTAGAAACGACATGTACCAGCATCAGCCTTAGAACTGTCAAGTCACATGCTGTAATGCTATGTCCATGCTTTATGGTGTGTGTCAACTGTGGCAAATAAACCACTCAGCATTTGCCCCTTCTACCTTGTTTAGGCTGTAATTGGAGAGGGATTAATTTATGCTTATTGCAGACAGTAAGCTAAAGCTCATTTATCATGAGTGTTCATTCCTCAGCAAAACACATACAAACCCACCTAGTAATGTTGGGCAAACTGTGACACGCATCTGAGGTTGTGTGGAGTAGCAATAGTCCTGTTTACCTTCAGACACAGATCGGCAAGCAGGAGTCGCCACGAAACACAGAGGGCAGCAGTACTCAACCTCTCACTGCTGCTGCCTGCTTCCTGCCGCTGAGCAGTGACTCGCGATGCAAAGATGGCCGGGGGAGTGCATACATTTTAGACCTCGGGATACAGAAGCTCATTTTCCCAAAATAATGTGCGAATTTCTTAACATTGTTAATGCCGCCTACTTGTAAATGATGATTTGAGTGGGAATCATTTAGATTTGAAAGATTTCAGCTTGTGATGGGGAGATAGAGGAGGAGGAAGGGGAGAGAAGGGACACAGAGTCCATTTGTGTGTTTGCTTTCTGTGTCAGTGAGAACCTGGCTGCAGTAATTTCTTCACTTTAGTTTTACATTTATTTCAAATGCCAGCCCTTTCAAGCAGCCTTAGTATTCTTCCTGGTTTCTTCATAATACTGATGTTCTGCTTGTTCTGAAAGGGCATTCAGCTGGGAATCAGAGGTTCAGCTAATACAGGTACTTGCCTTTACTCATCCTTATATTCCACAGCTTCTCCCTGGGCCTCCCTTAATTCCCTGTCAAATGTGGGGTTTGCATTAGAAGATTGCCTTTAATTGCTTTCCAGTATTATTTCCAAAAGTGTTAGGATGGTATTGTGATAATGTCCAGAGAGAAATAGAGTGAAACTTTTATCTTTTAGAGTTACAGATGAAATTATATAATAGCTGAGATTTGTTTCAACATAACCCAGTGTTGGGGTTGTGGGCACTGGACAGGGTAGAAATAAAATAACATTGTCTTTGGGTTGATGGTTATTGAAGAGTGATGGATGCATGAGGGTTCATTCTCTATGTACACTTATCACTGATAAATTGTTGTTTAGTTGCTAGGGTGTATCTGACTCTTTTACAACCCTGCCGGGCTCTCTGTCTGTGCAGTTTCCCAGGCAAGAATGCTGGAGTGGGTTGCCATTTCCTTCTCCAGGGTATCTTCCTGACCCGGGGACTGAACCCATGTCTCCTGCACTGGCAGGCAGATTCTTTAACACTGAGCCACCAGGGAAGCCCACCACCCATAAATACACTCAGGCCTATGTATGTGCATATACATGTTATCAGAGTTTAAGAGTGTATGACCTAGGATTCTAATTGGTCTTTTGAAAACATAAGAATACTTTGACCTTGTCACTTGTTAATTTGCTTCATGTGCTTTACTTTTAGCCTTTAGCCCCATTCTCAGAAATATCTTTTAAAATTCCAGATATCTCCTGCTGAAATTAGCCCAGGGTTGAAGTATATAGAAAAGTGTGCATGTGTGTGTATATGTGTGTTTGTGAGAGAGAGAGATAAGAGGGACTTTAAGTCTTGGTTCTTCCACTTACTCATCCTGAGTCCTTTGGAGCGACACTAACCAGGGAGGCCGTCACGGTTCCTGTCTGTTCAGTGGGGATCACTACCCTTCCCTCCACAGTGAAAGTCAGTTGCGGTAATGTCTATGACAGATGGAAGGTGTTCTTTACCCACTGACCTTCTACCCATCGTGATGTGAGTGCTCAAGTATTCCCGGACCCCTTTGCACTGCGTTTGCCTAAGTAAATGGAAGAGACCTTTATTTTTCAGTTTCGAGCCCAAAGCGCGTTTGCCTTGGGTGTTCTGTTCAGTGAACCCATCCTGTCTCCTTACACACACTTCACAGCTTAAATGCTGCTTGACTTAGGGAGGAGAATCAGAGATGTAGCTTCATTTTAGCCCTTCCTAAAAGCTAATTCTACTAAAACAATAAACCTGTTTTCTGAGAAAGAGGGCTTGGTTTGTATTTTTCGCCAAAACTGGTATATGGAATTTCCAGTCATAGTTACTGCACGCCTGGGATGTAATCGTTGAATCACCAGACGGAGCAGAAGCAGCCTTGGGTCTTGTTTGAAACCATCAGCATTGCAGACACCTATCCTGAAGTTTTGTATCTGGGTGACCATAACACTGTGCTCTTGGCTCTCAACAGAAAAGAGCCACAGAAAACGGTGCTTAAAGGTCACCTGCATTCCTGGATATTGGGCTTTGCTTAAACTGACGGAAGGTAAAGGTCAGTGTCCAGGCTTCTAAGGGGTATGCGTGGTTTGCCTTTTATGCTGGAGCTATGCTATGTTTGCAAAATGTCAGTGTTCGAGAGGGTGAAAATTAGTTGCTAAGTCATTAAAGTAGAGCAGGCTGACCCTGGGCTAGAGGAGGGGGGTTTGCAGGTGGAGAGAGATGCTCCCCAGAGCCACACTCTAGGAGTGAGGTCAGGGAGGGAGAATCTTTCATGGATGCCAAGGCATCTGTTCAGTCCAAGAGGAGGACTCACTGTCTCTGAGAGACTGGCGCCTCCTGGCACGAGCTGTCTGGACTTTGGCAAGTTGCAGAGACGATGCCGGATTTCACATCTTTCCTCCCACATCAGAGCAGCTGCCCTCGTAAAATATTCACTTAGCCATCAGTTTCCTATGTGTAAAAAATATAAGCAACCAGTTCTCTCACATGACAACTGCTGGGATAGGAGTGAGAGGGGTTGGATAATTCATGAATGTATTCCTGCTGGTAGTGTTTTTGGTTTTCTGCATTACTTGGGGGGGAAGCTTGCATTCAGAATATAGACAAATTTAATAGTCATATTATAAATATTGATTCAAAGCAATAATAGCAGTAGCAATAAAAGCTAAGACTCATAAAGGGCTTACTATGTGCCTAGCAATGTTATCCATGCTTTATGTACATCGATTGATTTAATTCTCACAAAAACCCAATGAGACATGTACTTTTATTTTCAGCTCCCCCGATCAGGCATGGGAAGGTGAAGTAACTTGCCCAGCAACTAATAACCAGCCTGTGGTAGGGCAGGCCTTGGACCTAAGCAGGCCGGCTCCACAGTCTGTGCTTAAAATCGTTCCACTGTACTTCTTGAACAGGCCAGTTGGAGCGTTCTGGGGCCTGGGACAGGCTCAGATGCACCCACGTGTCCGGCCATGTGAGGTACATTGTGTGTGCACCTCTCACGCGGCACTGCGGGATGCACCGTGCCTCCGTGTGAACACCCCAAGCCTGTCACAGAGTCACGCCCACCCTCCTGCCCGCCGGTGACCGTGCCTTGCTTTTCTCCCCAGCTCCGCTGGTGGATCTCACTCCAACCCACAGTGGCTCTGCCATGCTGATGCTGCTGTCCGTGGTGTTTGTGGGGCTGGCGGTGTTCGTCATCTACAAGTTCAAAAGGTGGGTGTCCCCCTCCACAATCTCCCTCCTTCCCTCCTCCTTCTCCCCGACAGGTTCAGAAGCCTTTGTGGCCGTGATGTACACGTCCCGTGCACAGCAGTGATGGTTTCTGTTAATGTTTTAGGAAGATCCCGGGGATTAATGTTTATGCCCAGATGCAGAATGAAAAAGAACAAGAGATGGTCAGTCGAGTCAGTCACCCTGAAAGCAGGCCCTATGTCCCTCAGACTGAACTCAGGCGGCCTGGCCAGCTGATAGATGAGAAGGTGGAGTCCCAGCTCATAGGTAAATGATTCCTGGTAGCCCTCAGCTCTTCAGCCTGAGTAGTCAATGGCTGGCTCTCTCTCTAACCCTTCTCTGGCTTGACATAACCACTTTCTATGCTCTAACATCCCTGAGAGAAACAGCTAAGATGCCTCTTTCCCCGCTTCCTTCCTTTATAAAAGAGAGAGAGAGAGAAAAAAAAAAGTTTTCTCGCTCTTATCTAGTTTTTTCTCTTCTGAGTTTATTCCTTTTTTGCAAAAACGCTTGCTGAAACACTGGGCTTCAAGTGTTCATGGGCAAAGAGCAGAGTATGTGCTCTAACAGTATATGAGAAGGACAGAGCTCAGAGGCTAGAGCTGCTGATCCTAGAGGGCTGGGAAGGTTTTGGGAGCCAGGGTTTATAATGACCAGAGCAAGCCATGGCACCCCCACCTGGAGACAGTTCCAAGGATGGCAGACTGCTCCAGAACACAAGTAGAAGAAAGACTGATCACCCTGTTTTGTTTTTTTTTTTTAATCTAGCTTTAATCTAAAATTGTCCCCCAGGAAACATGGAACCTAAGAATTCTGAGGACAAGAGCCATCAAGTTGGCAGGACATGTCAGGAGTGAAGTTTCCTGGAGAGAGCACTGGAGGGTTAGATTGTCCTAGAGCAGCTGGCAGATTTCTTCCTCCTTTTCACCTGTGCCCTACCAGAAGTCTTAAAGTGGATTTCAACATAATTCAGTAGGGCTCATGCTGCCTGGAAAGAAACCATGGGAATCCAACAGCTAGGTGTAGAAAGTCTCAGGGTAATTGCTATATTCTACTATTTATTGTAGAGGAAATTTCCCAGGAAATTAGGTAAATCCGTGAAGCCACCATTGTGATCCATTTCTCTCCTAGTCTCCTCCTGTGTGGTGGCCATAGAGTTGAAGCTGTAAATGTTCCCATTTAGACCCTGCATTGCTGATTCTGATGGATACATTGTTATATAAGCATTCATGCTTTACTTCAATGTGATAATGCCAAACCACCTAGAAGGTCCTTAGCTAGGACTGTTAATCTGAAACCTGGAAAAGAAAGAGAAAAAAGCGCTTAGAGGGAAACAGCATCCTCTCTTTAAACTAGTCTGGGAAAGTTCTGTGCCTATATTAAGGGGAAATTTAAATGTGCTGCCTGGCTTGTATGGGAGGTAATGATAAAACAGCCCCCACATCTGGTGTCCAGTTTTCACAGCATGCTTCCTTTTATTTGAGGAGACAAGGTGATAAATGAGTAATTGCTTTGGGTTAAAAAGAAAAAGGTTTTTTGGTCTTCAAGTCCAGAGAAGTTCACCCTATTTATTTCTAAAGCTTCTAAGTGCATTTTTGTGGGTCGTTTGGTTTTCAATCCCATTTCCACCAGGTGTGAAGCATAGGCAGTGTTTGCTTTATTAAAGTAGCAGCCCCTCCTTCACCAGGAACAGCTCCCAGCGCGTTGCAACGTGTCTGACACCTTTCCATTTCCAGTGTCATTAAATGAGTAAGTGTTACACGTTTTCTCTTAGGAGAGTAGCTTTACCCTCCCCTCCCTCCCCTTCTACTCAACCTGGTGACTCATCTCTCCGATTGCAAAGAGCAAGACACGCCACTCCACCTTCAACGCCAAAGCGGGGATCGGCTGGGGCTCAATTTGCCATTTAAGGAAAACCCCCAAAGGCTACAGGCGACCTGCTGATCAGGAAAGAATTTCGCTCTTGTCAAGTGCATCCTTCTCCATGACCACTAACTTTGTGTTTTGTTTTGTTTTTTTCCCTTTGTTGTTCTGTTTCCTATCTTGCCAGGAAGTATTTCCATAGTTGCTGAGAATCAAAGCACAAAAGAAATCCCTACCTATGTAAATGTTTGACTGGAGGACGCCAGTAAAAACAAAAACAGACAAATAAAATAAAAACAGTCAAAATCCAAACAGACAAACAAACACTCACTGCATCGGGACTTTTTAATTCTTCAGACACAACAAGGGTTTTTAGCTTTAAGCCTGTGCATGTGGACAGTACCTTGAGAACATGCTTGGAGGGGCAGTGTACAGGTGCTCTATTTTAATGGAAAAAACACTCCCCTCCCCCTTTCTTCTTCTCTCTCTTTTTTCTGATCGGTCGTGTTTGTAGAAAATTCCTAACATATATAGGCCAAGGAGATCTGCATGTATTTTTGGAAATATTCTTGGCTCTAGATTTAACAGCTCTTTTAGCACTATAGGCTGATGGGTGGATTAGCCACCCCGGCTCTTTTCACAAGACGCAAAGACATGCACAGGAGTTCAAAACCCTGAGCTGTTTCTCTGCTCCACTTTCCTTGTTGCTATTTTCCCCTTCTAAGTTATCTTGGGGAGCTCTGTTGGCTGACAGCGGTCACAAGGTGGCCTTCTCCATTCTGAGTGGCCATAGGGACAAAGAAGCAACTTCAGGCTCCATGGATGCAGGCAGAATAGGGAAGGAAGGAAGGAAGGAAGGCAGGCAGGGGGCAAGTGTGTCAAAAGTGGACCTGGGTTTCCCGTTTCCCCTTCCAATCATGACGACCTCTCCTCTAGCTTTCCCTACTCCTGCCCTGTGTAGGAAACAGAATCCCAGTTTACCCGCATTCTGTCCTTCCCGTTTGTCTGCTCTCCACGTGTGGTCACGATCTGTCGATGCCTTTGTATCTCTTCCTTCCAGTCCCCAACTTACCCTACAACAGCTCCTGCCTTTTCTTCCCAAACACGTTGCTAGATTCTGGACTTTCATCCTGATGTTCCTTAAGAACTGACCTCGCCTCTGCCAACCCTGCCTCCACCACCCAAAGTTTCTGATGTCTGTGTCAGCTTTGCACATGTCCACGCATGCAGCCTCCATATGCATCCTGCCCTGCAGGGTCAGCTTCATGGTTTGTTTGTTTGTTTTTTTTGTCTCCTCCTGTAGAACCTGCCTTTTCTAAGTATCCTTGCCTTTCCCCACCTGGAAACACATAATGTGTGTGAAAGAGTTGA
This sequence comes from Bison bison bison, assembly GCF_000754665.1. Lineage (NCBI taxonomy): Eukaryota > Metazoa > Chordata > Mammalia > Artiodactyla > Bovidae > Bison > Bison bison. The sequence continues at coordinate 23,912,717 of NW_011495018.1, forward strand.
GAGATGCAAAGCAAGTCAAACCTGGCCCATGTATCTTAGAAAAGAAAGTGTTCGAATGAATGGTGGTTTTTCCTCACAGCTTAACAAATATCTCCTGCAGTCAGATTCCAGAAGATTCTTGTGAGAAATGTTCTGCATGTGTTACTGTGTGGCAGGGCAATTTCCTCCTGTGATGGTTGCTATTACCCAGTATTTCTTCTTTTACAGTAGAGTGAAATTATTTGTAAAATAAAACCGATGTTAAACAGAAGAAGAACCTAGTTAATGGATTTAATGTTTAAGAGTGTCAAAAAGTCTAAGAATATATGGAGGTCTTGCCATATTGGGATGGGATTGTGATTATGTTGGATGACCCTAGACTTCTACATGTGTGCTCTCTGCTCTGTGAGTCTCATAGTATCAGCAAAGGACAATTTAATAAGTGTAAAGGGTGGAGTGAGCAGACTCAGGCAGATTGGCTCAACACAGGAAGAAATCCCCGTTCTCCCAGGGCCAGCAGCCTTTGGAGTATTATGGATTGGATAAAGCCCACTCTAAAATATAAGAGAAAGGACAATGGCAGTGTCCTAGAGATCCTGATGACCCCTGCCTTTGTGTAGCTCAAGTAGGGAGGAGTAGCAAATCTTCATTCAGAAGTTAATCAAGCAGAAGTGTTGATGGTTGAAGATGCTTGGTATGAATCTGGGAAACAGATTGTGCCTGAGGCCGCCATCTATTTGTAGAACTCAATTGATCCCCAACCTGCCAGGCTTCCTATCCCATAGGAAACATTTTCACTGATCCTCTTCGATTGGAGCCTCCCAAATTTAATCTGGAAGACCGTGTTTGGAAACCAAAAGAGGCTCATTCACAACAGAACAGGGAGTCATCAGAGTTGCAGTTCAATTAATTTTAATTGGAAAACTGAAAAAGGGAATAATACTCAATCTAGCACAGTGCCTTGCTTAGAATAGGTATTAAGAAAATTAATGTTGGAAGAATTAGTGTTGGAAGAATAAATGAATACACGAGAAGACATAGAGAAGAATGGGATTGTAAGTCCTCATCTAAAACAGAGGTGGAGATGAGATGACTGGCATTTTGGGAAGTGATCACAGATGGCCAGTTCTAGATTCAGCATCTCCAAGGTCCTCATGTTCCTCTCCTTAGAGCTCCCTCCCACCTAGAGGAGACTGGTGAGGCAAAGTATTTTGCTCAGAGGGGATCTTATTGTTCATATGATCTAGCTCCATGGTTCTCAAAGTGTGGTACCCAGAGACCAGCAGTATCAGCATCACCTCAGACTTGTTAGAAATCCAGATTTTATGTCCCCTTAACATCAGACCTACTGAATTAGAAACTGCAGAGTTGGGGCCCAGAAGATGGTTTTTACAAGCTCTTCAAGTGGTTCTGAAATACTCTAAAGTTTGAGAACCATCATGGGAGGCCACACCAGCTCAATCCCGAAGAGAAGGTAGTGATGAGAGCCTGCCAATGGGAGGGACCCAAGTGCCTACCTACTCACTAACAGCAGGTACAAACACACTGAGGAGTTTGGTGGGCTCAAGGCCAGAGGAATGGGTGGGGAGGGATGGATGGGAAAGGCAAGATTCAGGGCAAACTGCGAATCTGATGTTGAAACATTTTCCAAAATCCCGGAGGGCAAACTGTGCATGCTCCACTCTGAACTGCCCAACCCAGGTTTCCTCCTTTGCCTTATTTTTAATTGGATTCATCTCCAAAATGCAGAGTTTGCTTTGCTTTTTTTCAGAAGTTCCAAACAGCAACTTTGAGAGCAATGGGGTGCTTGGCAGCTGTTCTGTGTTTTCCAGGATTCCAACTGAGCATTGAAATTCCCTCATTTGCCAACTTATTTTTATAGGAAGCCAATTAAAAAAAAAAAAAAAAAGAAAGTTTTCTTATAGTATTGGAACTACTTCTAATTTTAAAATGACTTTTTTGATGTATTTTTTGTTAAATACTATGTAGTGTAATGTATAATTGCTCTTGTTTATTGCTTTTACAATCATATTTATTAAACGGATAATGTCTCTAAAATCTATGCCTCAAGGTATTTCTTTTATTCCAAACCTCGGTGTTCAGTCCAGATATAGAAGCGCTAAATCTATAGGGTTTCATAAAGGCTAAATGCATGAGAGTTTAGGAAGCACCACAGGTTTGAGGGCTTTGCGTTTGGGGGGCTTTGGATTTTGCTGTTGAAGTAGGATATATAGTCTACTGCCTGAATGCTACCCGCATTTCAGTTGACTGTATAATGTCTGTTGGTTTACTATTGCTTTCTTCTATGTAAAAATCACCCTAAGCTGGTTACATTGGAATGAGTACCATTCTTACTTTTTGTTCCTTTAAAATGAGAAATTATTGACATGGAACAAATTCATTCAAATTTGTTCAGAAGCTTGTAGTTACTGAAGGACCAAACCTGCATGGAATGGACTGAAACGTGGGGAGAGGGAAGGGCTCAAATGCTAGAGTAATTATGGCTTTGCTACAGGAATCAGGACAATGGAGTTTTCCTCCCACCTCCAGCAGCTGTGTGACCTTGAGCAGAGCTTTAGTGTCCTCATGTGGATAATTTGAGGGAAAAGGACACCTCCCAGAACTGTATTCTGAGTGGGCGAGTCCTGTCCAAGAGTTCCAAATAGCTGACTTAAACTTGGTGGAAAATAAAGAAGTGGACTGGATCCAAATCCTTTTGGCCCTGCGGCGTGTTTTCTCTGTCAACGATTTGTACTTGTGTTTCGCTGAAACATTTGTGCAGACACAAAGCCCTCCAAAGCCTTTTCGAAGACCTGCCAGGCTCAGGATGGCATTGCCTCATTAGAACGGTCTCAGCATGTATGGGAATTTCTGTTGTTTTTCAGGTTAGCTTTCACCTTTCCTTTAACACAGACTAAACTTTCCTTCTGATCCCTCATTGTTTTCCAGGCCTATACTGTTTTTCTCCATCAGCAGCAACTTAGCTCCTGTGTCACTGAGGGTGAAAGTGAAAGTCGCTCAGTCATGTCCGACTCTTTGTGACCCCATGGACAGTCCATGGAATTCTCCAGGCCAGAATACTGGAGTGGGTAGCCTTTCCCTTCTCCAGGGGATCTTCTCAACCCAGGGATTGAACCCAGGTCTCCCGCATTGCAGGCAGATTCTTTACCCGCTGAGCTAGAATTCATAGTGTGTCACTGAGGGTACAGCCAGTCAAACAAAAGTCATCCCTGGAGATTTCAGACAGAGAGGATTTAATACAGGAAATTTGTTGCTTGTGTAACTGAAGAGCCAGGATGCCAAATAGGGGAAGGTGAAGCAACTCCAAGATAAACATCAACAGGGAGCCTCTATCTTCCCTGGGCTGGAAAGACAAAGAGATCCTCAGAGCCCGGGACCCAGGACCACCAGATGGAAGCTGAAGTCATGGAGGACGTGTCTGGAAGAAACTGCAGCCACGGAGGAGACACAGCCTTTGCCAGCACTGCGGCCCCAGCAGAGGGGAGGGAGTGGGGGAGCTTGCCCTAGGCCTCCCGTCTCCCGCCAGTGTTTCCCACTAGCTCAACCCAGCCACACACAAGGCAGTGGGCAGTGGAGGCTGGAAAATAGATTTCTGAGTTACTAAGTAGAAAAGGGAGGAGTGGGAAGTGGACTTGAGAAACACAGATGGATAATTGGCACAGCGCTTGTTTCAAGTTCTGCCCACTTCAACAAATCTCCTTCCACCCAAAGGTGCTTACTAAATAGTCAGTGCTCCTTTCTCTGTGCCGTTCTTTCACGTATTAGCCTTTAAAAGACACATATTTAAAATGTGGCATTATGTTTATGTATGTCCTTTTATACCTTTCTCACCAAGTTCTATGCTCATTTAGGGGAGAATCTTCTATTTCTCACTTCAGCCCTTCAGCCTGTAGCTGACAGCACTGCACATCACCATTAGGGGGCACTAGATAAATGTTTGCTGAAACAGCCTTGGAATTTTTCAGTTTGGTGTTGCACGTCCATTTCATGTAGCAAAGACCTCTGAGATGCCCTCCTGGGTCAGACTCCCCTACCCAGATAGCACCTCCAATTACACGTTCAGTTGGTGTTTGTCAAGCATCAACAATCCTTGCCCTTCGTCTCTGATACCACTCAAGCTGTTGTATTCAGGGAGCTATCCTTACGTATTTAAGAGAAATAATTGCAGTTTAGGGAAAAAAAAACAAAACAAAACACCTCCCTAGAATGTGGCATGAAAAAAAAAGGCCTAAGTCTGGTTTCTGAACCCTTATGTAATTTGTTTTCTATTTCTTAGGGGTTAATAGTATTTTGGAAAAGTGTTAGGCTCCCTCTTTCACAATGGGGGCATCCCAAATTAATTCCAGATGATCATATGTAAGGAAATAGCTGTTATAATTTTCATGTTAAACACACAAAAAAGGATCTTTGGTTTACAAAATACAACTAATCATTAATCCATTGTGGTGCAGACTTTTTAAGTAGTTATAATACAGCTGTGAACAAAGCTGATAATATGTCTGCCTTCATGGGGATATATTCTAACAGGGGCAAATAAGAAAAATTAATATAACATGTATGATGCTATCCTCTATATAATTTAGAGAGATTTATAAGTAAATAAACAGGGAGCAGAGTGACTGGGGATGGGAGAGGAGGAAGTTGGTCCCCAGCTTCTCTGAGATCTGAAAGCTGAAAAGGAACTAGTCATTCAGAGAGATATACAATGGTCGTTAAATGGTTAAGAAATACACAAATATAACACTTATCTTAAAGAGGACCTGACATTTGCTTGTGAAAGTGGTCACTGGAGTACTGATAGCTTGTGGTATTTTAAAGGTGTAGAAGGAGTGATCAGAAATCCAGTAGAAGATTGTGCTGCCAAATGGATGGCACGACTCTTAACACAAGAGGCAGATGGAGGCCGCGGGTAGGTGTGTATATGTTAAACGCAGTTTGGATATACTGATAAAAGGAAGAAGTCTCACTTGACAGCAAAGGGGAAAGGTAAGAAATACACCAGTTCTCCTTTCCTCCCCCTCAGCATTAGCCTAAGGACTTCTGCTGTGGAGACCGGCAGCCACCTCACCCTGCAGACCTTAGAACATCACCCACTTTCTAGCAGCCACAACCGATATTTAGAAATATGATTTTGGCCCCAAGAATGTTTAGTTGTGGTCAAAACTCTTTGTTAAAGAAGATGATAGTATGAAAAAGTATGATTGTTGCTGTTGTTTAGTCTTTCAGTCATGTCCAACTCTTTGTGACCCCATGGACTTCAGCACGCCAGGTTTCTCTGTCTTTCACCATGCCCTAGAGTTTACTCAAACTCATGTCCATTGACTCAGTGATGTTGACTCATTGACTCATCCTCTGTTGCCCCCTTCTCCTCTTGCCCTCAATCGTTCCCAGCATCAGGGTCTTTTCCAATGACTCAGCTCTTTGCATCAGATCGCCAAAGTACTGGAGCTTCAGCTTCAGTATCAGTCCTTCCAGTGAATATTCAGGGTTGATTTCCTTTAGGATTGACTGGTTTGATCTCCTTGCAGTCCAAGGGACTCTCAAAAGTTTTTTCCAACACCACAGTCCGAAAGCATCAATTCTTGAGTTATCTAGATAATAAACACACTCTGTGAACAATAATATTTCAAAAGATGCATCTGGAGATGTCCTGATGAAAGCTTTCTGCCCATGTAAACATTAAAAAGAACTCAGTAGACAGTATTTTTAAATAAACTATTTAACAATAATCATAATGTATACCTATATAATAAAATGTTTCAGTAAAATTGTTTTTTCTAAAAAATATTTAATAGCCTGAGAAAATTCTCAGGCAATGTTAAGAGAAAGCAGAATTTAAGACTTCGTGTAGTATGAAAATAGCTTCTACAAAAAATAAGTAGGGGCAGACCATCAGATTGGCATATAGTAACACTGGTTATTTCTAACTTGTAAAATGCCAGGTTTTTAAAAATTCTCCTACATCTATATATATTTGCTATTTTTTTCTAAAATGAACATATGTTACTTATATGGTCAGAAAAATACTATTTTAAATAAAATGCATAAGAAATATAGAACAGATCTAAAATATTTATATACTAATTATGTAATTATTATGACTAGTTCTATACATAATATAATATGTAAAGTTTATAGAAAAGTTCAAAATTGTTGGCAATATATACATAAATATCTTTAGTAAATTAAAAATAACTTCTCTAGGTAAAAAATACTTTTTGTTTCATTTTTGTCAATTTATATTGAGATGAAAACATTTTGCTGTTATGGTACTTGCAGTTTAATTCAGAAAATTTCAAATGTTTAAAATTTTTAAACTGTATAACATGCTGTGTGTGTGTATATATATATATATGTATGTATGTATTATACATGTATATACACACAAATGAACATGATTAATAAAATGTTACAGTATAAATATAATGTAAATATGTGCATTATTCAGATATGTGCACATGCATGTAGAAATAATTAACAAGGGAAATAATTAACATGAGGTTTTTTTTTTTCACATGAGTTTTTGTTTTATTTTTCCCCATAGAAATAATCTGAAAATACTCTCAGGAAATCTAGAGGGACAGGTAACTATTGAATTCTTTTTATTGTTTTAAATAGGACAGAGAAATAATCACAAAGTTATTTGGTCTACCCAGTATAGTATCCCAATATTTAGATGTATTTCCAAATGTTCTGTAAATATCCTTTCTTCTTTTTAACCTCTTAATTTTATACAACATGTTGCAAGGATGCTGGGACTTTGGGACGGAAGGATGGGAAGGATTTAATCCAAGTAGGAGACAATGACCTATAAAAGAAGAGGAGATAAAGGAGGTGATGAATAGTACATCTGCTATGTTATAAGGAATAAGTGATTTAAAACATGCAAATACTTCAAAGTAGTGTGTTCATTTAACTAATGCAGGAACCCTGATCTGGAGAGCTCAAGTGCCATGTCCAGGGTCACATAGCCAGTAGGACAGTAAAGTCAGAATTCCAACCCAGGACTCCTAATAGGCATGCCCCCTCCTTTTCCACTCTAGCACCCTCCTTCTTGCCCTCCTCCAGGTAAGCCACAAATAGGAGATGGTTTAAAACAGAAAAATTATGTGTTCACACAGTTCCCTGCTCCAGATATAGTGGTGGGATAGTTTACACAAGGAGAAGAGTTATCATTCTTTTGAAAGCTCACTACAAATCCTGTCTCAGCCTTTGCAGTTGAGTTTCACAAACAGACTTAGACCTTTTGACCTTACTTGACTGGTACACAGGGAAGATAGGCCACCTAAGCCCTCCCAGAGGAAAGAACTGATATTTGCTACTAACTCTGGTAAACAACTAGATATAGAGGAAGTGTTTTCCAAATTCCATCATGAAGTAACCCGAAACCCAGCAGCTCATGCGCCACCCAGGGGAGCTGCGTGTAAATCGTAGATACAGACCTGGTTGGTGCACTGGAGACTGGCTTCCTTACTGATTCTCAAGCCTCTGAATGTGGTGTCTTCCCAGTACCCTCACTGCAGGGCAAGACCTTCCATCCTCACTTTGGCCCATCCTTTTGGAGTGAAAAGTAATAACCCAAAATGAAGCCTTGTTGCTGCTAAGTCGCTTCAGTTGTGTCCGACTCTGCGACCCCATAGACGGCAGCCCACCAGGCTCCCCCGTCCCTCGGATTCTCCAGGCAAGAACACTGGAGTGGGTTGCCATTGCCTTTTCCAATGAAGCCTTGAGGTTTTATTATATACAAGCATACTTGACCAAGCATGTTTTTATTTGTAACTGATGAGACTCCATAATATTATTACAAATAGGAAAAAAAAAACTGATTTGGTTTGGGATGTCCCACTCAGTCATGGTGCATCATGAGACTTAAGTGGGAAGGAAGACTAAAGCAAGCCTGGAAAGGACTGAGGAGCCAGGACTGACACAGGTGAGTGGCCATTTCTTGACCTCAGTGTACTATCTAAAGAGGCATAAAAAATCTAGATTGTGTTTAGCCCAATTCCATTGTTGAAACATGCAACCTAAAGATTCTGGTCATTGATTATATGAAAAGTCAGGCTGGTGGATGTAATATAAGTGTCCTCAATTATCTGTATCTGTCTCTTATGAATAAGACTCTACTGCATGTCCTAAAGTTGGGAGGCCAGTAAGGTCTGACCCTGAGGGACAGGGGATAGCAGAAACCAATCAAGGTATCTGGCTTCAATTTAAGTGGATTCTTAGCAGAACAGAGTAGGGGGCTAAAGTCCATTCAAAAAACTTGGCCAAATATCTAGGTCTGAGCTATGTGATAGAATAACTAGGATTTGATAAGAAAGCAAAAAACAAAAAAGCAAGCACACTGGACCCACAATTAAAGCATCCCAACTTCTCCCAGACTGAGCTTGTGATCCCTAATACATACTTCAATCCTAGTAGCATTGGTTCTGAGACAATGTGGATTCCACTTCCTCCAAACCTTCTGGGAATGGATCATGTAGTAATCTCAGAGCTTCTTGGACAGTCTCTCAGAAAGTGACAGAAAGAAAGAGCCAGATGAGAGTAACTGTCCATTAGTTATCAAGCTCAACCAGATCTTGTCTACACTTTCTTCTTCTCCACTTTCTCCACACTATTCCTCTTCCTTTAGCATCTGTACTGACCTGGGTTCCAGCTCTGTATAATTTTGTTGTTATTGTTTAGTTGCTAAATCATGTCGGACTCTTTTGCAACCACATGGACTGTAGCCCGCCAGGCTCCTCTGTCCAGGGGATTTCCCAGGCAAGAATACTCAAGTGGGTTGCCATTTCCTTCTCTGGGGGATCTTCCTGACCCAGGGTTAGGTCATCTAATCACATCTCCAGCATTGGCAGGAGGGTCCTTTATTACTGAGCCACCTAGGCAGCCCCTTTACAATTCTGGGAGACAACAAATAAATCCAGTGTACGGTAACTGACTCACCTTGAACTCTTCAGTAGGGAAAACTTCAGTGAGCAAGCCGGTCTGTGTGCTCTGTGTGTAGGCAGATGCACTCCTTTTGGTATAACGTGTGCTAGGCAGTTTCTGGGAAAAACAAAAGCAATGCCAGATGGTTTATTAGGTATATCGCAGTGGTCCACTCTGCATAATTTTATAGGCATTACAAATGGGACTGCCATGCATCCTCTCCTGGGAAGCAGAGGCAGAAAGTAACTCGGCAGCTGGAGTCCAAATTTTCAGTGCTCGGGGAATATCTTTATTAAGAATCAAGTCTGCCGGAACTGCTTGGCTAGAATTAGAGACTCAGAATTCTAGATCTGGAGGGGGAATAAGAAATCATTCTGAGTATTTCTTAAGCACTGACTAGGTGCTGGGTCTCATGCTAGAGTGAGGACTTAGCTAGTCACTTCCTGTGACTGAGATGTTTTCTCATGGATGTATAACAAGTTAGATCATAGCACAGACTCCTGCATCCAGATTAAAGCCTCTTTTCTGCAGCACATTTTTAGCCTCTGTTCTTCTTTCCATGATACCTTTCCTCTTCCATCCTTGAAGAGCACAGACAAGATCCTTGAAATGAATAGAAAAGGATCCAGGAAAAGTGAGAAAAATGACTACCACAAACCCAGGATCTGAGGGTGTAGAATGGCCCTCAATCCATGAAAAATAAAGAGTGTGTTTAAACATTTGCTCTGTCGTTTTTTTCAACACACAGGATCTGAAATAGCTACTAAATCACAGGACAGTCTCTATGGTGTGTAACTTTAAAGAAGTAGTCTAAGTCATCAACTAATAATTTAAAAAAAAATTCTAACCTTTATTTACATGATTCAAGGCATATTACTGGGCATGTGAGTCATAACTTTAGCAACAATTTTCAAACCTTTTTCATGCCCTGATTTTTCTTACAACTGTTTGCAGCTCTTTGTGCTGCTTGCTCAGAGCATATTCGATTCTTGTGACACCATGGACTGTAGCCCATTTGAATAAATCTTGCTGGAGAATTATATATGTTAATGCTGCTGCTGCTGCTAAGTTGCTTCAGTCTTGTCCAACTCTGTGCGACTCCATAGACGGCAACCCACCAGGCTCCCCCGTCCCTGGGATTCTCCAGGCCAGAACACTGGAGTGGGTTGCCATTTCCTGCTCCAACGTGTGAAAGTAAAAAGTGAAAGTGAAGTCGCTCAGTCACGTCCAACTCTTAGCAACCCCCTGGACTGCAGCCTACCAGGCTCCTCCGTCCATGGGATTTTCCAGGCAAGAGTACTGGAGTGGGGTGCCATTACCTTCTCCAAGATAAGTCACCCAAAAATCTATAGGAGAAAGTAGATGCAACCCATTTGGCAATATGTTCAACTTGAGAAACAAGAGATAAAAAGAAGTTAAATATTATGAAATTTAGGGCATAGAGAATAACAATACTGTTTAAAAAAGAGGGTCTTGGCAAAGATAAAAATGATTTCAGGTTTAGATACCTCACATACAAGAGGCAGTAAATACACATTGAAGCCAGTGGAGAGGAGTACCAGCAGATTTTGTTGTTATTTTAGTTGCTCAATCATATCTGACTCTTTTGAGACCCCATGGACTATAGCCCACCAGGTTCCTCTATCCATAAGATTTTCCAGGCAAGAATACTGGAGTGGGTTGCCGTTTCCATCTCCAGGGGATCATTCTGGACCAGGGATCAAACCTGTGTGTCTTGCATTGGCAAGCAGATTCTTAACCACTGAGCCACCAGGAAAGCTACTAGAGATATACAAGGAAATTGAGCATTATAAGAAGTAGACAGAACGATAAAATCCCAGACATCCAATTCTCTTTAGTGCAGGGGAAAGAAAATTCTTCATGCGTCACTAGGTGTTCTGTGAACAAGAGGTGTAGTTATCATGGTCATCGTATGTCTTAAAGATGCATTTGAGTTATGTTCAGTCTCTGTTTTGAGGGAAGGTGGTGGCAAATATAGTGTATTTTAGAAAATTTTGTTAACAATTATTTTAAAAGACTTTGGCATTTAAGCAGGTATGGTTCTTTTACTTTCAAGTGAAAATAAGAAAACCTCATCTATGTATACTCCTAATGCCCAGTGATGGCATGTAAATAAACTAAATGGGGTGTGAAACTTCCATATTTCAGTTATTCTAAAGAAACCAGCAAATCTGGAGGTTTGATTTGTAGATTATCTTTTGATAATGTTTGATCAATCTTTGTTCTTCAGTTCAAGTTTAACCCATTTCTCACTAGGGCCAGCTACTTAGAAACTAGTAATGCTAGTGAACAGGATTATGAAACTGAATGCTATTCATGAGCTTAGAGTCCCTAATGTCAGAGCCTCAATTCACAGGTTACTAGTGGATTTGCCTTTACCTAAGATCAGTGTACTGGTATGAATGTGACTCTTGGAGTTAGAGTTTAATCAAAGTCCTGGATTTTCCTCTTCCTGATTGTGTAGGCATGGGCAAGTGTTCCTTTTCATTCCTTGCCCTCCCTCTCTTCTGTTTTCTTTTCCTTTATCCTTTTTCTCCTTAAAGCCAGTTGCATAAAATAAAATATTCAGCAATTTTGGATGGTTACTGTATAGTTTAAAACCATGATCTATGGAAAATATTTAGTGCAGTCTGTATACTAAGAACTCAGTAGGTACTAGTCAGGAATTCCAGGAGCAGTAAGGAATACTAGCACAATCGGTTCAGTTCAGTTGCTCAGTCGTGTCCAACTCTTTGCGACCCCATGAATCGCAGCACGCCAGGCCTCCCTGTCCATCACCAACTCCCGGAGTTCACTCAAACTCATGTCCATAGAGTCGGTGATGCCATACAGCCATCTCATCCTCCTTCATCCCCTTCTCCTCCTGCCCCCAATCCCTCCCAGCATCAGAGTCTTTTCCAATGAGTCAACTTGTCGCATGAGGTGGCCAAAGTACTGGAGTTTCAGCTTTAGCATCAGTCCTTCCAATGACTAGCACGATACAATAGTACAAATGTTCCTGTATCTGGATGATAAGTATGACTTACATTCAGTATCATTATGTATTAGCTAAGGTCCCAGAGAAACAGAACAAATAGGATATATTCGTAGATTTGTTTTTAATGGTTCATGAGATGATGGTGGCTAGCAAGTCTGAAATCTGTGGAACATACCAGCAGACTGGAAGTTCTGATGAGTATTTATTTACTCATAAGACAATCTGGAGACACATTTCCCTCCTCCTCTGGAAAGCTCAATCTTTTCTCTAAATGCTTTCCAACTTATTGGATGAGGCCCACCCACATTATGGCAGCATGATCTGCTGTCCTCAGTCTACCAATTTAATATTCATCACATTTAAAAAATATTTCACAGAGACGTTGAGACTACATTTGACCAAACAACTGGGCACTGTAGCCAAATGAACAGTCACTAATTATCACATCTCGTCAGCATAACTCCCTGAAATATGCACTGGTCTGGCAGTTAGGTTAACTGAGCTGTTCCTTTGATTCCTCTTTCTCTCTTAGTTCCTGGTCAAGTTACTTATTTCTCTGAGACTTAGATTTATCCTGTAGAAGATATTGTCCTTCCAGTTTTCCATATCCCTTTCTAGATGATCAATATGATTGTGTCCGTGTAGAAGGATTGGTAGATTGTCATTGCCTAAGACATACCAAACAAATAAGTGATAGTCTTAAAGAGGCAAATGTGACTTTTTTCTGGTTCTTTCAGATATAAGCTAATGCAGTGTGGCACCTAGGGAGCTGAGAAATATTTACAAGTCACTGTCCACTTTAAGGGCATATCAGGTGGCTGACTCATGCCTGACTACTCTGTTCTCATGGGACAGTTGAGCAAAAATAGGCTTTAATTGATCCATATACATATGTTAAGATAATTTAAATGGACAGTGTGCATCAGGACTTGAGCTGTTCCCATTGTGAACTCAGAGGCATCAGGCAGGAGAAATTGAAAGTCCACCCTTCCTACAACAGCTGCTGGGAAGGGGGACTCGACTGGCTTTTTATTTTTTTTTGGCTAAAATTTAAAGCATTAACTGTTTTTACACAAGCACATTATCCACAAGGTGAAAGCATGGAGAGAAATGGAAAAGAGTAGAGAAACAGAAAAAATATAGAAAATATTTTAAAAAATGAATTTTTAATTCAATTTTTTAAGAAGAAGGAAAATGAGAAGAAAGAAGAGGAAGAAAAGAAAGAAAGAAAAGAGGTAGAGAGAAATTTTTCCAGGCACATGATGCATGAAATCGTCCTATCATCAACTTCACAGATGTATGGCTCCATGTATGGTGAGGAGCATTCAGGGGACTGGAGAAGCCACCCGTTACTGCTTCGGTGGACCTCCAGGCAGGGCAGAGATGGCTGGGAGTCCTCTGAGAAGGAAGGGGTATGTGTTGGGTATTTTGCTTTCTAAGAAACCAAGATACTGAAGTGAATTTAATTACAGGTCTAAGTGTAGGAGCCATAGAATTAAAAATGGCTAATTGAAGAAAACAAAGGAGATTCACATCTATGGTCAGGGTGGGAATAATTTTCAAATAGTAAGGAGATTGGAACAAGTGTCATGAACTAGCAGGAGACAGAAGGTAAACATTCAGCGAGGGATTTCCAGAAAGCAGTGGCCCTGTAGCAACTGGGCCCAAGCCAAACGCAATAGAGCCTGTGAGCAGAGAAAAGAGGGTAGTCACACCCCTAACCAAACAAAACAGTCTAACTGCAGAAAAACCAGAAGACCTGAAGTATAGTATAATCCTAAGTTCTTTCTAAATTCTCCCCTTCCACTATATGTAAGAGAAGCATTTTTGCCTGAATTTAAGGAAGAGGGTTTGAAAAGATGGTGAATCTAAAAGTCCCTGTGATCACCATAAGAAAGCTACTACATTCCTTTTTCAGGAATAGGAATAGTATAGGAAATACAATGTATTACATAGAGAATGGATAACATTCTCAATTGGCTGAACATCCACTGTAATAGGGAGTATTCTGGGATATAAGGCTGAAGAGATATATTGTAGAGTGATATATTGTAGAGTGCCTTGAATACCAGACTAAAAAGACAGGACTTTAGTGGGAAGTCTATTTCCAAAGCCTTTGGAAAGTTTTAGCTTTGACATGGTATCATTAGAATGCTCCCTTTAAAGTTGACCTTGGAGCAGGGTGAAAGATAGATGAAAGATAGCTAATAGATTAGTTGTCTATTGCTGCTAAAGACATGACCTCAATAAGTACCAATTTAAAGCAACAAACAATTATGTTCTCACAGTTTCCAAGGGGCAAGGATCCAGGAGTGAATTAGTAAGATGGTTCTGACTCAAGGTAACACAGAGGTGGCAGTCAAGCTGTTGGTCACGACTGTAATCACAGGAGGACTTCAGTAGGCTGGAGGATCTACAAAGGTAGCTCAGTCTCATGGCTCTCCTAGGAGTCTTTAGATTCTTACCATACAACCCTCTCTACAGGGCTACCTGACATTCTCATGGCATTGGGGCTGACTTCCCCTGGAGTGAATGATCCAAGGCCAAGGAAAAGGAGAGGAAGCCTGGTGCTTTTAATGACCTAGTCTCTGAAGTCTCACACAGTCACTTCTACTCCTATTTATTAGAATTTGATCAACTAAATTCAACCTACATCCAAGAGGAACTCCACCTCTTGAAGGGAGAGAGAGAAAAGGATTTAAATAAAACCAATATAGATAGCTTAGCATCTGCATTGTGCCACCTGATCCCTCCCATCTCAACAGGTATTTGGGGCAGGAAACAAAGTATTAATCGAAGTCTAGTGCAATGGTGAAGAGGAGCAAACAAGCAAATTTTAGCTAAAGCAGTGTGATGAAAAAATGAATGTCAGGGACAACATATATGAGATATATTAGGAAGAAATATTTAGGAAGATATGTTATAAATTAAATGTAAATAAGGAAGGAAAACAAAAATTATTTTTAAATTTCTTATTTGTAAATTCAGTTCATTTCAGTTCAGTCACTTTGTCGTGTCCGACACTTTGTGACCACGTGGACTACAGCACGCCAGGCTTCCATGTCCATCACCAACTCCTGGAGGTTACTCAAACTCATGTCCATTGAGTCAGTAATGCCATCCAACCATCTCATCCTCTGTCATCCCCTTCTCCTCCTGCCTTCAATTTTTCCCAGCATCAGGGTCTTTTCATATGAGTCAGTTCTTCATATCATGTGGTCAAAGTATTGGAGTTTCAGCTTTAGCATCAGTCCTTCCAATGAATATTCAGGACTGATTTCCCTTAGGATTGACTGGTTGGATCTCCTCACAGTCTAAGGGACTCTCAAGAGTCTTCTCCAACACCACAGTTCAAAAGCATCAATTCTTCGGCATTCAGCTTTCTTTATAGTCCAACTCTTACATCCATACATGACTACTGGAAAAACCATAGATTTGACTAGACGGACCTTTGTTGGCAAATTAATGTCTCTGCTTTTTAATATGCTGTCTAGGTTGGCCATAGCTTTTCTTCCAAGGAGTAAGTGTCTTTTAAGTTCATGGTGGTGGTTGCCATCTGCCACAATTTTGCAGCCCCCAAAAATTTAATAAAAAAAAATTGTAAATTACCTGTGATAATCAGACCAGGATAGAGAGAAGTGGTCTAATGGTGATGTCTTTGGCACAAATAAGGAAGTCAGGGCAAGAGCTGAGGAAAGATGGGGGAGATAATGAGTTTATTTTCAGAAAAGTTGTGTTTATGATACTGTGGGGCATATCACGTGCTAACACTAACAGACTGTTGAAATATTAGCCTGGAAAACTGAACTGTGAGTCTGGGAGAATGGGCTGACATGGCCATCACTTGAACTTGATCAGTAAGAAAAAACAGACAATAAATGGGCTGGTTGAAGGATAAAGAAGGAAGAAGGTTCAGTTCACACTCAGGGGAAATACATTTGAGGGAAGGGAGAAAGAAACAGAACTGTTGAAACTGACCAGGAAGAGAATTTGAAATCACTCGGGACCCAAGAGATAACAATATTGTAGGAGGAAAAGGAAGATGGACTCAACTGACCCTGTCCCATGCTGAGAGGTCAGGAAGAGTGTGGATCTTGTGGATAACTGTGTCTGGAAAGAATGCCATCTGTGGCCTCTAAATGTAATAACCGAGATGGAAAGTGAAGCAAAACCCAGATGGTACAGTATTGAGTGGTGAGTAGAAAACTTCAGTCATGTGCTAAAAAAGATTTAAGAACTAGCTCTCTAGGGTAGGGTCTGTTTTTAAGCATTGCTGAATTTCATGGTGTAAATACTTTCATTATAGCCATTTACAAGCTATCAATGATTTAACAGTTGCCCCCAAGATTCCCGAAAATTTAACAGTTAGTTCTCATTAGCCTGTATGCTCTGATTGCAGTACTTCACCAGAAGGACTGAAAGATGAATAGGCATATAGGCATTCTTTCAAACATCTTTGGAAACAGACCTGGTAACTTACACTTACGCTCTACAAACATGGAAAGGCAAGATATCCTCTCAGAAAGCTTCCGGAAATCCTCATATTATACAGAGGCCAGAGGAAATCTCTCTTGGCTCCGCCCTTTGTGCCCCTTTCTATGAGTGTTCCGTGGGCACCCGGGGTGCACAGGGCCATCTGGAGTTCACTTTCCCTTAGTCTCCCTGTCCTTCCTCTTCATCACTCTTCCTCTAGGGGACCTCAGAGCAGCTACATTTTCCCATGACCAATCTTTTGCCTTAAACACTCAATTCTTCCTGGATAAAGTATCTAAAAATATAAGCAAACTTCTCATTTTCTAATATCTGTCATCTTGTCATCTCTCACAGTAGAATTTTGGCATGTCATGCTTAAATCCATCTTCCCCACCAGGGATAAGAACAATGAGAAATAAAGGGACAAAAGAAGGAGAATCATGTCCTCCCACACTTAGAATATATAAAAGGAGACTTCAGAGCGGAAGAGTAGCTACCCATTATCCCTCTGCCAGAGCCCTCCTGTTTCTCACTATCATCCTGATCATGATCACAATGACCTTGATCAGTGACCTCGATCCTGAGCCGCCACGCCTCCACCAATAAAACCAACAAAGACAGGATCTCTCTTCTAATCTGTAAGCACTTCTTCTGTGCCAGAGGATAATGTGTTTACTGGAGAGTTTTGAAGAAACTCAGAGCCAACATTTACTCATGATGTATGTTCTTCCAAGCTTAAAATTATCAGACTTGAAAGCTGTGTGATTTTAAAGCAAATTCATCAAGACCACAACTGTTAATAAAATGCATGACTACAGTCTGTATATTAACTATGATCTTGGAGGAAATACACTTGGGAATCCCACACCAGTATTTTGCATTTGAGCTAAGAATTCTCATTTTTTAAATGAAACTTTATTGTGATTATTAACCTGCAGAAATTTTAATTATCCTTTCAATGCTTGAAGGTTCATAATGGAGAGGTGCCAGAAAAATCCCACTGCTAATTAAATCCAACTGAATATTTCCTTCACCTGAAGATACAAAAGTGCTTCTTGTTTGTCAAATCCCTTTCAGCCAAATAACCACTTAACTAATCTCAAATTGAATATCTTGTTTAAGATTTTGAATTATCCTTTCTCTCCAGGGAGCTGCTATTGAATATTATAATAGCATCATCCAGGGAAATATCTTACCCTCCTGACTGGAGGAAAGGGGAGAAAACATGTTTCTTTATATCACTAAGTAGACTGAAATCTGGGAGAATGAATAGACTGACATTTTGAAGCAAAAGAGCATATTAGAAGGTGGGAATAAAGTCACTCACAATGAAGAAGAAAGCAGTTGGATCTTTTTACCTTTGGACTACTGTGACTCTGTCTGAGAATGCTAAATTAATGGCTTCAGTAATCATGACTCCGGGCTTCCTTGGTGGCTCAGTGGTTAAGAATCCACCTGACAAGCAGGAGATGCAGGTTCAATCCTTGGGTTGGGAAGATCCACTGGAGAAGGAAGTGGAAACCCACTCCAGGATTCTTGAGATGCATGTTCAATCCTTGGGTTAAGATCCACTGGAGAAGGAAGTGGAAACCCACTCCAGGATTCTTGCCAGGGAAATATGGACAGAGGAGTCTACAGTCCATGGGGTTGCAAAGAACCAGACACAACTTGATAACTAAACAACAACAACAAATCGTGACTGTAACTCACCAAACAGTGACCTGGAAATCCTATATGTCATAGGAAGGTCAGAATGACCTGGATGTCAGCATATCATGTGAGGGAAAAGAGAATCAGACCCGGCTCTGTCGCTTGCCAGCTTTGTGGCCTTCAATAATTCACTTAAGTGCTTTGGACTCCACTTCAAATGACATCTGAGATGTGCCTGAAACAGTGCCTGCCTTTACACCATTTAGGCCTGTTTAATTGAAATATCATCAATGAAAGAATATTATAAAACAGGTTCGTGTTATTTTTCTGCTCCTACTGTGGAATGGCTACCACCCTTCAGACTAAAACCCCCAGTCCTTTCAATGATGTGCATATGACTTTCCATTGCTGCTTTGACCTCAGCTCCTGTGCTCTTGCTGCCCCAGCCTGATCCCTCCTCTATTCCTTAGAAATACTCTCCTACTATAGTCTTCTCTGGGGGAAGAAATGGCAACCCACTCCAGTGTTTCCCTGGAGAATCTGCATGGACAGAGGAGCCTGGCAGGTTGCAGTTCACGGGGTCACAAAGAGTTGGAGTGGACTGAAGCTACTTAGCACGCACTACAGGCCTTTGTGGGTTTCCCTGGTGGCTCAGACGGTAAAGAATCTGCTTGCAGTGCAGGAGATCCCTGGGTTGGGAAGATCCTCTGGAGAAGGGAATGGCAACCCACTCCAGTATTCTTGCCAGGAGAATCCTACAGACAGAGGAACATGGACAGAGTCCATGGCGTCACAAAGAGTTGGACCGACTGAGAGACTGACACACACACAACCCTCTGTACTCACACTGGTGCCACTTATTGGAATGTGCTTTTCCTAGTTTTCTACAGGACTTGTCCTTTCACTTAAATCTCAGTGGAGTCTTGAAATTTCAACACTTCACTACTGCTAGCACTTCCTGTTGTCTCATGGAAATATCTTTGATTATTGCTTTTGTGTGTTAGCTTGAAAGGTGTTTTGGGAGGAGATTAATGTTTAAATCACTGAATTTTTAGTAAACAGACTGCCATCCATAATATAGGTGTATCTCTTCCAACAAGATGAAGGCCTGAATAGAATAAAAATATTGATAAAAAGACAACCTACTGAGGTATTTGTTAATAATAGCACCCATAATAAACTAATACCCAACATATACAGAGACTGTATACAACTCAACATCAAGAAACATGCAACCAATTAAAAAAAATGGGCAGAAGAGCTGAGTAGATATTTTTCCAAAGAGGACCGGGAGGTAGCCAATAGACACATGAAAAGATACTCAACATGGCTAACCATCAGGGAAATGCAAATTAAACCACAATGAGATATCACCACACAGCTGTCACAATGTCCATCAGCAAAATGAACACGGATAACGAAAATGTTGGCGAAGAAAGGGGAACCTTTGTACACTGTTGGCGGGAATTGGTGAGCTGGTGCAGCCACTGTAGAAAACGGTATGAAAATCTCTCAACTAAAACTAAAATTACCATATAACCCAGCAGTTCGACTCCTGGGTGACTATTTGAAAAAACACTAGTTCAAAAAGATACATACCCCAATGTTCATAGCAACATGACTTGCAGTTACCAAGATATGGTAACAACCTAAGTGCCCATCAAGAGATAAATGAATAAAAATGATGTGTGTACACACACACACATACACACACACACACAATGGAATACCACTCAGCCATAAAAAAGAATGAAATGTTGCCATTTCAGCAATACGGATGGACTTGGAAGGCATTATGTTGGGTGTAAAAAGTTAGAGAAATAAAAATACTGTATGATATCACTTATATGTGAAATCTAAAAAATGCAACAAACTA
>NW_011495018.1:23932741-23933171 GCF_000754665.1 Bison bison bison
GAGGAACATGGACAGAGTCCATGGCGTCACAAAGAGTTGGACCGACTGAGAGACTGACACACACACAACTCTCTCTACTCACACTGGTGCCACTTATTGGAATGTGCTTTTCCTAGTTTTCTACAGGACTTGTCCTTTCACTTAAATCTCAGTGGAGTCTTGAAATTTCAACACTTCACTACTGCTAGCACTTCCTGTTGTCTCATGGAAATATCTTTGATTATTGCTTTTGTGTGTTAGCTTGAAAGGTGTTTTGGGAGGAGATTAATGTTTAAATCGCTGAATTTTTAGTAAACAGACTGCCATCCATAATATAGGTGTATCCCTTCCAACAAGTTAATGATAGCACCCATAATAAACTAATACCCAACATATACAGAGACTGTATACAACTCAACATCAAGAAACATGCAACCAATTAAAAAAAATG
>NW_011495018.1:23933271-23959036 GCF_000754665.1 Bison bison bison
CAAGAGATAAATGAATAAAAATGATGTGTGTACACACACACACATACACACACACACACAATGGAATACCACTCAGCCATAAAAAAGAATGAAATGTTGCCATTTCAGCAATACGGATGGACTTGGAAGGCATTATGTTGGGTGTAAAAAGTTAGAGAAATAAAAATACTGTATGATATCACTTATATGTGAAATCTAAAAAATGCAACAAACTAGTGAATAAAAAGAAAAAGAAGCAGACTCATATACAGAGAACAAATTAGTGGTTACTAGTTGCAGGGGAACAATAAAGTTAGGAGTGGGAGACACAAAGTTTGGATATAAGATAGGCTAAAGGATGTATTGTACAATACAAAGAATCTACCCAATATTTTGTAATAACTATGAATGTAAAGTAACCCTTAAAAATTGTATAAAACATTAGGGGGAAAAATAAAACACAAGGGGGAAAAAACTGAGCAAGAGAAACTTCTCCAGCAGACTGCTTTTGGAGAGAAAGTACATCATCAGGTTTCCTGGGTCTCCAAGCTGCCCTCGTTCAGATTGGAACTGAACCATCAGCCTTCCTACATCTCCAGCCTGCTGGCCTGCACTGCAGATTTTACATTTTCAAGGTCAAGTCAAGGTGTTGATTTTAATCCAACATAAAAAAATCTCCAAATCCCTGGCCACTGTAGTAGCAACATTAGAATTTGCAGTTTAGGTTCTGCAAGCCAAGTTGTCTCAGACTGATGGCTAAATTACTGCCTCATTTTTGGACCCCCTGCTGCTGCTGCTAAGTCACCTCAGTCGTGTCCGACTCTGTGTGACCCCATAGACGGCAGCCCACCAGGCTGCCCCATCCCTGGGATTCTCCAAGCAAAAATACTGGAGTGGGTTGCCATTTTCTTCTCCAGTGCGTGAAAGTAAAAAGTGAAAGTGAAGTTGCTCAGTCGTGTCCGACTCTTGGCCCCATGGACTGCAGCCTACCAGGCTCCTCCATCCATGTGATTTTCCAGGCAAGAGTACTGGAGTGGGGTGCCATTGCCTAGTCCTAATCCCTCCCCCTGTCTCCCACTTAACAGAGCTCTGAAACAAGGTTTTGTTTGATATATTCATTGATGAGAAGATCTAGCATTGAAGCCAATAGAATGAAAACATTGTTATGAGATCAGAAAGAGACCTCCAGTTTTCCTTACTGTTTCAACAGTCTTTGTTACATGTATCCATTGTTCTTTTTTTGTGTATGAAAAGCATATAATATTTATCATCTCAACTATTTTTATGTGCAATGGCACCCCACTCCAGTACTCTTGCCTGGAAAATCCCATGGACGGAGGAGCCTGGTAGGCTGCAGTCTATGGGGCCGCTAGAGTCGGACACAACTGAGCGACTTCACTTTCACTTTTCACTTTCATGCACTGGAGAAGGAAATGGCAACCCACTCCAGTGTTCTTGCCAGGAGAATCCCAGGGACGGGGAAGCCTGGTGGGCTGCCGTCTATGGGGTCGCACAGAGTCGGACATGACTGAAGCGACTTAGCAGCAGCAGCAGCAGCAGAGCAGTATAACAGTTTTCAAGAACATTTTCATCTTGCAAAACTGAAATTCTACAACCATGAAACAACAACCCCTCTTCTCCCTTCGTTCAGCCTCTGGAAACCACCATTTTACTTTCTGGTATCTTTTCTTATAAGGGAACTTATCCCTAATCATATGAGAAGTAATTGAGGGACCAGGAATGCTTAATTTGGACTAGGGTGTGTTTAGGAAACTAAAGCCACTTAGCAGCAGCAGCAGGGAACTTGACAGTTTCTCTTATGCATCAGATATTTGCCATGCACGTCTTCTGAACAGACTGCTTCAAATCTCATTTGGAAGCAGTGGGATACGATTGACTTAAAAAAAATAAATTTTGGATTATTTCAGTGGCTGGCATAAGAGTCAGCTCTTTCTTGGAACGTACAAGAAGAAAAAATTTAGGCCAACATAAGGATGCTTGTGGTAACAGAACTGTCTTATGGGATAAGAGTCTTTGGGGAAGACAGACTTCCACACTACTACAGATATTCAAATGTAAGCTGTTAATAAAACAAAAGAATTTTGTTAAAGGTCATCAGACACCATAGAAAGATGGTAAAGGATAAAAGGATGAAATTTCTGTGTGGCTTTGGGAAAGATAAAATCTATAGTTCATTATCTATTTGACATGACACAAATACAAAATTCCATGTTTTATATGAGATGTAGATACTCTGTTGAAAATTCAAACTCTCATAAACATAGTCAAGCATAGTATTCCTTTCCAGAATTTAAACTACAGGGAATTCCATGGCATTCTAGTGGTTAGGACTTGGTGCTTTCACTGCCAAGACCCAGGGTTGATCTTTGGTCAGGGATCTAAGATTCCATAAACTGTGCAGCCAGAAAAAAAAAAAACAAACAAAAAAAGTGTGGTAGCTGAAGGGGCATTCTTCTATTCCTGGCCATAATACAGCGTAAAGAATCACCATAAACAATTGTAAAATTGGGAACAATATATTAACACACTATATTTGAAGTAAGATTATCATATGACCTACGTGGCAACCCACTCCAGTGTTCTTGCCTGGAGAATCCCATGGACACAGGAGCCTGGTGCACTACAGTCTGTGAAGTCACAAAGGGTCAGACACGAGTGAAGCAACTTAGCACCTGGTCCTCTAGGACTTTCAAAAATGAGGTTTTTCTGTATCCTCTCTGACCCCAGAGCAATAGCACCAACTTTTCCCAGGATTAAAGCTGAGTTGGACTGAGCCATCCATTCCCTCTCTGCTCTGCTTGAGGTATAGAGCTCCCATATACTTAGGGCTGGTTATGATACAGACTGATGGAACCTGGTCAAGCTACTTACCACGCTGCCTAGGACTTTGATCTCCCTCCAAGGTCAGAACAATAGCAGGGCAAATGGCTAGAGTTCAAGAGCTCTTAGAGACCTAGAAAGTCAGAGTACCCAATGCATGATATCTAAGTATTAGGTTAAACCTTGATCCTTTCCACTGTAGATTTGACTCTGAACAAGGTCTATGGCAGTAGGTCAAACCTGTTCCACCATGAAAAATCTAAGTTTCTACAGTTAATGAAATGAAGGCAATATTGTGTGCTTTAGAAAGTCCATAACAGCCCAGTTTAGGCCCAAGCTTTATTTACAACACCGTTGATAAGTTTAGGTTTCTCACTTCCATTGAGCTCAATTCTCTCAATACAGTACTGTAAACCCTTTCACTGATAACTTTGCTCTGTGTTGGTATATTGCCTTTTCAATTGTAAAACACTTTCTTTCCAATTAACTAATATACACTAGTTGTGTTGCCAAAATTCAGCCTCTGTACATTGGTGCCAGATTAAATCTGGGGGATAGACTTTGCGGTGAAGTAGAAAGAAATAGCTTTATTGCTTTGCCAGGCAAAGGGGACCACAGCAGGCTAATGCCCTCAAGACTACGTGTCCCCACCCTGGAGCAGGTACTGAGGAATCTAACAGTGTTGATGGAGCAGGGCGTGACCAGCCAGCTCCTGGACATTCTTAAAATTGCTTCGTGGTGAGGTAATTAGAAATCAGCATCATCAACCTTCTGGTACTAACCCATCTGGGGTCTACATGCTTGTGAGGAGCATACAGTTAACTTCTTCCACCTGGTGGGGGTTTCAGTATCTGCAAAATAGCTCAAAGGATAAGGCTCAGAATATTATCTATAGCCTTTGCATGCGTGCCTCAGTCGTGTCTGACTTTTTGTGACCCCATGGACTGGAGACAAGAATACTGGAGTGGGTTACCATTTCCTCCTCCAGGGGATCCTCCTGACCCAGGTATCAAACCTGAGTCTCCCGCATTGCAGGCAGATTCTTTACCTCTGTGCCTTGAAGAAGAACTAAAGGTCCTTGATTTTGTTTAATGGCTAAATTATTATTAGTTTATCTTGCTTGACAGTTTTCTTTTCTTTCTGCATTTCCTCACTTCTCTGATTAAATGTATTCTTTGACTAAAGTTTTTCTACAGACAAAAGGCAGGTAGAAGGCGCAGGTGGGGGGTCCAGTTCTGCGGAGGCCTCAGGGTCCTCCTGCTTGGATGCAGTTGTCTCCTGTATTAATGTGCTTCACAGCTGGATTTTAAGTTACTGGCGGCCCCTTGCAAGTCTGAATTCTATAGCATTTCCCCAGCAGTGCTTAATTCATTCTTAGAAACATTATGGGCAAAAACATTCTCATCAGGAACTTAGCTTTTTCATACTAGTCCTCTGACCTTTAATATCACTGATGGTGAATCTTCTAGAGCAGTTTTCCTTCTTGGTGCAGTATACAGTTTACCAATGATAAATGCACAATTTTAGATGTTACATAGATGACTTTTTAAACATGTCATTGTTCTGTGTTTATTTTAGTAGGCATTATAAAATACATAAGTAGAACACAAATCCTATACTTTCACAGATATTTTTAAAGACTAGGCTTGAAATAGAAACCGAGTTAGAAAATAAAGATGTAAGTAAAATTTTTAATTAATATATGGAGAACATAGATGTGGCAAAAGTCATCAAAGTGGTATGGAAATGCTTGGATTTTGTGAGTGGGAGAAACTAGTTTCAAATGTACAGTGGACAGGGAAGTCTGATGCGTTGAAGTCCATGGGGTCACAAAGAGCTGGACTCAACTTAGCAACTGAACAACAATGAAGCACTCTGATTTTTGGTGCTGTATTATATAGCCAGGCTTCCCAGGTGGCTCAGTGGTGGGAAATCTGCCTGCCAATGCAGGAGACACAAGAGACTTGGGTTCGATCCCTGGCTTGGGAAGATCCCCTGGGGGAGGAAATGGCACAGAAGAGCCTGGCGGGCTACAGTCCAAGGGATCACAAAGAGTCAGATACAACTGAGCACAGCACAGTCCAATACTTAGCCACTCTCTGCACTGCCCGTCCTCCCCGCTCCTAACAAACACAACCTTCAGGCATTGGTCATGACCACAGACAGGCACACATACACTTTCAGTAGTAAACCTTCCAGCTGGCAGGTATTTTAATGATTAAAACAACTTACACCTGAACCTAATGGGCTCGAGGAGAGGAGCCCAGATCTCCGAACTGATCTCCTGTTCTCTCCCAGGTAGCAAACTCTGTGGTTTATCAAGAGAAGAGCTTAGGAAATGGGTTTCAGGGTGTTTGGGGGTGATTTATGAGCTTACAAACTAGGTTATGAGTAGGAAATAAGTGCCATTTATCAGCTCTCTGGGGTCACCAGCAGAGAGCTGAAGGAAGAGCTGGCTCCAAGGCCTAATAAGAAAACAGTGCTCACCTCCCTGAAGGGGTTGGGGTGGGCAGAGAACTCGGCTCCACTATAGCCAGAAGCGGGGGCCTCATTTTATTTCTCAGCAGATACTCCTTTGCCAAGTAAAGTTTCAGTTTCATTTGGAAATATTAACAGAAAAAGAAGGATATGTCAAAATTAATGTTGAGAATTGATGTTATGAATAAAAAATCGTGCCAGATTAGCACTTCAGATTTAATTTGGTGTGTAGCGTGCTGCCAAGGAACTTGGAACATTTGCAGGTTGTTGGGAAATAGTTACAAGTGGCAAACAGCTTCCTCCACCACCCTCCTCTCCTCTCTTCCCTCTCCTCTGTAACATCTCCTCTGGGAGAGATGGGTCCTGGATCTGTGTGTGGGCTGAAGCGGGTGGAGACCTTGGTAGACATCTAAAGGGCCTGGGCTGACTATATTTCCTATGAAGGATTTTAAGGTCCCAGATTTTCATCAATAGGAACTGCTTAAACTCAGATCCCTAATGTTTGCATCCCCATTTCTTAGGACAGAAAAGATTTTTTAAAAATCTGCCCATCTTCATAACCTCCTGTATCCAAAATCCCTTAAGAACAGCATGACAAAGCATTTCTGAGGGTTTTTTTTTAAGCTTTTTTTAAAAAATCAAGAAACAAGTTAACTTTTGCTTTTGTTTACACTGAGCATTACTCTGAGATAGGTTGATTTGTGTCATTTCTTTTTCTCTGTTCCCCACATTTTGGCTCCAAAGCAAGTCAGATTGTAATGTCAAATCTAGACTGGAATGCGTGAAATTGAACCCTTGAAATGAGTCTTGTTTTTCTAAAAGTGTTAGTCATGTCTGACTCAGCAACCGCGTGGACTGTAGCCCACCAGGTTCCTCTGTCCATGGGATTCTCTAGGTGAGAATACTGAAGTAGGTTGCCATTTCCTTCTCCAGGGGGTCTTTCTGACCCAGGGATCGAACCCAGGTCTGGCAATATCATATGTATTATATTATTCATTTTATATTCATATAACTATACATTTTGAAAGAATCTGAGAGGGCATTGGTTTACCTTTGCACAAGAGAAACCGAGATGAACAGAAAAGTCGCTTCCCCAAGTTCACATAGGCCCTGACTAGTAGGAATTCTGATTCTTTCTGCTTTCCCTCTGAGGTAAGGATATTTACCATGACAGACCTCTGTCTCATATAGCAGGGGTAGGGTCTGTATTCCAGAAAAGACTTTGCTTTTTTCCCTCTAGAAAGAATATCTTGAATGTTTGGTGAGTGCACTTGGCTTAAAAGCTACTCTTGAAATTTTAATGTGTTTTCTTGTCAATCAACCACATTTCCAAACTCCTGTTCTGCTTCTGTACCCCGAGTCTAACTGCCTTCAGCATTGCCAGTGTGAGATCGTCCTTTCTTAATGGGCCACAGTGGAGTGAGGGCTGAATACCAGCTGCCTGGTGCGTGCAGCGGACTATAAAAAGAAAAGGAGCCTTCCGCAAGCTGAGAGATAATGCAAATATCAGGCTCTCCTGGGGGCAGAAGACCTAACAGGTGAGGTATTCAGAGGAAGCTTAGCCAGAGGCCACCCCCCAGGAATCACCTAAGTCACCTGTTTATTCGTTTATTTGCACAACATGTAATGTTGGCCGCCTTTATATCAATGCACTCTACTAGATGCTATGGAGAATGTAAAAATAAATTGCTTATATATTCCTATCCCATAAATTGAAGTAGAAAGCCTCACCTAAAAAATTCTGGAAGAGGAGCTGTGAAAAATAGAAAAAGTTAATGCTAAGAACCAAATGAGAGGCCTAGGTTTAAAAAATTGTTGTATAATTTCCATATAGTGAAGAGTTTATTATGACAAATTGCAACACTAATCGACATTTCTTGTTTACTTATTATGCATCAAGCGCATATATGTGCTTATTTAAATTCTAACAGTGGACTCTATATTTCCCCTTGTAAGGATAAGAATACTAAACCTTGCTAAGTTTTAACTAACAAGCCCAAACTCACACAGCTGTGAATTATTGGACCCAAGAGTTAACTCTAGGGACTTTAACTAACAGCCAAACTCTGACAAAGGAAGGGTTCATGGAAGGCAAGACAGTGAACCAAAGATTGAGATTAAAAGTAGATAAGGATGAGAGAGAAGGGCAGATGGCTAGCAGGGAATATGAATCACGGGCAGAAAACCCCATGGTTTAGGAAGCTTGTTAATTATGCCCAGATCACACCCTTTGGGATCTTATAACTACAACTACCATGCTGATAAGTTCCAATCCCAAAGAAATGGGTTCCAATCCCAAAGAAAGGCATTGACAAAGAATGTTCAAAGTACTGCACAGTTGCACTCATCTCACATGATAGTAAAGTAATGCTAAAAATTCTGTAAGCCAGGCTTCAACAATATGTGAACCGTGAGCTTCCAAATGTTCAAGCTGGATTTAAAAAAGGGAGAGGAACCAGAGATCAAATCTCCAGCATCCGTTGGATCACTGAAAAAGCAAGAGAGTTCCAGAAAAACATCTACTTATGCTTTATTGACTACACCAAAGGCTTTGACTCTGTGGATAACAACAAACTGTGGGACATTCTTCAAGAGATGGGAATACCAGACCACCTGACCCACCTCCTGAGAAATCTGTATGCAGGTCTAGAAGCAACAGTTAGAACTGGACATGGAACAACAGAATGGTTCTAAATCAGGAAACGAATATGTAAAGGCTATATATTGTCACCCTGCTTATTTAACTTATATGCAGAGCACATCATGTGAAATGCCAGACTGGATGAAGCACAAGCTGGAATCAAGATTGCTAAGAGAAATATCAATAACCTCATATATGCAGATGCTGCTGCTGCTGCTAAGTCACTTCAGTCATGTCCAACTCTGTGCGACCCCATAGATGGCAGCCTACCAGGCTCCCCTGTCCCTGGGATTCTCCAGGCAAGAACACTGGAGTGAGTTACCATTTCCTTCTCCAATGCATGAAAGTGAAAAGTGAAAGTGAAGTCTCTCAGTCGTGTTCAACTCTTAGTGACCCCATGGACTGCAGCCTACCAGGCTCCTAGATGACACCACCCTTATGGCAGAAAGTAAAAAACTAAAGAGCCTCTTGATGAAAGTGAAAGAGGAGAGTGAAAAAGTTGGCTTAAAACTCAACGTTCAGAAAATTAAGATTGTGGCATCCATCCCATCACGTCATGGCAAATAGATGGGGAAACAATGGAAACAGTGACAGACTTTACTTTCTTGGGCTCCCAAATCATTGCAGATGGTGACCGCCACCATGAAATTAAAAGATGCTTGCTCCTTGGAAGAAAAGTTATGACCAACCTAGACAGCATACTAAAAAGCAGAGGCATTACTTTACCTACAAAGGTCCATCTAGTCAAAGCTATGATTTTTCCACTAGCCATGTATGGATGTAAGAATTGGACTATGAAGAAAGCCAAGTGCCGAAGAATTGATGCTTTTGAACTGTGGTGTTGGAGAAGACTCTGGAGAGTCCCTTGGACTGCAAGGAGATCCAACCAGTCCATCCTAAAGGAAATCAGTCCTAAATATTCATTGGAAGAACTGATACTGAAGCTGAAGCTCCAATAGTTTGGCCACCTTATGAGAAGAACTGACTCATTGGAAAAGACCCTGTTATTGGGAAAGATTGAAAGCAGGAGGAGAAGGGGACAACAGAGGATGAGATGGTTAGATTGCATCACTGACTGTATGGACATGAGTTTGAGTAAGCTCCAAGAGTTGGTGATGGACAGGGAAGCCTGGCCTGCTGAAGTCCATGGTGTCACAAAGAGTCAGACACGAATGAGTGACTGAACTAAACTGAACTGACCATGCTGATAGTACACGCAGCAGGACCCAATAGGCTAGTTGTTCAGAATACTTTGATCTGGATACACAGAAATGGATTGAGTCCCACATCAAGATAGATGACTTATAGAGTTACTGTTCATTGCTACTTCAGCTAGAGCAAAAGAGAGACATGTCTGTTGAGTTGTTATGCTGTTTGTTTTTTTATTCCTCTGTGCTAGGCTCTGGGTAATATCACTGATCAGACACACTATACTTAAGGAAAATCAATCTGAAAAGGGTGGGGGGGGATGGTTTGTCTTAGATCTGTCTTCCAAAACATACTCTTCATCAAAAAGCAGCACAAGACAAGTCAATGTTGTAGCTTTTTAAGAGCAATTCTTGTACTGCACAGTGGAAGACAGAATTGAAATGAGTTCCCCAGATGACAATAGAGATAATATGATCTTATAATTGAATAGTGTTCTCTTCTTTTTCTAAGTGGTATAAAGATAATCTTATTCGATCGAGTAGTCTAGGACCATCTTCAAAGATGAGTAATCTGAGTCAACAGAGTCAAAGATTTTGCCAAAGTAATGAACATGTAAGTGAAAAAAGTCAGCTGGAGTAGAGGTCTTCTGGATTCAAACCAGATAGTTTTTGTTCTTGATGTTGTCTTCCCTTTACATTATGCAGGTCAGTTCAGTCGCTCAGTCCTGTCCAATTCTTTATGACCTCATGGACCACAGCAAGCCAGGCTTCCCTGTCCATCACCAACTCCCAGAGATTACTCAAACTCATGTCCATAGAGTCAGTGATACATTCTAACCATCTCATCCTCTGTTGTCCCCTTCTCCTCCTGCTTTCTATCTTTCCCAGCATAAGGGTCTTTTCCAATGAGTCAGTTCTTCCCATAAGGTGGCCAAAGTATTGGAGCTTCAGCTTCAGCATCAGTCCTTCCAATGAATTTTCAGGACTGATTTCCTTTAGGATTGACTGGTTGGATCTCCTTGCAGTCCAAGGGATTCCCAAGAGTTTTCTCCAACACCACAGTTCAAAAGCATCAATTCTTTGGCGCTCAGCTTTCTTCCTAGTCCAACTCTCACATCCATACATGACTACTGGAAAAGGCATAGCTTTGACTAGATGGACCTTTGTAGGTAAAGTAATGCCTCTGCTTTTTAATATGCTGTCTAGGTTGGTCATAGCTTTTCTTCCAAGGAGCAAACATCTTTTAATTTCATGGCTGCAGTCACCATCTGCAGTGATTTGGGAGACCAAGAAAGTAAAGTCTGTCACTGTTCCATTGTTTTCCCATCTATTTGCCATGAAGTGATGGGACTGGATGCCATGATCTTCATTTTCTGAATGTTGAGTTTTAAGCCAACTTTTTCACTCTCCTCTTTCACTTTCATCAAGAGGCTCTTTAGTTCTTCTTCACTTTCTGCCATAAGGGTGGTGTCATCTGCGTGTATGAGGTTATTGATATTTCTCCTAGCAATCTTAATTCCAGCTTGTGCTTCATCCAGCCTGGCATTTCACATGATGTGCTCTGCATATAAGTTAAATAAGCAGGATGACAATATACAGCCTTGACATATTAGTTTCCTGATTTGGAACAAGTCTGTTGTTCCATGTCCACTTCTAACTGTTGCTTCTTGACCTGCATACAGATTTCTCAAGAGGCAGGTCAGGTGGTCTGGTTTTCCCATCTCTTGAAGAATGTCCACAGTTTGTTGTTATCCACACAGTCAAAGGCTTTGACGTAGTCAATGAAGCAGAAGTAGATATTTTTTCTGGAACTCTCTTGCTTTATCAATGATTCACTGATTGTTGGGGATTTGATCTCTGGTTCCTCTGCCTTTTCTAAATCCAGCTTGAACATGTGGAAGTTGACGGTTCACGTACTGTTGATGTCTGGCTTGGAGAATTTTGAGCATTACTTTGCTGGCGTGTGAAATGAGTGCGATTGTGCAGTACTTTAAACATACTTTGACACTGCCTTTCTTGAGGATTGAATTGAAAATTGACCTTTTCCAGTCCTGTGGCCACTGCTGAGTTTCCCAGATTGCTGGCATATTGAGTGCAGCACTTTCACAGCATCATCTTTTAGGGTTAGAAATAGCTCAACTGGAATTCCATCACCTCCACTAGCTTTGTTCATAGTGATGCTTCCTAAGGCCCACTTGCCTTCACATTCCAGGATGTCTGGCTCTAGGTGAGTGATCACACCACCGTGATTTTCTGGGTCATGAAGATCTTTTTTGTACAGTTCTGCATATTCTTGTCATGTCTTCTTAATATCTTCTGCTTCTGTTAGGTCCATACCGTTTCTGTCCTTTATTGTGCCCATCTTTGCATGAAATGTTCCCTTTATATCTCTCATTTTCTCGAATCGACCTCTAGTCTTTCCCATTCTATTGTTTTCCTCTATTTCTTTGCATTGATTGCTTAGGAAGGCTTTCTTATCTCTCCTTGCTATTCTTTGGAACTCTGCATTCAGTGGGTATACTTTTCATTTTCTCCTTTGCCTTTAGCTTCTCTTCTTTTCTAAGCTAGTTGTAAGGCCTCCTCAGATAACCATTTTGCCTTTCTTTTTCTTGGGGTTGGTCTTGATCACTGCCTCCTGTACAATGTCACAAACCTCCAGATATAATGTCATACAAACCTCAGGCACTCAGATCTAATCCCTTAAATCTATTTGTCATTTCCACTGTATAATCATAAGGGATTTGATTTAGGTCATACCTGAATGGTCTAAAGTTTTCCCCTAATTTTTTCAATTTATTTTTGAATTTAGCCTTCCAGAGTTCATGATCTGTGCCACAGTCAGCTCCCAGTCTTGTTTTTGCTGACTATAATACAGCTTCTCCATCTTTGGCTGCAAAGAACATAATCAATCTGATTTCGGTATTGACCATCTGGTGATGTTCATGTGTAGGATCTTTTCTTGTGTTGCTGGAAGAGGATATTTGCTATGACCAGTGGGTTGTCTTGGCAAATCTCTTAGCCTTTGATCTGCTTCATTTTGTACTCCAAGGCTAAATTTGCCTGTTACTCCAGGTATTTCTTGACTTCCTACTTTTGCATTCCAGTCCCCTATAATGAAAAGGACATCTCTTTTGGGTGTTAGTTTTAGAAGGTCTTGTAGGTCTTCATAGAACCGTTCAACTTCAGCGTTACTGGTCAGGGCATAGACTTGGATTACTGTGATATTGCATGGCTTGCTTGGAAAGGAACAGAGATCATTCTGTCATTTTTGAGATTGCATCTTAGTACTGCATTTCCGACTCTTTTGCTGACTATTATGGCTACTCCATTTCTTCTAGTTGAATCTTGCCCACACTATTAGATATATTGGTCATCTGATTTAAATTCACTCATTCCAGTCCATTTTAGTTCACTGATTCCTAAAATGTTGATATTCACTCTTGCAATTTCCTGTTTGACCACTTCCAGTTTGCCTTTATTCATAGACCTAACATCCCAGGTTTGAATGCAATATTGCTCTTCACAGATCAGACTTAACTTCCATCACCAGTCACATCCATAACTTTGTGTTGTTTTTGCTTTGGCTCCATCTCTTCATTCCTTTTGGAGTTATTTCTCCACTGATCTCCCATAGCATATTGGTCACCTACGGACCTGGGTAGTTCATCTTTCACTGTCCTATTTTTTTGCCTTTTCATACTGTCCATGGGGTTCTCAAGGCAAGAATACTGAAGACTTTTACCATTCCCTTCTCCAGTGGACCACATTTTGTCAGAACACTCCACCATGACCTGTCTGTCTTGGGTGGCCTTACACGGCATGGTTCATGGTTTCATTGAGTTAGACAAGGCTGTGGCCCATGTGATCAGATGGTTAGTTTCTGGTAATTGTTTTTTTCATTCTCTCTGCCCTCTGATGTAGAAGGATAAAAGGCTTGGGAGAGACTGACTGAGGGGGGAAACTGGGTCTTTTTCTGATGGGTGGGGCTATGCTCAGTAATTTTTAATCAAATTTTCTGTTGATACATCATTTGTAGTATCACTGGGTTTTTAATTAATTATTATTATGGAACCCTTCTCATGTTTAAGAAAACCAGAGTCAAAAATCTTGCATTGCATAGTTGGTTACTAACAAGTTTGAATATTTAATGTTTCCATTGAGTCAAAAGCCCACTTCCCTTGAAAACAGCCATTTGAATTCAGCAAAATGGATGAAAGATGAGCATTAACTTACACAAAAGTGTGCTGCATTCACTGAAAACATTCTTGAGTTTTCTGTGGTGTGGATGAGGTCATTTAATGATTGATTTTCCCATTATTAATTCAACCCCCCGGGTTAGGAAGATCCCCTGGAGAAGGGAAAGTCTACCTACTCCAGTGTTCTGGCCTAGAGAATTCCATAGACTGTATAGTCCATGGGATCGCAAAAAGTTGGACACGATTGAGTGACTTTCACTTTCTCCCATTATTAATACAGGAGAGATTCTTACAGCTTTGTGGTCTTCTCCCCCTGCAGTAACTCAGCTTCAAGGGGATGGGAGGCTATGATGGTGATATCAAATTGATGACACTTAGCAACTTCTCTCCTTGCAGCTCTGAGAGCCTGTTTTGTGTTCTGATCAGTGAGAAGAAGGCCTCACTGCTCTTCAGAATGACATATACATTGCCAATAATTACTTTCCTAAAATGGAAAAGGAAATTAAAATTAAAGGCTGAGTGTAGAAGAGGGTGGCAGGTTTTTGGAAAAGTGTATCAGCAATTTGAAGCATGAATAATTAATTTTGTCTTGAGATTAAGTTCAGTCTGCGTTTATAGTCTGTTTAAAAAAAAACAAAACTCTAATGGGGTCTAAATAAATTCAGTATCAATTTAAACTATTAGAGGAAGTTAAATCAAAATAATTAGGATATTAAACTACTTTGTGCATTTCCAATCACTGCCTTATTGAAGCTCTGGATCTTTTCCAAGGAACAATAATAGCATGAATATATTAGGATATTTGCTTCTCTTAGAATGTGACTGTTTGCTCGTGTAAAGATGACTGAGAACTTGCAGGAGACAGAAAGCCAGATGAATGTGTTGACATAGTCAAGAGAGTAGGTGCTATATACATGATAAATTATTTGTACATATAGATTAAAAACAGCATAGTGACAGTTTACTATTAAAATAGTTTAGCTTGATTATTCTTTATTTATAGTAATTGCTTAATTCTACACTGTAGTAAGAAAGGCATTATTTTTGTGGCATTTTCAATTACTATAGAATGAGTAGGCAAAATCTGAGTAAGGTTAAGGTGAACTCCAATAGAATCCAGAGCTTGGTTATTTGTTTGTTGTGCTTATGGCTGTCAACTGTCACTGTAATTTAAATGGAGATTAGGGATTTTTCCTCTGTGTGACTTATTAGGATCACGTCCTCGTGCCCCTGCCCCTCCCGTCCACACTATTTATTCTTGCTTGGAACATAGTAAGCATAGCAATTGAGACAAATGCAAACAATTTTGAGATATACTTTACCCCTTTTCTGAAGCAGCAGGTCATTTGTTTATAAACAGTTTTGGTGAATCTATTTAGTAACTGCCATGGTGGAATGCCTGTCAATATTTGAGAACTCATGAACTCTCTGGAGTTAATTATTTTGGGGGCTTGGAGGAATTGGTCTGTAAGTGATTTCTCTGCAATATTTCACTGGTATTTTCTTTCTTTCTTTTCTCCTAAGCATTTCTTAGCTCACCTGCATTTCCTATTGTATTTGAAAAATATTATTAATTAGCCCAGTATAAATACGATTTGATAATCAAGCAGTGGATACCAGAGCTGCCAGACTATTACTGTGGCAATTTATACCTTGCTTTCCTATGCTTTCCAGAGAAGGAAGGAGAAAAGACAGACTTTCAGGGCATTTTAAGTAATTTATTCTGAAACTGAAACATTGTATTGAGTACTTTGCTTCTTGGAGAATCAGAGTGAGTGAAAGTCGCTGGGTCCTGTCAGACTCTTTTCGACCCCATGGGCTGTACAGCCCATGGAATTCTCCAGGCCAGAATACTGGAGTGGGTAACCATTCCCTTCTCCAGGGGATCTTCAAACCCAGGTATCCTTCATTACAGGCAGATTCTTTTCCAGCTGAGCCGCCAGGGAAGCCCAAGAATACTGGAGTGGGTAGCCTTTCATTCTCCAGCAGATATTGCCGACCCAGGAATCAAACTGGGGTCTCCTGCATTGTAGGTGGATTCTTTATCAGCTGAGCTACCAAGGAAGCCCCCACAGAATATAGAAAAAAGCTTGCAAAAACTCCAACAAATCAAAAAGCATAATTCCTAGTAATAATACAAGTGATCCAGGAAAACAATAAGCATGTGAGCTCCAACCTTATCAATGAAACAATAAACAATATTTAACAAGCAACTGCAAATTATCTTAGTAAAATTATGAAAATGTTTGTGTAGCCTAATGAAAATGAATAATGAGTACTTAATTCTCTTTCTTTCTTATATATAAAAAGCAGAGACATTACTTTGCCAACAAAGGTCCATCTAGTCAAAGCTATGACTTTTCCAGTAGTCATGTATGGATGTGAGAGTTGGACTATAAAGAAAGCTGAGTGTCGAAGAATTGATGCTTTTGAACTGTGGTGTTACTGTAGTCATGTATGGATGTGAGAGTTGGACTATAAAGAAAGCTGAGTGTCGAAGAATTGATGCTTTTGAACTGTGGTGTTGAAGAAGACTCTTGAGAGTCCCTTGGACTACAAGGAGATCCAACCAGTCCATCCTAAAGGAAATCAGTCCTGAATATTCATTGGAAGGACTGATGCTGAAGCTGAAGCTCCAATACTTTGGCCACCTGATGTGAAGAACTGAGTCATTGGAAAAGACCCTGATATTGGGAAAGATTGAAAGCAGGAGGAGAAGGGGACGACAGAGGATGAGATGGTTAGATGGCATCACTGACTGTATGGACATGAGTTTGAGTAAGCTCCAGGAGTTGGTGATGGACAGGGAAGCTTGGCACGCTGTGGTCCATGGGGTTGCAAAGAGTCGGACACAACTGAGTGACTGAACTGATATGTGTACACAAATATAGGATATTCTTTTGCTTGAAATACTCTTCCCAGTTTGTAATGTCAGTGAAAATGCATTGTTTCTCTGCTTCATTAGAAAGGGGTTGTTATGCTTTCAAAATAGAAATGTTTTACATATCTATATATATAAATCTATATATTCTAAAGTATGACTGAGCATCAGCAGCTGGAAAATTATATCTTTAAAGCCTTTTGTCTCACTTCAGAGGATTCAGTTGGAAAAAACTCTAGCACTTCTTTTTCTGAATTATTTTTCATAGTATTCCTAATAGAGAAACAATTCTGCATTTCTCCCAGGACTATGCTTACTCATCTATGTCACTTTTTTTCCTTTGGGGTCTGCCTATGCTTCAATTCATCATGCATAGTAAAACTAAAATCTCCTTCTTTCAGTCTTCCTTGGTATGTGGATAAATACTGTAAAAGAGAAGCCAGAAAGATTGACAAGGGGAAGATAGGTCAATGTGGTGGAAAAGCACTGGGTTTGGGGCCAGATAGTCCTGTGATGTCTTGCTGACACCTTGAGTGGCCTTGGGCGAGTGACTATATTTCACTGAGCTTCCATTCTCTTACTTGTAAAATAAGGAATTAATAATATCTACTTTTGGACATGAATCTGGCAAACTCCGGGAGATAGTGAAGGACAGGGAAGCCTGGAGTGCTGTAGTCCACGGGGTCTCAAAGTGTCAGACACTGCTTAGCAACTGCGCAACAACAATGACAAATACCTACTTTGCAAGTTTCTCATAAGTAGTAAGGTTAACTTATATCAAGTTCTATGACAGTGCATGGTAGATAGTGTAGTCAATAATCACTGGCTAGAGACAATCAAGGTTATAGTTATTGCAACAGTAGCATTCACATCCAGGCTATGTTATTTTGCTATAGGTGATCATCAGTGATGTATTCATGAATCATTATTATTTTAAAATGTCAGAGGCTTAAAACCAATGCCTCCATGTTCTATCTAGATAGTTTGGATGGGGATCTCAGACCAGGTGTGATGTGAGGGATGACATGTGCTCAGGGAGGCAGCAAGCAACTGCGGCCCCTGAAGCACCAGAGAACACATCCCCTGTCTAGAGTGGGCAGGCACTGCTTGCTTCCAGCTGATTTTTCTCCTTCAGCAAACAAAAGTTTCAGTGTTAGCCAAGCTTTCTATTTTTTTTCCAGGAAAATTCAGAAATCTGAATAATGCACAGTATCCTCCTTTTAATGTTGGCAACAAACTAAAAAGTGTTATGTGTAGCAACAGTGTCAGGCTGAGCAAAACATGATGATTGCAGGACAAAGTTAGCCTGTGGATACTGTTTAAAATCTAGACAAGAGACAGCAATACAGCTAATGTTTATAGAGCCTGTACCATATCCTCAAGGGTTTAGATCTGATAGAGTCCCTGAAGAACTATAGATGGAGGTTCATGATATTATACAGGAGGCAGTTATCAAGACCATCCCCAAGAAAAAGAAATGAACAAAGGCAAAATGGTTATCTGAGGAGGCTTTACAAATAGCTGAGAAAAGAAGAGAAGCTAAAGGCAAAGGAGAAAATGAAAGATATATCCATTTGAATGCAGAGTTCCAAAGAGTAGAAAGGAGAGATAAGAAAGCCTTCCTCGGTGATCAGTGCAAAGAAATAGAGGAAAACAACAGAATGGGAAAGACTAGAGATCTCTTCAAGAAAATTAGAGATGCCAAGGGAACATTTCATGCAAAGATGGGCTCAATAAAGGACAGAAATGGTATGGACCTAACAGAAGCAGAAGATATTACGAAGACATGGCAAGAATACACAGAAGAACTGTACAAAAAAGATCTTTATGACCCAGATAACCATGGTGGTGTGATCACTCACCTAGAGCCAGACATCCTGGAATGTGAAGGCAAGTGGGCTTTAGGAAGCATCACTATGAACAAAGCTAGTGGAGGTGATGGAATTACAATTGAGCTATTTCAAATCCTAAAAGATGATGCTGTGAAAGTGCTGCACTCAATATGCCAGTAATCTGGGAAACTCAGCAGTGGCCACAGGACTGGAAAAGGTCAGTTTTCATTCCAATCCCAAAGAAAGGCAATGCCAAAGAATGCTCAAAGTACTGCAGAATTGCACTCATCTCGCACACTAGCAAAGTAGTGCTCAAAATTCTCCAAGCCAGGCATCAACAGTATGTGAACCATAAACTTCCAGATGTTCAAGCTGGATTTAGCAAAAGCAGAGGAACCAGAGATCAAATTCCCAACATCCATTGGATCATTGATAAAGCAAGAGAGTTCCAGAAAAACATTTACTTCTCCATTATTGACTATGCCAAAGCCTTTGACTGTGGATCACCGCAACTGTGGAAAATTGTGAAAGAGATGGGAATCCCAGACCACCTGACCTGCCTCTTGAGAAATCTGTATGCAGGTCAAGAAGCAACAGTTAGGATTGGACATGGAACAACAGACTGTTTACAAATTGGGAAAGGAATATGTTGAGGCTGTATATTGTCATCCTGCTTATTTAACTTATATGCAGAGTACATCATGAGAAACACTGGACTGGATAAAGCACAAACTGGAATCAAGATTGCTAGGAGAAATATCAGTAACTTCAGATATGTAGATGACACCACCCTTATGGCAAAAAGTGAAGAAGAACTAAAGAGCATCTTGAAAAAAGAGGAGGGTAAAAAAGTTGGCTTAAATCTCAACATTCAGAAAACTAAGATCACGGCATCTGGTCCCATGAAATTAAAATGTGCTTGCTCCTTGGAAGGAAAGCTATGACCAACTTAGACAGTGTTATTAAAAAATAGAGGCATTACTTTGCGACAAAGGTCCATCTAGTCAAAGCTATGGTTTTTCCAGTAGTCATGTATGGGTGTGAGAGTTGGCTTATATAGAAAGCTGAGTGCCAAAGAATTGATGCTTTTAAACTGTGGTGTTGGAGAATACTCAGGAATCCCTTGGACAGCAAGGATATCAAACCAGTCACTCCTAAAGGAAATCAGTCCTGAATATTCATTGGAAGGACTGATGCTGAAGCTGAAGCTCCAATGCTTTGGCCACCTGATGCGAACAATTAACTCACTGAAAAGACCCTGATGCTGGGAAAGACTGAAGACAGGAGAAGGGGATGACAGAGGATGAGACAGTTGGATGGCATCACCAAGTCGACGGACATGAATTTGAGCAAGCTCTGGTAGTTGTTGATTTACAGGAATGCCTGGCGTGCTGCAGTCTATGGGGTCGCAAAGAGTTGGACACGACTGAGCAACTGAACTGAACTGAACTTAACCGTATCTTCAGTGGACTCACTATTAAGTTCTTTACATCTACTAGCATATTTAAGCCTTCCAATGGTGCAGTAGAATCGGTATTTATAATGTTTTATTTTTATCAAGCACACTTTATAGATGAGTGTGTAGAAACCAAGAAAAACAAGAAAACTTCCCCAAGATCTCTCAGTTATTTACAATAGAATTCGGATCTGAGCCTGTGTAATCTGGCTGCAAACTTTGCATTTGACCCTAGGGTTTATAGGGTAAAGTAAGAGATTCCTCTTATTTATAGGAACTGTTTTTAATGGGGTCTTAAAGAATAAAATTCTGTAGTACTTAAATTTCATTTTAGGCATCCACCATGCGATAATGTCGATTCAGTATGTTCAAAATCAGAACCCTGAATATGGAGCTGTGGTAAAGATATATAAATTGTAGACCTTGTCTTCAAAGTAATTTTAGTTTGTATGAGAAGAAATGTGTGACTAGCCAAGTATCATGATATAAGAAGGAATTCAGGGGATGTTTGTGAAGACTTTTGGTGTTACAGATGGGGGAAGGGGTTCGATTAGCAGTTAATGAATGGCTCGAGAATTAATGAATGGTGGCATTTTACCTATATTCTAAAAAACTGGTTATATGTCAATGGACAGATGAAAATATTAGGGGTCAGTGTAAGCAAAGGTTTTGTGGCAGTAAAGAGCCAAAGAATTGATGCTTTTGAACTATGGTGTTGGAGGAGACTCTCAAGAGTCCCTTGGACTACAAGGAGATCCAATCAGTCCATCCTTAAGTCTTTAATAGTCATTGGAAGGACTGATGCTGAAACTGAAACTCCAGTACTTTGGCCACCTGATGTAAAGAACTGACTCCTTGGAAAAGACCCTGATGCTGGGAAAGATTGAAGACAGGAGAAGGGGATGACAGAGGATGAGATAGTTGGATGGCATCACCGACTCGATGGTCATGAATTTGAGCAAGCTCCAGGAGTTGGTGATGCACAAGGAAGCCTGGAGTGCTGCAGTCTGTGGGGCTCAAAGAGTCAGACACGACTGAACCATTGAACTGAAGGAATATCCCAGTTGATCTATAAATGGGATTTATAGAGGAAGATGAAGGTAGACAGATACCTGAGGGGTAAGATATGCTTGCTGACATGTTGTTTTGTCCCTGTTGCATCTATGAATTCATGCTCTAATCATTACACACACACACACACACACAGAACAAAATATTAACAACAAACTGACACGAAGTTTCCAGAAAAGCCAGAATATCTCAAATAAATCCACAGTG
The DNA here is from genome assembly GCF_000754665.1 of Bison bison bison. NCBI lineage: Eukaryota > Metazoa > Chordata > Mammalia > Artiodactyla > Bovidae > Bison > Bison bison. The sequence goes on from NW_011495018.1 coordinate 23,954,002, forward strand.
TCAGTTTTGTAAATGATTCACTATTAGTACCCCAGAGCAGAATTATGAACAACCAGAGACAGAGCCATAGATAATCTCCTGTCCTTACTTCATTTACAAAATACAAATCATAGGAGGTAGCTCTTCTCGAATGAGACCATTGAAGGAAAGATATATTTTAACAAAATGGAAGGAGATTATAAATGGCATGAGTGTGAGCTGAGAATTCCTGGACCTCTCCTGAGACGGAATTAGAATTCTCCAGCCACCACAAGAGTGACATAAGCTTGCTGTACTCTGTTGCAAGCACAGTGCTGTTGTTAGGTAGCTGTAGTAACTTCAAAACTTCTTATAATTATTAATTTCTCAAATAAAATATCCATGCTTAATATTTACCACTACTAGATAGAAATAGTTCTGTTCCTTTTTCTTGTATTTAAAAAATGATTATTTTTAAAATATAAAGGCAATTTCAAGTCTGTTGTAAAGCTATTATGACCCAATACATGATAGTTAGAAAAATACACTAAGAATGTGAAGCAAGTTTCTCTTTCACTTTGGCTCTTAAATCTCCTTGTTAAATCAGCCCTTCAAGTTAATGTGTATTATTTTTACATAGTGTTCAGCACCGCGCATGGCAGATAAAACTGCTCTGTGCGTTTGTCAGTGATAACAGTGTTACTTGCTGTCATTATTTCTATCATCGGCTGCAGCAGATCTCCTTCCAGACTGCATTGGAAAACTCTCACTCTAAATTTATCTTGGTCATTAACCCCTCCCAAGATGGTGCTGGATTCATGAAGTCTGACAAGGCAGGGTTTAGACAATACCCTATGGAAGGCCATTGAATTTTAGCACCAATCACTGTGAATCTATTGATTTGCTGCCAAAGCCTTTAATTTGCTGTGTTAAGTCACAACTGTTAAAATTGTCAACCCAAATTGTCCCCATCAAATAAAAAGGATTACAACACAAATTACATTTTTAAAACGCACATCTCTTATTCTTATTTATTTTCTTTGTTATTTTCCCTGCGGGTTGGGAGAAATGGTTCAAGAAGGACCTGTCTTTAAAGTTATTTTAGTCCTGATTCTATCTAGCCCTTTCCTGGACTCATTTAGTCTGCTTGATTTTTAAGTCATGATTATATCCTCCAGATACCAATTCATGACATCCTTCCAAAGAATTGTTCATTAAAACCTAATTTTTACCTTCTAATGCTGGCTTTTTAGCTAATGAAATCTGCAGTAATTATAAATATCCATCTTGCAAAGCCTCAGAATTATTGGCATTTATTTATAAAGTCAAGCAATGGGAGAATGATATTAACATTGAAGTTAGCTCTTTCCTTTTCATTTCAATGAAGTGAAGTCAGTACATATATAGCTATACATATTTAAATAAAAGAATCTCGTTTAGCTCCTTTCAATATTTTTACACTGTCATTAGACTCTTTTGAATGGTACCCAGGGGAGACCACATCTAATTTAAGCTTCATGGCAGGAAAGACATCAGGAAACTTCAGATTCATTATTTAGCTTGATGATCTGAGAAAACTGGGGAAAGTTTCTGTGATATTGGGCTCTGATCTACTGAAGGTGCCCTGGAGTGATAGCTTTCTCTCATTTTTTATGAATTATCAGATGAAATTTTATCAAAAAGACAAATCATTTATGAAAAAGTTAGAATACTTCCCTAGCTCATGAGTTTAAGCTTTGCATAAGCAGAATAAGCTCTCAATTCCCTTGGCACTAATCATGTGAGAGCAAGAGCATGCATCCCGATGTGACAGCAGTAAATCTGCAGAGTCAGTGCTGATCTGTGTCCATTCCGTACGTTTCAAAGTAAGCATCAGGTGATGGATGTGGGCGGTCCACAAAATATGAGTTCCATTGTAGGTGACTGTCTCTTGGAGAGGAAAATGGATGTATTATGGTGTAGTGGAAAGAGGACAGACTTTGCCCAAGGATACAGGGTTAGAAAGTGGCAAAGCCATGGTTCAAATCCAGGTTTGTTGAATGCCAAATTTATATAATATATCTGAGCCTCCATTTTATTATCTGCAAAATGAGAATAATAGAGTCTACTTCAGTAGTCCTGATCCAAAGGTTAGATAAGCATTATCCACCATTTATTGAATGCTTTTGAAATAACAGCTTACTGTTTTCATTTAATACCAATTGTGCCCTGGGGACTAGAATGGGAAAATTAGCTACAATTCTTCAGTGATTGAATGAAGTCCATTGCCTCCTAGAACAAAGCATGAAATGAAGCCCATTGTTCACAAGTAGATAGGCTTCAGTTTCCTTCCCTTAGGCTGGGGCTTCAGACTAATGCAAATATGTACTTCATATATCTTCCTTGGAGATAATTGAATGGGAAAGAAAAACTTCTGGGCTGTGAACTGAACTTCTGCTTTGGGAGGGCAACTGAATTGATGTCAACATCAAAGGATACTTTTGATAAAAATATTCTTTATTCTTCTAGCATAAAATGAGAGAAGAATTAACAAAGTTACTTTCTCTTATTTCCACACCAGACTTAATTTCAAATACCTTGGCTAAATCTGATAGTTTTCTATTCAGTATTTCATGAGGGGTTTAATGACTAAACTCCTTGAATCTTACCTCAAGAAGTACTTAGTCTTCACAGATTGAGTAAATCCTTCATATTGTTTTGCTTATTTATTCTTGTTTTAGCTTTAATGAAAAAAATGAATTATTTTCTTGGGACTTTCCATATAAGTTACCATAATAATAGTAAGTCAAAATGTATTGTTTTAGGACCACCAACTCATATGATTTCTGAGGTTCAGTGTCACTGATTCATTTCTTTATGCAGAGTTTAAAGCAAATTCTGTGTGTATATACCTATATGTGCACATATATACACACACAAAAGTATACATTATCATACATATATATTAATATATTCATTAGCTTAATATATCAGTTCAGTTCAGTCGCTCAGTCGCGTCCGACTCCTTGTGACCCCATGAATTGCAGCACACCAGGCCTCCCTGTCTATCACCAACTCCTGGAGTCCACCCAAACCCATGTCCATCAAGTCGGTGTTGCCATCTACCCATCTCATCCTCTGTTGTCCCTTCCTCTTCCTGCCCCCAATCCTTCCCAGCATCAGGGTCCTTTCCAATGAGTCAACTCTTCGCATGAGGTGGCCAAAGTATTGGAGTTTCAGCTTCAAAATCAGTCCCTCCAATGAACACTCAGGACCGATCTCCTTTAGGATGGACATGTTGGATCTTCTTGCAGTCCAAGAGACTCTCAAGAGTCTTCTCCAACACCACAGTTCAAAAGCATCAATTCTTAGGTGCTCAGCTTTCTTCACCATCCAACTCTCACATCCATACATGATAGCCTTGACTAGACAGACCTTTGTTGGCGAAGGAATGTCTCTGCTTTTAAATATGCTATCTAGGTTGGTCATAACTTTCCTTCCAAGGAGTAAGCGTCTTTTAATTTCATGGCTGCAGTCACCATCTGCAGTGATTTTGGAGCCCCCCAAAATAGTCTGACACTGTTTCCCCATCTATTTCCCATGAAGTGATGGGACCCGATGCCATGACCTTCATTTTCTGAATGTTGAGTTTTAAGCCAACTTTTTCACTCTCCTCTTTCACTTTCATCAAGAGGCTTTTTAGTTCCTCTTCACTTTCTGCCATAAGGGTGGTGTCATCTGCATATCTGAGGTTATTGATATTTCTCCTGGCAATCTTGATTCCAGCTTGTGCTTCTTCCAGCCCAGCGTTTCTCATGATGTACTCTGCATATAAGTTAAATAAGCAGGGTGACAATATACAGCCTTGACGTACTCCTTTTCCTATTTAGAACCAGTCTGTTTTTCCATGTCTAGATCTAACTGTTGCTTCCTGACCTGCATACAAGTTTCTCAAGAGACAGGTCAGATGGTCTGGTATTCCCATCTCTTGAAGAATTTTCTGCAGTTTATTGTGATTCACATAGTCAAAAGCTTAATATATATTTAGTATTAATTAGTGGGCATTTGGGCTTCCCTGATAGCTCAGTTGGTAAAGAATCCACCTTCAACACAGGGTTCTCCGGTTCAATTCCTGGGTTGGGAAGATCCACTGGAGAAGAGATAGGCTACCTGCTCTAGTGTTCTTGGGCTTCCCTGGTGGCTCAGCTGGTAAAGAATCTGCATGCAATGCAAGAGACCTGAGTTCAATCCATGGGTGGGGAAGATTCCCTGGAGAAGGGAAAGGCTACCAACTCCAGTATTCTGGCCTGAAGGAATATCATGGATTGTTTAGTCCATGGGGTCACAAAGAGTTGGACATGACTCAGCAACTGTCACTGGAAATCTGCAGAGCGAAAGTAATAAAGAAATAATTTGTTCTTTTTCTTATTCTCTGAGCTCTTAGAGAGGATTCAGGAAGACATGATTAACAAGAGAAACTAAGTTACTAGAGAATTAAAAAACAAGATTATAAATGTAAAAAGTATAATATGTTAATAAAAATTGGTTTTTTCTTAATAAATGACAACTATTTGCCAAGCACTGTGCACTTATTACCACATTAAAAAAAATCACATATGATTTTGATCAAATTCAATAAGATAGATATAATGAGTCAAAGGGAAGAATTAGAGATTGTGAATGATTACATGACTTGTTAAGGCCACTTCCCAAGATTATGGTAATGGAATCGCTGGAATCAAATGAAGTGAGGTCTATTCACAGTTCTCAACCATCTTCAGTTCAGTTCAGTTATCTCTCAGTCGTGTCTGACTCTTTGCAACCCCGTGAATCGCAGCATGCCAGGCCTCCCTGTCCATCACCAACTCCCAGAGTTCACTCAGACTCACGTCCATCGAGTCAGTGATGCCATCCAGCCATCTCATCCTCTGTGGTCCCCTTCTCCTCCTGCCCTCAATCCCTCCCAGCATCAGAGTCTTTTCCAATGAGTCAACTCTTCGCATGAGGTGGCCAAAGTGCTGGAGTTTCAGCTTTAGCATCATTCCTTCCAAAGAAATCTCAGGGCTGATCTCCTTCAGAATGGACTGGTTGGATCCTG
>NW_011495018.1:23959136-24013981 GCF_000754665.1 Bison bison bison
TCAAAAGCATCAATTCTTTGGCACTCAGCTTTCTTCACAGTTCAACTCTCACATCCATACATGACCACTGGAAAAACCATAGCCTTGACTAGACAGACTTTTGTTGGCAAAGTAATGTCTCTGCTTTTCAATATGCTATCTAGGTTGGTCATAACTTTCCTTCCAAGGAGTAAGCGTCTTTTAATTTTATGGCTGCAGTCACCATCTGCAGTGGTTTTGGAGCCCCCAAAAATAAAGTCTGACACTGTTTCCACTGTTTCCCCATCTATTTCCCATGAAGTGATGGGACCAGATGCCATGATCTTTGTTTTCTGAATGTTGAGTTTTAAGGTCAACTTTTTCACTCTCGTCTTTCATCTTCATCAAGAGGCTTTTCAGTTCCTCTTCACTTTCTGCCATAAGAGTGGTGTCATCTGCATATCTGAGGTTATTGACATTTCTCCTGGAAATCTTGGGTGAATTTAACTCAGATGACCATTATATCTACTACTGTGGGCAGGAATCCCTCAGACGAAATGGAGTAGCCATCATGGTCAACAAGAGTTCGAAATGCAGTACTTGGATGCAATCTCAAAAACAACAGAATGATCTCTGTTCATTTCCAAGGCAAACCATTCAATATCACCGTAATCCAAGTCTATGCCCCAACCAGTAACGCTAAAGAAGGTGAAGTTGAACAGTTCTATGAAGACCTACAAGACCTTTTAGAACTAACACCCAAAAAAGATGTCCTTTTCATTATAGGGGACTGGAATGCAAAAGTAGGAAGTCAAGAAATACCTGGAGTAACAGGAAAATTTGGCCTTGGAATACAGAATGAAGCAGTGCAAAGATTAATAGAGTTTTCCCAAGAAAATGCACTGGTCATAGCAAACACCCTCTTCCAACAACACAAGAGGAGACTCTACACATGGACATCACCAGATGGTCAACACTGAAATCAGATTGATTATATTTTTGCAGCCAAAGATGGAGAAGCTCTATACAGTCAACTAAAACAAGGCCAGGATCTGACTGTGGCTCAGATCATGAACTCAACTATCTTAGTCAAACCAAAAATCAAGGGGAAATCAATATTGAATGAAAGTAAGTAGAGGAAATGTGTGCTCTCTCCTTACATCTACCTGTGAGCCTGTTCTAGGGTACAAGCTTCTATAATGCAGTATCTCTTTGTAAAACAAGTTCTTTAATTATTTTATACTGATAGTAAAATTATGCATTTTTCATAAACATTAAGGTCCTTGGAAGTCTATGGATTAGAAACATGAATTCATCTACTGGGTAAAAAGAATACATCTGCAGTTAGGGGACACATAAAGCTGAGGGGCCACTAAACTCATAAGATTTAACCATTTGTTTTACAATCAAAAACTGAAATTTAGCATTGTGTTCAATTCTGTGGACGGGTTTGAAAAGGGAGTCAAAAAAACTAGAATATATTTAAAAATAGAACATATTTAAATGAACAAACACATGATACTTAGCATTCTGAAGAAACATGGCAGTGTTTTTGTTAGTTTATTCCACTCATTCACCAATTTCTTCCACACATATTTATTCTATGGCTCTCTGTTAATGTATGCATATATGTTGCAAAACAGAACAGCAGGGAGTTTACAGTCTGCTCAGTACTAAAAAAGCTCTAAGAGTTTTGAGTCAAAAGATTTGGGTTGTCTACATTGTTAATTGTTTGTTTACATGTTGATCCTTCCACTAGAATATAGGAATTTTAGAAGCTGGACCTTCATTCTACTAATATTTGCATCCCTGGCAGATGGCAACTTTGTATCTCTGCACAGAGTAAGTTATCAGTGAATGAAAGAGAAATGGATGAGATGAATAGTTTGAAAACACTCCACAAATTAACAGAGTCTACGTATTGAAGGCTGAAAGGTATTTGGATAGACAGAAGGGAGCAAAGAATATCTGCAGCATGGACAGATGGATGACATAAATCCATCTTTATGTCATCCATGGAATGGATAGAGAACAATGATTGTTGAAAGGTAATGGATGAGTAAGGCATGAGCACCAAAGCAAGGAAAGGATAAAGTCATGGTAAAGAGAACGGTGGGCAATGGGGTTCACAGGCCACAGATCATGGAAATCTTTGAAAGTCAGGATAAAAACTTGAAATTCACAGATATTTAAGTAGGGAATGAAGGGCTTTGAGCAGCAGGGTGAGATGGTAAGGACAATGACCGATCATGAGAGTTGGACAGAGAGGCACAAAATGAACAGGAAAACTGACTGGACAGATCCCATGTGACTGATGTCGAAAACAGAGCAGTCATATAATGACTTCCTGTAATCTGGCTCCATCATCCACTGTCCATCTTATAAAAAATAGTAAGTCTGATGAAAGTAGATATTTGCAGACCTATTCATGATTCAATATACATTTCTTGAACCTCTGTCATGTATCAGAGAATATACAATTTGTGGGGATTCAAATGTTCAGAAACTGATTAGGAATGTGAAGCTGAAGCACTCAGAATCAAAATGGTCAAGTCAGATCTCTAGTTTTATCTATGAAATATTTGAATTGAGGACACTCCCTTTTATAATGTCTATAATTGATTACAAGAATTGATTATTCTTTCAACCACAGCACCAAACTCAGCTGTGTTACACTGTTATGGCACAGTTTTGTGGGGTTCTATCTGAACATTGTTGCTAAAGCAATAATAAATGGAGTCAGTATCATCCTACACCTTCCATTTTCTGAGAAAAATGACAAAACTTCTGTTGTCATTGCATGTTAAAAATTGCATAAATAGGGCTAGGCAGAGAAGCTTAAAATATGTATCATTTTGCTACTGCTGTTGGTTTCACTCTGCTAATGACATGAAATTATATCCCAAAGGTCAGTATTAATCACTGTGTTGATTTCTTCTGGAAGAAGTAGATTGCTATAGGGTACATTAAAGAAATTCAAGGAAAAAGAAAGTAAGCCTAGAGTCATTAGCATACAACCAGGGGAAGAACAAATACATCTGAGGCCTTGTGACTTCATGTTTCTAGGGATATACTTGCCTAGATTTGCAAATGTAAACATGAAAGGAAAACCTATTTAAGGAATAAATCATAAAACGTAGGGTACCTATAGCATGCTATTATCAACATATAAAATTAACAAGACTATCCCAGTTAGGAGTAAACAAGGGATCATAATAACAGTGATAGAATTTTTCTATGCTTATTGTTTGTTGTGTTCACCTATAAGAATTCCATTTTATTCTAATTTCTTCCTGATTTTGATAAGGTCACAAGTAAATTACATCTGCCTTAATTTGTGCCTTTTCTACTTTTTCCTCTACAGTTTATATGTTATATATAAAATCAGGAAAAAAGTTATGAAAATGTCATTCAATTCAAGTGTTAGTTGCTCAGTCATGTCTGACTCTTTGCAACCCCATGGACTCTATCTCATCAGGTTCCTCTGTCCATGGAATTCTCCAGGCAAGAATACTGGAGTGGGTTGCCATGCCCTCCTCTATGGGATCTTCCCAACCCAGGGATTGAACCCAGGTCTCCCACCTTGCAGGTGTATTCTTTACTGTCTGAGCCAATGGAGCAACCCAATACAATTTAAAGTAGTTTTCAGAGTTCACTATCTTCTGTTGAGGCCATCAGGCACTTGCTGACATGCTATGTCATCTCCTTTTTCTGGTCCGTATTTTTGCTTGCACTAACTTCTGTAGTCCACATCCTCCAGTGCATAAGACTAAGAGAGAGATGATACTTCACCTCACTACTTTTGTTTTTAAAGATTTTTTTTAATATGGACCATTTTTAAAATTTTTATTGAATTTGTTATTGTTTCTATTTTATGCTTTTTGCTTTTTGGCCACAAGACATGTGAGCTCATAGCTCCCCAACCAGGGATCAAACCCTTACCCCTGCATTGGAAGGCAAAGTCTTCACCACTGGACCTCCAGGGAAGTCCCTCACCCCACTACTTTTGACTTATTCTGTTATCCAGGGTTACAAAGTCAAACTACCTCATTTCCTCAATGTTTTCACAAAGTTCAGTAACATGGTTCTTTTATTTATTTATTTTTTGCTGATTTTAAGAATCCTAACCAGTCTACTCAACTGTCAGATATAAATTTATGAAAACTGGGCAATACTCTTCACTACTCAAGATTTCTCTTCCTCTTCAATATCATTGTTTTTCTTGGACCAGCCTAGTTCTCCTCAAGTCTCTTTTCTCTTAAAATAAGTTATTTCTCAAAAGGCTTCTGGAGGACCTGCTTCACTCATTTCCAGACATGATCAGATAAATCTGAAACCTTGAAAAAATTTTTAATTTAGCTTCCAACTTGAAAGCACTCACTGAACTAGGTACACTATTATTAGTTTATATATTTTGCATTCAAAATGTTTTTCCACTGTGTATAAGAATTGATATGTAGAATAAATGTCAATTGTAATATTGTCATAAAGGCCCTGGGTAATGTTTTTTCCTATATTTTGAATTTAATGATTAATTTGAAACAGAATGAAGATCAAATTTGGATCAGTGTTATTTTCAATTTTAATTTTTAGTAATTTAAATATTTAATGGTGAGTGTTTTTGTGACTTGAGTCTAAGTATCTTGGTATACACCACCACTGAGGATGCTAGAATCAATATCTGATTACCTAAACAAGGAATAGAGTGAAAAAGTGATATAATCAGAGACCTTTCATTACTGATGCTTGAGTCTGGACTGTGAGAGAAGTTTGTATCTATAATATTGTAATATAGTATTCAATCTCAAAATAAGTGTATCAGCGTCAGGCACGTAGTTGGTCAGGTCCCAGATTCTCTGACCGATGGAATTATTTGCTTCAACATCATGTTGCTGCAATGTTCATGTAAAAATAGTCCATGTATTCTTGAATATGGAGAAGGAAATGGCAACCCACTCCAGTGTTCTTGCCTGGAGAATCCCAGGGACGGTGGAGCCTGGTGGGCTGCCGTCTATGGGGTCGCACAGAGTCAGACACGACTGAAGCTACTTAGCAGCAGCAGCAGCGTTCTTGAATATTTGCAATTTCAGAATTGTGAAACTTCATGCATCCCTTTAAAATTGTTTTAATTTGAAAATTGAGAATAAAGTTGAAGGCACAACTTGTTAGAAGCTATAACTAGCACTCAATGACCCACAGCGTAGGCCTGATTTATTATACAAATACAGAGCCAGAATAATATATTCTGTTTAATCATGCAGGATTCTTTTTTGTTTGATGGAATGGCCAGGCACATAAATGAATATTCTATGAATTCAAAATCTACTTCAAAAAGGGAAGTATTTATATAGGGCTGTGAGAACAAGGTGCCAAAACTGTGATTTAAAGAATATGCTTGGTCAATGTTAGAAAACAGTTTGTTTTTAAACAACTGACTTTTATAATGAGAAAATTACCAGAAGCTTTTAGCTACTCAGGTTTATTTAAGTGAAAGATGAATTCATCCATTATGAGCTATATAAAACCCATTGATTACTTGACTTGATTATTTAAACCTCATGGCTCGAGAATCTTGTCTGACTGATATAGCCTCCCTTCACTCAGAATTTATTATTGAGGAATGATTTTATGATACTGCAGCATTTCAGGTAAGCAGTGTTCTCTCAACAAACACGAGGAGATAATTCACAAAGGCAAATGATAGTAAATTTAGAGGCTAGCAGTGTTTCTTGGCAGCTATTAACCATTCCCACACCAGGGCCCAAACTCATATCACAAGTCTAAAACCTGAATTCAGTGGAAGAACCATGATAAGTTTTGTTTCTAGCATTTTCCTCAGGGTCCAAATATCTTGTGGCAAAATTAGTTTTTTAATATAAAGACTAAAACACATATCAGAGAAGAGTAATTGGGAAAATGAATATATGAACCATTGCTAGGATTTTGTTGCTGTAGGTTGCTTGAAGAGATAAAAACAAATATTGTAAAATTACATTATTCCTTTCTGATAACCATTAAGGTAAGTACTATCATCTGTACTTTATAGATGAAAAATCTTCAGAGAAGTAACTTTTTCAGTGACATTCAATTGAGAAATAGCAGGGTTAGGATATCAAATGGACTGTTTCCTTTCCACCTGCTCTTAGAGAAGGATCATCAGTGATTTTAGATCTTGATTTTTTAAAAGTTTAAGAAGAGTATCATAGTAAAATTATGCACAGGAAATAACAACACAGAATATAAAAATTTGTAATAACATATCATTAAAGTGCCAACAGAAAGTTAACCTATATAATATGATGGTTATCTTCTAGTTCATTTCAAAAATCACATCAGTAATTACAATTAAGTTGGTAAAGATTGCAGTATTCTTTGCAATTATGTAAAATGGAAACTGAGCAGACATCTCACAGATTCTCTGCTATCTCTCCAAACCATAAGAAATTGATGAATTCATCTGAGAAAAAAGTTAGGTGGGGTTTTCTTTGAGGGAAAAAAAAAAAAAAAAACCTTAAAGGATAAAATTTGCACTCAAACTGGCAAATTTTAAAGTTGTGTGGTTTGTAACTTCTAAAGAAAGCCAATGGCCGAGATTAACTTGTGATGTTCTTAACATTATGATGACCATTTGCCTCCCAGTATGTGAATATAGAAGCAATCTCTGAAAAGCACTTCTCATTACTGAAATGATAATAATGCAGAATGTTGTGCAAGGTGTGTTTGTATGATTGCTGCATTTTAGAGACTTTGATGCTTCAGGGCCATCCTTAACAAAGAATATTCAAGAGTGTTTTAAAATAATTCTGGCTATTTACTTCATCCTTTCTTGTCATATCCTTTATACTCTAATTTTTCTAATTCTTCCATAAGACAGTTAAATGCAGACATAATTTTTGCTTTTAAAAGTTTATTTCTACTACTCTATGCCTATTTGAAGTTTTATATATATTTGTTCTGTTTTTGTCATTAGTTGCCATGAGGACAAATGAGCTACTTTGCTCAATATGATGGATAGTTTTCTGATTCTGTGGTTTAGGAAAAAAGAGGAAGAGATTTCACAAAACCCACTTCATGTTCTTGTTTAAAATAAGGCCAAGAAGAATAGGAATGAGAAGAGATCCTCTGATGTTTGTTGCCCACATGGCTTTTGCTCTTGCATTTCTTTCCTGCAGCTGTATTGTTATGAGCATGTCCTTCTTTCCATGGCACCCCATGTGCCATGGTTGGGCAGTGCCAGATATTGGGGGGAGGGCACACAAATGGGGCTTGTGCAAGATCAGTTGTTGGTCAAGGTAGTGTACCATTGAACTTTAGCCAGTGGACTGTGATACCTCTGCCAAGTAGAGCCCATTGGTGATTTGCTTTTGTTTTTCTAGTGCCTAGCATGTTACCACCCCACTCTAGTACTCTTGCCTGGAAAATCCCATGGATTGAGGAGCCTGGTGGGCTGCAGTCCATGGGGTCTCGAAGAGTCAGACACGACTGAGCGACTTCACTTTCACTTTTCACTTTCATGCATTGAAAAAGGAAATGGCAACCCACTCCAGTGTTCTTGCCTGGAGAATCCCAGGGACGGGGGAGCCTGGTGGGCTGCCGTCTATGGTGTTGCACAGAGTCGGACACAACTGAAGCGACTTAGCAGCAGCAGCAGCAGCAGCAGCAGCATGTTATCACATGTACGACACATTACCAGGATGTACAACAAAATTCACTTATGTTGGAATGAGACTGGCAGTGCCACCTCTTCCAACTCTCTACATCTAGATGTGCTCATACCAGCAGCCTGTGACACCTTAAGCTTAGTGGAGGGACTAGAAACTTCTTAGAAATAGCCATACTGCTTCATGGGGCTTGTTGGAATCAGGACACCAGAGCTTGGGGTAGTTCCTGTGCATTCTGAAAGAGACACATTTCGTGGAGGTATGGTAGAAGGATGAACAGGGAAAGAAATAAATTGTGCTTAGAGTCTTTAATGGACACATAAGCACAATAAGAAGGAATTGTCAGAAACTTTCCACAGAGGTTTGAAATAAATAATTATATCATTGACTTCACAGTAAATAATTATATCAGTGACTTTACAGGGTTATTATGAAGGGTCTGTGCTGAGAATTATATAAAGAATAGCAATTAAGACAAAGTATCTTTGATGAGCTGGGTAAGTATTAAAGTAGAGAATCATCTTCACAGGTTAATCTCTCTTTGGACCTCTGTTCATAATTCACATATAATTTACACAGACTCTGCATCAAATTGCTACACAGTCAGAAGCATACAGGCTACAGAATTTAATCTTAATAATGTTTAGATGGGCTTCTGTGGTGGCTCAGATGGTATAGGATCTGCCTGAGATGCAGAAGACCTAGGTTCAGTCGCTGGGTCAGGAAAATTTCTCCCTCTCTATCTCTTTTAAATTTTTGTTGGTGTATAGTTGCTTTACAATGTTGTGTGAATTTCTACCATACAGCAAGGTGAATCAGCTAAACCTATACATATATCTCCTCTTTTTTGTATTTCCTTTCCATTTAGGTCACCACAGAGCATTGAGTAGAGCTCCTTGTGCTATTTATAGTAGGTTCTCATTTAGTTATCTGTTTTAAACATAGTATCATCAATAGTGTATACACACACACACAAACACACAGCCGAAAATTTGTGGTTGCATGATTTATAAACCTTTCTCCATAAATGTGGACTGGAGATTGTGTATGCATGGAGCGGGGCTATTCAAGAATCATTCTTTACTCTGAGATATGCATGACAACGGCAGCTACAATTATAAGCCGATTAGGCAGATAAATGACAGCACAAGTGCACTCAAGTTGTGTTCCATTTGTTTCAATTGTATTTAATGTGAGTGGCATTCTGTATTTCCCATAAAATGAGGTTTCTAATCAAGGCACAAACGATCTTCTAATTAACCGTCTTTGATACTCTGGGATAAAATCTAGTTTTGTTTAGGGAAATCAAGTAAGTGTTCGAATCATCCTAGCCTTTACCATGTGTCTCCTTTAGCCTCTTTCCATGGCTCTGACATCAGAGCCAGAAAATCAGTGCTTATACTCTGTGAGCCTCATGCAATCACCGAGTAAATTATGCCTGTATCTTTACCAACCAGGCCTATTATAAAACTCTGAATTGTGACTTGGTCATATTTTCTACTTTTGTATCCAGTGGCTTTGATTCTCAACACAATGTTTGTAAAAGCATTACTTAGCCAGTGATTCTTAAACCTGACTGCATATTATAATCACCTACGAGGTTTTTAAAAACCACAGATGCCCAAGTTCCTATGCTGAAACAATGTGATAAGAACTCTTGATGATGGATCCTATGGCATATGATTATAATATGCACCAAAGTTGGGAATCACTGACAGAGACTAAAGGTCAGCAATATTCTTCTGTAGAGGGCCAGATGGAAAACACTGTGGACTGTGTCACAACTACTCGACCCTCTTACAAGTGTACAACTCTGTCATAAATGCAGCCGTCAACAATATGTAAACAGATAGTAGCACACTATCTCAGTAAAACTATTTATAGCTATGACGCTGTGATTTATAACATATATATTTGGTCTTGGTTTCATTCCTGCTGCTGCTGCTAAGTCGTTTCCATCGTGTCCGACTCTATGCGACCCTATAGATGGCAGCCCACCATGCTCCCCAGTCCCTGGGATTCTCCAGGCAAGAACACTGGAGTGGGTTGCCATTTCCTTCTCCAATGCATGAAAGTGAAAGGGAAAGTGAAGTTGCTCAGTCGCATCCGACTCTTCGAGACCCCATGGACTGCAGCCTACCAGGCTCCTCTGTCCTGACAGCTCCGAAGAAAAGTTTTGGAATCCCCTGACAGAACTCAAAGGTGTCTTTTGTTATGTTAATGAAGTGACTTTTGATCCACACCCATGGATTCCTGGAGAACCAACCATGGGATTAGAGGGTAGGAACTTTCAGCCTGACCCTCCTGATTTCCCTGGTTGAGGAGAAAGGATGGAGGGTGAATCAATCCTGATGGCCTATGATTTAATCAACCATTCCTATGTCATGAAGCATCCTCTCTAAAAAAGACCCACAAGGAGAGGGTTAGGAGAGTTTCTGGATTGGTGAAAACATGGAGATTTGGGGAAAGTTCCACACTAAGAGAGAGTGCAGAAATTAGGTTCCTTTTCCCCACACCTCATCCTATGCATCTCTTCCAATGTGGCTGTTCTTGAGTTCTAGCCTTTCATAATAAATTGGTAGCTCAGACGGTAAAGCGTCTGCCTACAATGCGGGCGACCGGGGTTCGATCCCTGGGTTGGAAAGATCCCCTGGAGAAGGAAATGGCAACCCACTCCAGTGCTCTTGCTTGGAAAATCCCATGGATCGAGGAGCCTGGTAGGCTACAGCCCATGGGGTCGCAAAGAATCGGACACGACTGAGCCACTTCACTTGAGGAATAAATAAAATGCTTCTCTGAGTTCTATGAACTGCTCTAGCAAATTAATCAAACCCAAGGAGGAGATATTTGGAACCTGCAATCTGTAGCCAGTTGGTTAGTAGTATGGGAAACCACCTGGGATTTTGACTGCTGTCGTGTGTGTGTGTGTGTGTGTGTGTGTGTGCATGTGCATACGGGGCGAATGAGGGACAGTCTTCTGGGACTGAGCCTTTAACCTGTAGAATCAGATGCTCTCTCCAGGTAAATAGTGTTATAATTGAATTAAATTGTAGTACCCCCAAATGGTGTCACAGAGAATTACTTGGGTCAGATACCTCCCGTCAACACACATGCACTTTGTAATTGGGTTCCAGAATCCTTGCAGTAACCACAGGCAGCAAGCCAAATTTGGTCTGACCTTAAGGATTTGGGTTAGCAATCCATTAATTCTGATTTTTTGGGCTTCTCAGATGGCTTAGTGGTAAAGCATCCACCTGCAACCCAGAAGACATGGGTTTGATCCCTGGGTTGGAAAGATACCCTGGAGGAGGAAACGGTGACCCACTCAGTATTCTTGCCTGGAAAATGCCATGAGCCAAGGAGCTTGGTTGGCTACAATCCAAAGGGTCGCAAAGAGTTGGACATGACTAACTGAGCACATACAAATACCCCATTCCACTGCTAGAAGTGCAGCAGTGGAATGTTCAATGGCTCAGAAAAAAGAGGGAGGGAAACAGAGTTAAACTTTCCAGCTATGATGTTATGAGAATCTTAATTATGCTGGTGGGAGCAGAAGTGTAAAGGAGAACACAGATTCAAGAGTCTTGCTGAGTCTACTTGATGGTTAAGAAGTAGAGGATGACTGAACGGGAAGAATGAAGGAAGAAGTCTTGATTAATGTTTCCTAAATAGGAATTTCATGAAGAACACTAAGGAGGTCTCAAGCAGGAGATGATCTGTGGTGACATTTTGCTTGCTTTGTGGTGGATTCAATCTAATCATGTTCTGTTGGACATACTCAGAACAGAGCTTTCTTGCAGGCAGTTGGGAATGTGGGAATTAATCAAAACCGAATAGGAACTCTGCAATTCCATAAATGGGACAACTCTGAAAATGAAGAGAAGAGAATGCCTAATACCTCTTCCTTTACTGTTGCCTCGATATTTGGTCAGGGCAAGGCAGGTGATGACACAAATGCTCAATTGTGCATGAGGACTAATTCACTCCAGCAACTAACTTTCACACACTTGTGGTATGTGAGGTTTTAGTTCCTTGATCAGGGATCAAACTCATGCTCCCTGCATTGGAAGCTTGGAGTCTTAATCCATAGACCACCAGGTCCCAAAGACCTTTATTTTTAGAGTGACTAAATTCTCAGTTGTCTGTGGCTACAACCCCATAACCTTTCCCTTCCAAAAAAGATACCTACACCAAAACAGAGAAAATACACACACACAAGCAGTTGAACTCATGAATTCCTATGAAACCAGTTTTATATACCTAGTTAGTAATCAGTTGCAATAAATGCAACTTGTCTTATTACTTTGCAATTTTGACTTCTATTTTACTCTGTAGCCCTATTTACAGTGACCATGTTCCTGAATTATGATAATGAATTTGTTTCTGGTATAATTATTTTTTCTACAATCATACTCAAGTTTTCTTTATTTTCTAGGACTTTTGAAAAATCATCCTTCAAGTGAATAATGTCAATCTTTGTCCCAACAATCTACTACAACCACAGCTTATACCATTGAATCTTTAAAATTGGCTGCTGATCTGTGTGCACTAAGTCGCTTCAGTTGTGTGCAACTCTTTGCAACCTTATGGACTATAACCCACCAGGCTCCTCCGTCCTTGGAGCTCTCCAGGCAAGAATACTGGAATTGGTTGCCATGCCCTCCTTCAGGGGTTCTTCTGGACCCAGGTTTCAAATCCAAGTCTCTTTCTCCTGCATTGGCAGGTGGGTTCTTTACCACGAGTGCCACCTGGGAAGCTCTGACTGTTGATCTAGTTACTCTTAACGATAGAGAATTGTTTAGTTGAAATAATCAGATTGTGGTGATAGACAAGGCACTTTTATGCTTCTTCAGGAGGATTTATTATCAGGTTGAGAAAAACAAACATTTTATTCAATAGTAACAAATACTGTCTATTATCTTCACCTGTTCTTTTACCAGTATTTTTAGTGTCTGGTAGGTTTCCGGTTGAATAACAATTTCCAGTTGTACATATCCTTTCTTAACTATATCTTTATCCTATTCCTTAAAAAAAAAGGAAATTCCTACATTTCATTTACACATGTCAAATCCTTTCTTAGCTATATCTTTATCCTGTTCCTTTAAAAATAAACCTTCTATGATGAAGCTAATAGCCACTTGAAGAGGGAGATTAAGTAAAACCCATCTCTCTTTTGTTACAACCAGAAACCTTCTCACCAGTAATTATTATGTGGCAGCTTTCATTTAGAAGTTACCAGTACATGGAATCACAGCAATCCATCTGTAATACCACTGGTATATCAAAGAAAATAAGGGAAATTGCAGGGACCAAAAAAAAAAAAATTCTGTGTCTGAAACAAAACAAACAGAGCATACAGGGTCCCTAAGAGGGTTTTTTATCAGCATAAACAATATCGGCTTAGCGATGATAACTCACAGAATTAGAAATGAAAAGGGTCTTGTTCTTGGTAGGTGTGCTATAAAAACAGAATATACTGCCACATGACAGGTGTTGCTGGTGACATTTCGTTAAAAATATAGGTTCTCTCCTGGAAAATGTTTTTCTTTGTTCACTTGAGGCTAATGTTATCTCATCGAGAATAACACACTCATCATTAATTCCTCATAACAAACAGCATTTCCTACTCTTAATCAAATGCAACTCAGCTCAAAGGGGCTTAAGCTAAAATTCTTGCATACCTTCCTTTCTCAAAATTGTGTCACTGAAAAGCTCAGTATTGGTGTTTGCTTTATTCATGACCAAATATACAACCTCAGAGAACAGTTGAGGTTAGTCTATTTCTCTCCACACCTAAGTTCTGTTCTCATCTTATCCTATTTCCTTGGGCAGGCTCCTACTCTGCTATGGTACACACAACCAGCTCCAAGATTTTATTTTCTCAGTTGAGCATTGCCAGTAATTACTACACTTGCATTTCATTGACAGGTGTCAGGCCCATGTCTGAATCAGTTACTCCAGCTGAATGACACTGAATGTGTCTAATTGACAAGGCGTGGGTCATTGTCAGACATGGGATGAAAATCCAAGAAGGATGGTTTTCTATTGGAACATCAGGATGCAGTTATTGGTATATGGGAAAATAGACTCCAAACCCATACAAACAAACACTGTCAAAACTCCATCAGTCTTAGAAATGTTTTAAGTAGTGGTTTTCCTTGACTTGCTTTGTGAGGAAAGCCTCTTTCATTCCTCAGACAAGAACCCCTCTCATCTCCTGGCATTTTCAAAGCACTCAAAGGTGTTTCCACCATAGCCTTTCTTACATCGTTACATAATTATCATTGACACTATTATTTCCTTAGGCATCTTTCTTTCCCATTTAAATGCAAGAGTTTTGAAGGCAGAAAAAAAGGAGCTTTTGCCTTATATAAACTTCAACAGTGCCCACACAGTAGTCTCAATAAACACTCATAAATGGTTCTTATATTTTCCAACCATTGCCCTTTCTTTTTTTCCCAACAAGTCCAGGTTTTCTTCCTCTGAGAACACTATTCTGATGATTTTTAATTTTACTCTTTACTTTCTAAAATAAAGATATTTTCTAAAATGTATTAATTCAATCATTAAGGGAAACAAAGTCATCTCCTCCATAAAGTTTTTCTTAAGCACCCTGGTTTTTATAGATGCCTGTCTATTAAATTTTAATTAATAACTTTTTAAATGTCATTTTAATGCCATTTTATGAGTTTTTATATCATGTCTATTGGACTGTATTAAAATGCCATATCTTATCTAATCTTCTGTAACTCTTCAGAGCCATTATATGAATGCTTGTTTAATATGTGGCACATTAGAAAGTGTGAAGCATAAGAAATCAAAGGGAAAAAATATATATATATTGAGATGAAGTTTCAAATGGCTGAAAAGACCTCAACTAAATAAATACATAGTGATATAAATTAAAATGCTGTGCTGTGCTTAGTGCTCAATCACGTCTGACTCTCTGTGAACACATGGACTGTAGCCTGTCAGGCTCCTCTGTGCATGGAGATTCTCCAGGCAAGAATACTGGAGTGGGTTGCCATGCCGTCCTCCAGATCTTCCCAACCCAGGAACTGGACCCAGGTTGCCAGCCTTGCAGGCAAATTCTTTACCAGCTGAGCTACCAATAGTCAAATCTGTTTGAAATAAATATAGGTGACATTTCTTCATTTCCTCATTTTCTAGCACAGATAGATTTTCTTTATGTGATTAAGAAAAAGCAGATTTTAAAAATTCTAAAGGAGGCCCTTGCCCACATATGGTGAACAGATTTATCAGTAATAAAAATAATATAATATTTATTCTTTCCATATGATTAACTCTCTTTTAATGGCAATTGGTTCAGAACGGTGGCAGAAATGGGGGAGATTTTCTGTGATACCCTTAAACTCCACCAATGGAATTTACTGAGGATTTATCTTATTCTGTAGTCTCACAGAGGCAGAAGCTCAAACAAAGATTAGAGAGCAAATAGTTTAGTCAGTAAACAAGGTTAAGTGAGAAGGAAAAGGGAAAAAAATACCAAGTTGGGAAAGGAATACATCAAGGCTGTATATTGTCATCCCAATTATTTAACTTATGTGCAGAGTACATCATGAGGAATGCTGGACTAGATGAAGCACAAACTGGAATCAAGATTTCTGGGAGAAATATCAATAACCTCAGATATGCAGATGACACCACCCTTCTGGCAGAAAGTGAAAAAAACTAAAGAGCCTCTTGATGAAAGTGAAAGAGGAGAGTGAAAAAGTTGGCTTAAAACTTAACATTCAGAAAACTAAGATCATGGCATCTGGTCCCATCACTTCATGGCAAATAAATGGAGAAACAGTGGCAACAGTGAGAGACTTTACTTTTTTGGGCTCCCAAATCACTGCAGATGGTGACTTGTAGCCATGATATTAAAAGACAGTTGCTCCTTGGAAGAAAAGCTATGACTAACGTAGACAGCATATTAAAAAGCAGAGAGATTACTTTGCCAACAAAGGTCTGTTTGGTCAAAGCTATGTTTTTTTTCCAGTAGTCATGTATAGATGTAAGAGCTGGACTGTAAAGAAAGCTGAGTGTTGAAGAATTGATGCTTTTGAACTGTGGTGTTGGAGAAGAGTCTTGAGAGTCCCTTGGACAGCAAGGAGATCCAACCAGTCCATCCTAAAGGAAATCAGTCCTGAATATTCATTGGAAGGACTGATGCTGAAGCTGAAACTCCAATTCTTTGGCCTCCTGATGCAAAGAACTGGCTCATTTGAAAAGACCTGATGCTGGGAAAGATTGAAGATGGGAGGAGAAGGGGACGACAGAGGATGAGATGGTTAGATGGCATCACCAACTCAATAGACATGAGTTTGAGTAAACTTCAAGAGTTGGTGATGGATGATCAACCTCGCTAGGCCTGGCATGCTGCAGTCCAGGGGATTGCAAAGAATTGGACACAACTGAGCAACTGAACTAAACTGAATTAATCATTTCCAAGATGGTGCTTTCTCCTTCTGGGGAACTCTGTAAACAGTGAAGACTATGGCCTCAGAGTTACCCCAACCTAGAGGTGGGGAAAGTGGACTATTTATATACCAACTTCCTGTCATCAGGGCTTCCCTGATAGCTCAGTTAGTAAAGAATCTGCCTACAATGCAGGAGACCCCGGTTTGATTCCTGGTCAGGAAGATCCACTGGAGAAGGGATAGGCTACCCACTCCAGTATTCTTGGGCTTCCCTTGTGGCTCAGCTAGTAAAGGAGCCACCTGCAATGCAAGAGACCTGGGTTTGATCCCTGGGTTGGGAAGATCCCCTGGAGAAGGGAAAGGCTACCCACTCCAGTATTTTGGCCTGGAGAATTCCACAGACTGTATAATCTATGGGGTCACAAAAATTCAGACACAGCTGAGCAACTTTCACTTCACTTCCTGTCATCATTTGGGAAAAGTCATTATTTGGGAACTGTTTTTTTTTTTTTGAAATACAGTTGATTTGCAATGCTGTGTTAGTTTCAGGTATACAGCAAATATATATATATATATATATATATACACATATATATATTCTTTTTCAGATTATTTTCCCATATAGGTTATTACAAAATACTGATTATAATTCCTTGTGCTATATAGTACATTCTTGTTATTTATCTCTTTTATATATAGTAGTGTGTATATGTTACTCCTAAATTCCTAATTTATCCCATCCCACCACCTTTCCCCTTTGGAAACCCTAAGTTTGTTTTCTATATCTGTGAGTCTGCTTCTGTCTTAAAAATAAGCTCATTTGTGTCATTTTCTTTTAGTTCCACATATAAGTGATATCATATGATATTTGTCTTTGTCTCACTTCATTTGGTATGATAATCTACATGTTGCTTTCCTACAAATGGAGTTTTTTCATTATTTTTAATAGCTAAGTAGTGTTCCATCATATATATATATATATTTACACACACACACACACACATATACACCATATTTTCTTTATCTATCCATCTGTTGGTAGACATTTATACATGTATCCCAAAGTTCATTGGAACCTCAGTAAGAGCTGTTCTTGATGGGCATTAATTCACTGACACCTCAGGCCTGCAGCAAACATGGTCAGAGAGGCTCTGGAGCCACAGAAAAAGGTGAATGGTAAAGAGATTTATGTACTGGCAGTTGAAATTCTAGCTCATGTGTACTGGAGCAGAAAAGGATCAAGTGATATGTCTGGTGTAGACCAGTGCTGGTCAACAGTGCTGGTCTACAGCTGGACATGAAGGCTTTGTTAGGGTAAATTGTATAGTGGACATTAAAACCCTAAAGTAAAGTAAGATATCAATAATTCTGATATTGAGATACCCTGAAAGCTGTTTATGTGACTAATATGTATGTTTAACTTGATTACAGTACCAAGTCTAGTTTAATAAACCAATATGCAAAATTTGGAGACCCATGTGAGGGCACGTTGATATCTCTGTGGAGCTCACATTGAATGCCTCCCAGTTATCAGTTATATATTAGCTCCTTTTTATAATTCACGTATTTATTCAAGACTCAACATTCTATGAGGCAACATCATGTGTTATCATCTCCACAAGTCATGTGGTATAGCTGAGATCAGAGAGATTTTGAAGTCAAGCAAAACTAGATTCAATTTCTAGCTATGCTGATGAATAGCTAATACTTTGGGGCAAGTTATTTAGTATCATTGAACTTCAGGTTCCCAACCTATGTAATAGAATATTAAAGGCTCAACAGACCCAACAGCTCCATGCACATACATATAGTACCAGCAGAGGTCCTAGTAGGTAGTAGATATTCAGTAAAATCTTAATTTTCAGCAATAGGAGAAAATGGAATATTAAGAAAAGTAGACTTTTTTTTTCTTTTTTTGAAAAGTTGACTTCTAACGATCATACAGGTAGTAAATGTTGGAGCTAAAAATAAATCCAGATCCATGACCCAAAATGCAGATGTAATTTCACATCAGTCATGGCTAGAGATCTGTGCCTCTGCTTTTTCTCTCATAGATGCCATTCCATGGGTAACTATAATTATTGTCCCTTATTCATAAAACCAAGACCTCCCATTGAGATCTATTATCATCCAATTTATGTTTCAGAAGTTTAAATTGCTAATTGAATGATTTCAACACAAACTTTATATTTGAATCTTAGCTTCCTTTGAAGTGTTATTCTGCTGTAAGTATCTTGCAATAGAAGTGGGATATATTTAACCCCATCAGTAGTATTTGCATTTTATTAAAATGATGTAGCCAAGAGTTTGGCTATGAAACTAGACTGTTTGGGTTTGAATCCCATTCTACCATTTGCTAGCTGTATGGGTGCCTCATAAAATATGCAGATTCTTTTTACCATAGAGTTTCCATAAAGATCAAGTGAGGGACTACTTATAGAGTGCTTAAAATGATGCCTATTTCCATAGTAAAAACTCAGTGATGTTGGTTTATTTGCTAAGTCATGTCTGATTCTTGTGACCCCATGGACTGTAGCCTGCCAGGCTCCTCTGTCCATAGGGTTTTCCAGGCAAGAGTACTGGAGTGGGTTGCCATTTCCTTCTCCAGGGGATATTCCTGAACCAGGGGTTGAACCCAGATCTCCTGCACTGTAGGCAGATTCTTTACCAACTGAGCAACCACAGAAGCCCAAAAGCTCAATAAATGTTATCATTTGGAAGAAAATCTTCCTAAAACACTGTGATAATTCTACAAAATTAATCCATAAAGAAATATGGAGTTAAGAAACTTGACTGAGAATTTAAGTCCTTGGAATAATAATTGAGAAGAAAGAAATGAGAGGATCAGGACTAGAAATGAGTCTTTCACAGTCAGGAGATAGCTATGCAGACAACAAAACCAAAACTACAACCAAAAGAATCAAGGCCTGTTCCCTCATAATGTAGTTTCCATAAACCTCAAGTCAAGAATAGGCTGGTTGGCATGAATATTTTATAGCCAGTAAGATTTTTTTTTTAATGGGAACAAAAGCAGGTAATTAATCAAATGGGTGCTTAAGAGATGATATCAGATGTGAAGACAGAGAGCAAAAATGGTAAGCCTTTGTGACAGATCTGATAATATATTAACTGCTTTCTGCCAAGACGGTATATGTTATGAATGAAATTTAGTCCTTGGAAGTTATAAGTCACTTCACCAAGAAATCTATGTCCAGTGGGCCACGAAGGATTGACCTAGAACCTGGATCAGGAGATGGTGGGGCATACTGACCCACCCTGTTTGGAATCACTGTCTCTTTCTGGTCCTCTTATTCAGTCTGTTTGATTCTACAACAGTGATTCACCTGGAGACTTCCTCTGTTTCTCTCCTCCACGCTGAATTCCTTTAGTGTATCTGGACCACCCTGGAATTTAACTCTATTTTGGAATAAAATTCTTTCCCAAGTGTCTTCACTGACACATGCCGGTCAAAGGTGATAGCTGGGAATCTCATTACAGAATGTTTGGAAAACTTCATAATGGCCACAGAATGTTCAAATGCAGAACCAGTTGACAGCCTGCCACACCAATGGGACTCAAAGGACCTCTGAAGGCAGTTGTCTAATTCCAAAAGTCAGTCTAACAACATTTATCTCTGAACCCGTTTCACTGTTACCTGAACTGAATTGATTATAAATGCTATGGGTACCATGGAAACATAGAGGATGCTTTGAGAGTTCATTGTAGAGAAGATCTGAGTTAGTCTTGGAAGGGACATTTAAACTGACCTACATGAGTAGGAGTGAAGTAAGAACATTCCAGAGGTGAAACTCTAAAGGAGGATTTTTTTTTCTTCTTTTCATTTGACAAGTTAATAGAACTTTGGTTCAACTTATGGAGTCTGTCTGTAGCAAAGTCCAGTCATCAGACTGCCAGGCATTAGAGGTAAATACACACCTAGGATCAGTATAACCAGAAGATGTACAATCCATGCATTCGAGTGCAGAAAGTTTCCGGACCCAACTTACGCACTCTTTGTTCCCCAATGTGGTTGTGACTTGGTTAATTGCTCATTCTTAATACGTTTTCTTCAGAATGGTAGCTCCTTTCTCAGACCAGAACCCAGAACTGATTAATCTTTTAATGCAGCTGACTTCATAAAATACTGACTTCATACTAAACAATAGTTTAGTCTTTGAATCAAGACAGTGAAAGAAGAGAAAGAGTAAGAGAAGAGGTTGAGATCATGTGAAGGAGAAGAAAGATGTAAAACAAACAAAGAGAAATCATCTAAAATCTGAGAGTACTGTTCCAGAGCAGATGGCCAACCCCAGGCAAACTGGACAAGAAAGGTTGTCCCAGTAATATCCTATCTACAGCTCTCTCACCTTCTACTTCTCTCTCCAGGATTTTATATGTCCTTAAACCTTTCACATAACTCCCATCTTTGCCTCCCTTTGATCTCAATATATTTTCTGCTCTCCCATGTTCCAGTTCCATGATACTTCTGGTATAATCTATTTAAAAAAGAAAAATAAACTGATGTTAAATTCATGACTATTGATAAAATGAGCTCTTCTAAGGCACTTCTCTTTTCCGTTTTAAAATTTTATGGAATTACAGTTAATTTGCAATGCTTTGTTTAATTTCTGCTATACAGCAAAGTAACTCCATTATATTGGGTTGACCAAAAATTTTATTTGCATTTTCTAGACCATGTTACAGAAAACCTATAGCAAACTTTTTGGTCCACCCAATACATATATATTATTTTTCATATTATTTTCCATTGTGGTTTAATCACAGGATATTGAATGTAGTTCTCTGTCCTTGCAGTAGGACCTTGTTGTTTTTCCATCCTATATATAATTGTTTGCATCTGCTAGTCCTAACTTCCCAATCCTTCCCTTCTAAACCCCTCCCTTCCTCTTGGCAATGATTCTGTTCTCTGTATTTCTGAGCCTGTTTTTGTTTTGTAGACAAGTTCATTTGTGTTGTATTTTTGATTCCATATGCAAGTGATTTATGGTATTTGTCTTTCTCTTTCTGACGTACTTCACTTAACATGATAATCTTTAGGTCCATTCGTGTTGCTGCAAACGGCATTATTTCATTCTTTTTAATGGCTGAGTAACATTCCATTGTTTCTCTATGTGTGTGTGTGTACCTATGCACCACATCTTCATTATCCATCTGTTGATGGACATTTAGGTTGTTTCTGCTTTGTGGCTATTGTAAATAGTGCTGCTACAAAGGAACTTCTGTTTTTCAAAAACTGTTTAATCCAAATATATTTAATTAATGGAATGGTTTCAGGATAAGTGAGGAGGGAAGATATTTTAAGGCTTGGACTCCTAGAAAACATACAGACCAATGTTTCTCAGGAGACTGTCCACAAGCTAGCTGTCCTTGCCTTCTTTACTTGATCCAAAGAATCTCTTAACAAGTTTTAATAATTTTTAAGATAATATCTGTGTGATTTCTAACATTTTCTTTTTTTTCCCCCTCCTACTGGGATATTACTTCCATTGAAGGTGGAGCTCTCAAGTCACCTTTATATTCTTTTACCCTTCCCTCCATTTTCCAGTCTCTCCCTGACAATAAGTAATCAACATGCAACAATCTTCAAAGTAATGCATTTTCCCCATTTCCCTTCTAAGGGTCATCACATTAAAAAAATGTTTTGTTTTGTTTTGTTTTTAATTTATTTTGAAGTAAATAAAGCATGACTTTTCTTTTTCTTTTCCTAAAAATAGAAAGTCATGGTTGCATTTATCTATGATATGACACGGAAGCCTCTAATGAGCCTTTTTAAACTTGGGCTATTTTCTGTAGATGTGCAGTTGAGACAATTTTCAACTTGTCCATCCACAAGTTGAAACCCAATTTATCTCCCCTTCATAATAATAGGAACTTTGTGAACAGGTTTCTTTTAAATAATACAAGACATCACATTTTCAAGGAGCTCACTGTCATTCTGATGACATTTATACAGGAGAGGCTGGGGTGAGAGGGGAGACTTCTAGTCACAGGGAAGATCTGTGGCCTGAAATGACACTGGAGGGACTTAGTGGAGAGGAAGATAAAAAGACTGTGACACTGAAACACAGGGGTTTTGATTATTTCAGCATGTGGTCCAACAGGCAGCACATTCAGCAAGATGAGGATTAGCATAATGTAAGGAGACCAGAAGTAAGGAACTGGAAAGCTGAACAGAGAGCAGTGAAAAGATTCTCCACCTAGAAGACAGATCAGGGTAGAATGTGAAAGGAAAAAGAGAATTCCCATCAATCAGACACCACATTCTCTTAGAATTGGCCCCCACCCTTAATACAGTATGCCTCTAAGGCAGGAAGGTCCTAAGAGCCAAGATATTTCATAGATTTTTCAGTGTCAGGGAATTTTTTTTTTCTTTTATAACTCAAACAACTTAGGAAAAATGTGACTTTTTTAAAAGACAAATTCCATTTGCGAATGGATCAGTAACAATGCCAAGTTGTCAGAATTTTAAAACCTGTGAGGAAAGATGGAAGACATTTGCTTCATAATTACCGGAATTTGGGTGACATCACTCAGTGCTAATTGCTTCTTCACAATTGAAAAAAGGGCTTGTTAAAATCGATTTAGTTGGATTTAACACACAGTCCAAGAGCAGGTAAATGGAAATGATGTGCTCTATAAAGAAGGTGCTATTAAAAGAAGTAGATAGTTGTCCATGATGTGACTCCATAAAAGAGGCATGAAGAAGTTAAAATAAGCACAAAGAGGTGATGAACTATTATAAGCCAGTAACAACTGAGTCATGTCCTAGGAGAAAAATGGGAATTTATAATGTACTTTCAAGATCTTAATGAGAAATTAATTCATAGGTATTTTAAACCAAATATTATTTTCCTTTCCTTTAAAAACATATTGACTTTATGTGTTTCTTTGAGTAGTCTTTCCAGTTTTTCTTACTGATAATTTCTATAATAAAGATATCCACAGTGATGGTCAAAGTGAAGAGGATGAGGGTTTTTTTTTTAATATATTCTTATCTTTTTCAGTGAAGATATTGAACTGTGATACACTTTGTTTCAAGGAAAGAAGTGTGTTCAGTGGTCTTCATTTTGTTCCTAGAGTGATTCTGGATCATTTGGCAGTGGGTCCATCAGATTTTCTTTGGGGTTATCTTAGCATACAGTTGTATTTGGGTGATACCTGGAATTTTACAGTAGCCTCTGTGCAAGGTTTAGCAGCAGAAACTAGGAAAGGAAGTCAAGAGAGAAGCTCTTTGTACTATCATTGTAGTTCACACTTCAGGTACTTCTGGTTCTTATTTTGGAGGACAAGGAGTTTGGGAAATCTCATTATATCATGTGTATGCAGTCTGGCACCAGGATGACTGTGCAAGGCAGGCTTCTGAAACCTCTCTCTCAGATGCACTGATAAGATGGTTAGAAGGTCCCCAGAGATTTCACAGGCTGGCTAAAACATGTAGAGTAGTAAGCTGGGTCTGTGCTTGCCTTTGAGGGTTTGCATATTTATACATTGTATTCCCTTTTCTTGTGTGAGTCCAAGGTGTAATCATCATATTTGCTCCAGCTGTCATCACGTGGTTAGAGTAAGAATGCTTGTCTTCCTCCTTCTATTCCTCCCTCCTTTCTTGCCTTCAGTCCTTCCTTCCTCTCTCCCTATCTCTTTTTTTCCCCTTCCTTCCTTCCTGCCTGCATCAGGCATCAAATGACATAAAAAATTAAAGTCACTTTAGATCAAATAATCTGGAAGATGAGGTAGTTCATTATTTTGAACTATTTTCCTGCAGGCAATCAGTTCAGTTTAGTCGCTCAGTTGTGTCTGACTCTGTGACCCCATGAACCACAGCACGCAAGGCCTCCTTGTCCATCACCAACTCCCAGAGTCTACCCAAACTCATGTCCACTGAGTCGGTGATGCCATCCAACCATCCCATCCTCTGTTTTTCCCTTCTCCTCCTGCCCTCAATTTTTCCCAGCATCAGGATCTTTTCAAATGAGTCAACTCTTCGCATGAGGTGGCCAAAGTATTGGAGTTTCAGCTTCAACATCAGTCCTTCCAATGAACACCCAGGACTGATCTCCTTTAGGATGGACTGGTTGGATCTCCTGGCAGTCCAAGGGACTCTCAAGAGTATTCTCCAACACCACAGTTCAAAACCATCAATTCTTCGGTGCTCAGCTTTCTTTATAGTCCGACTCTCACATCCATACATGACTACTGGAAAAACCATAGCCTTGACTAGACGGACCTTTGTGGACAAAGTAAGGTCTCTGCTTTTTAATATGCTGTTTAGGCTGGTCATAACTTTCCTTCCAAGGAGTAAGCATCTTTTAATTTCATGGCTGCAATCACCATCTGCAGTGATTTTGGAGCCCCCCAAAAAATAAAGTCAATCACTGTTTCCCCATCTATTTGCCATGAAGTGATGGGACCAGATTCAGGCAATAGAAACTAACAATGTTGAAACCTTGGGATTCTGGAAAACAGCAAAATTTAAGAAATCCTCTAACCCTTGTATGGTTCTGGAAAACAGCTTACTACAAAGAACGATCCCTCCCCATATGACTTACATAGACTTCTGAATGCCTTTCTTGTTTACTTATCATGAGATCAGATACAGATCTATAAATTCCAATTTTTTGCCTTCTAAATGATTCACTCAAATGCTTGTCTCCACTGATCAGTTGCAATAATGTGCTCTTTAATCATATTTGGTTACATTTCTTTCCCTTCCCCCAGACCCCCAGCTTTGACTCACCCTCAGCCTGACCCTACAAACAACAGTGCTCAGAGAATAGGCTGGTCTCAGGTAAAACATTCTCTGATATACAATCCATTAAACTACCCATTCACTCCATTTTTCTGTACCTGCTTTGTTTGTTTGTTTGTTTTTTCTGAACTTGCCTACTCCTCTCCATACAGAAGAACTCTATCCAACCTTTGAGAACACTTGCATATCTTAAGATCTGAGCACTCTCCTTATTGTAATAATCCCCTCTCTGCCTCTTCATCCCTTGCAATAATCATTTTGAATAAAGTCTGAATTTTGTTTATTTGTTTGACAAAAACAAAGTAGATAAAGTCAAAAGAAGATGTGAAGCAATGCAAGGACATGAGGCAGTTAACTGAATAAATGGGTCTTAGAGTGGGACAAAGTCTAAGTGAAGATAATGAAACTTGGAGGAGAGTTGGTTTAGATATCCACAGTTTGGACAGACCACCTCTATACATTCCTTGCCCTTGATGAGACCAATTCCAGGGACAGGGAGTTAGTCTTGCCTGACTCTGATCACCAGTGGGCACATAGGACTCCCAGATCAGAAGTCCCACTGATACCATATACAATGGAGGAAGGGTGATTCCCCAAAAGCTGTGATCTTGATCCGAGAAAGAAGAAAACTATTGGCTAGGCAAAGACAACGGTAGTTTACTACAGGTAAGATTTTTACCCGGGAAGCTTGGCACATTTAGATTTTCCACAAAAGTATAATTACAGTATATGAGGGGATTACAGTTGTGGGTACCACTTACACATAGTACTATGCCAAGACAGCTCATGGCTTGTCTGAAAATTGGTGTCACTTTGATATATGCATCCCCATCCTTTGTCAAACAAATAAAATATGAACAATTATATAATTCTTTCTGTATACTTATATCTCAGGAGCCCAGCCTATTCTACAGTAGCAGGGGAAGTTATAGCTATGCAGTTGACTTTCTGTAACCAATGTGTAATCCACAGGTCTACATAAGAGAGATATAGTGTCCTCAAAGATTTGCTGACAATCTTCAGCTTTATAAGCAACTGCACAGAACTATTTCTCTCTGGCCTTATATTTTTTCTCATTTATTTTAGCAATGTACAGGCATGGGCTAAATTATGAGAGCCTTTTCCCTACCAAAAAGCATGTTATATTTCAAATATATTTCAACTAATCTAGACTTTGGTCTGTAGGATGAAGCCTAGTTCTTTTAGTCAAAAGCAAGGCATTTCAAGAAATTTCTTCTGTATATCTGAAAGTTGTGAGCAAGAAGGAGAGAAAAAGAGACAGTTTTTCATTTTAAAAAGACTAAAATGATTTTTTTTTTTAAACCAGGGATAGATTGTCACTAAGATTTGCTTAGAAGTCACCTGTGTGTGGAAGTGTTAGTCGCTCAGTCATGTCCAACTCTTTGTGGGCCCATGAACTGTAGCCCAACAGGCTCCTCTGTCCATGGAATTCTCCAGGCAACAATATTGGAGTGGGTAGCCATTCCCTTCTCCAGGGGATTTTCCTGACCCAGAGACTGAACCCAGATCTCCCATAGTGCAAGCAGATTCTTTACCATCTGAGTCACCAAGGAAGCCCAGAAGTCACATATACATGCATGCCAAGTTGCTTCAGTCGTGTCTGACTCTTTGTGACCCTGCGGACTATAGCCTGTCAGTCTTCTCTGTCCACAGGATGCTCCAGGCAAGAATACTGGAATGGGTTGCCATTTCCTCCTCCAGGGGATCTTCCAGACCCAGGGATCAAACCCACTTTTTTTGTGTCTCTTGCATTGGTGAGTTCTTTACCACTGGTACCACCAGGGAAGCCCAGAAGTTGCATACATGTTTGTAATGGAGAGCAATTTCTAGAGCTGTTACTGAGATGAGCCTGCTAGTTAATTTCATGTCAGGACTCAGATGAAAGTAGCAAGATATGTGTCCTTTTCTAAGGTTCCTTATGGCAGGAGAAGTCAGGGTTTAGTTTGGCTGATTCACAGACCATATGAATCAACTCAGATTCAGCTGATAGAAGGCAGTGAGGTCATGAATCGGCTGGATTCATGGCTCAGATATAATACTCTGTCCCTCAGTTTAGACAGAAACATGAGGAAAACAAAACAAAATGAAATAATAATATACTACTACTGTCATCAAATTTTTGTGGGAAGATCTAGAGGTGAAAGAGCAATTAGGTTAGAAAAAAGTCACAGGTACCTATGATACTTCTAGAAAGTGGAAAGGACAACTCTAACATTCGTAACAGATTCAACAAACTCTTTCAAATTGATTAAGGCAGATCTTGCATATCTGCAAAAGCAATGCTATTAATGCTATGAAACTAGATTTCTTGGTTTAAATACTAGCTCTACCATTTGATGATTGTGTTTCCTCAAATTATTGAAATTCACTGAGTTTTGCTTATTGAAGAGGGAAAACAGTAGCTACTTCATAGTTTTTTTCTGAGGAAATTAAAATTGTTGTAGAATGCTTAAGAATTTCTGTCACATAGTAAATTTTCACTAAATGCTAGATACTTTTTATTACTGTTATTATTACTGTTATTCCATAAGGACCCACAGATAAAAATAATTATTTGCTTTGGGAAAGTCAGGTTCTCTGAACCCCTTGTATAAAATGTAAAAATGTAATTTTAACTATTGATCTCTCTGTGATTATTTCTAGTTTACAGGATCCCTTCAAAACATGACATTATGTAACCCACATAAGAATGCAAGGAGGAGGCACGTGAGATTGTTTTCATTTTATAGATGAGAGAGTAGAGGCCCAGAGAGATTAACTGACTTGCCCAAGTATGACATAAAGGCAACATTTGTGTTAGAAAGTCCTGTCTACTTTCTACCATGATTTCTAGAATCTCCCTAAACATAAAGATGATTGTAGAGTTTGCTTTGTTGAAGCTTTTAAGTTAGTGAACAGAAACCCATTCATTACATCTCTCTCTCTCTCTCTGATTCCATAGTAACTATATAACATTATGTGCTTAGTAGTGCTTAGCTGCTCAGTCATGTCCAACTTTTAGTGACCGCTTAGACTGTAGCCCTCCAGGCTCCTCTGTCCATGGGGATTCTCCAGGCAAGAATACTGGAATGGGTTGCCATGCCCTCCAACAAGGCATCTTCCCAGCGCAGGTATCAAACCCAGGTCCCCCACATTACAGGTGTATTCTTTATGGACTGAGCCATCAGGAAAGCCCATATAACAGTGTAGTTAAGTCAGTTTGAGCACGAGATCTTGATTTATTGCTGAAGAGCATCGCACCCTTCCTATTCTGCTCCTCTGGCTTATTAAGCATGTATTTTCATATATGCTCCAAATTGATGATTTTTTTCCAGTACCTCTGGGATCACTTGATCTGGTGGTGAAGCCAGAGCATGACTCAGTCATCTACTAAGGGGTGAAACCAGATGGAGATCTTTATGAAACTTGTTCAGGCTAATTTCTAATGTCATGGTTCTTCTCAGTAGCATGAACTCCAATGCCAGAGTCTTTTGCAATGGTTTATTAACCTGTCAGAGGCATATCTATGAATAATAATGAAGTCAAGGAGGAGATATTACCTTGCATGTGAAAGAGTGTGTTGGAGAGTTTTTCCTGCCCTCACTTTCACCCTATAGAATGAGACTTCCCTGCTGCCTGGCATCCTCTCAACAACTCAACATCAGTGTCCGATAACCAAACAAATAGTAGCACTAGATTATCACCAATAGCTTGTTACAAGAAAGGAAGGATTCCTTTAATTCCCTAGCAGCACAGGTATGCTTTCTATCAGCAGGAATTTCAAGAACAGTGTCAGTTACCCTGACAGAACAAGCTCAGATTGACAGGAAATGTCACCCATCAATTTCTCAAGGCTCTGTGAAAGCTTTTATGTATCATTATTCATCTTTAAATAAAATACAGCTAAAGCTGACACTCAGACTTGTAATGAGATGAGCCCCATTGATGTTTTCTGTATAGCAATACAGGAAACACATTCAGAAAATTGCCAGAGAAGAAGAGCCATCATTTTTAATGGGAAATAGCAGTCATTGGGTACTTATTGGTATCCACTTTATTCAGCCCTTGGCTAGACAAGATGTGGGAGACTTGGAACAAGTAAATGAAGCAGAGGTATCTTTTAGGAATTCATGACTTCTCTAGGGATGTAAAATATATATACTGGAGATGATTTTTAAAAATCATGAATGAACTGAAAGCTAAAATGAAGCACAGTCAAGTGTGTGTATGTGTGTGTGATAAAGGGAATATGTATTTTGAGTAATTGGGAAAGGAACAGCTATCCTAGAGGAAAAAACTATGGTCAAGAAGAGAGATTAAATCAATTCTCTCCTGACCACAGAAGGCTCAATGTTAACCATTTTGCTTCTATTGGATGGGGGAAGGATAAGTTTATCAGAAGGAATACCTAGGTCACTTGAATGAAAGTTTTTCAATTTTTCACTCACCTATAGTAAACTGATACATTTATACTGGTATGATGCTACACAGTGGGTGGATGTATTAGTTTGGCCAAAAAGTTTGTTCAGGTTTTTACATATGATGTGACAGAAAAAATCAAACGCACTCTTTGGCCTACCATTTATGTTGGTCTTGTGACTTGGCAAAGGAATTTTAATGGATGCAATGAGAGCAGGAGCTTGACGTGTGATCTTAAGATTTCTCTTGTGTCTTTTGATCTTCTTGGTAATGCTGGTCACTTAAGTGTTTTCCCTTTTGCCCCGACCTGAAAAGGAACAGGCATGGAGCCAAATCTAAGCCCACCAGTATCTAGAGTGTTTCTGAGCACAGCTGACTCCCACTGTCCTGAAGAACAGCACACCAGCAGAGATCCAGTTAGATACACCAGTTTGGTTTTAACCTGAAGATAAGAGCCAGAGAATAAATACTTCTTGTTACAAGCCACTAAGATATTGAAATCTTTTGCTATACAGCAAAAGCTAATCAAGAAACTAAGGTTGACCTCATATATCAATAAAGTTTAACCTACTGAGGAAATAATGGTTTGTGTTTAAGTATATTCCAGTAACTAGAAGAAGTGTCTTGAGAGAAGTATAAAATATTCAAGGGAACAGGGGGCACAGAGCAGATAAGAGGCTTCAGGTTAACAAAGACTGTCTGAAAGTAACAGTGATATCCTTAAAGGAAAGTTAGGTTGTGAGCAGATTGTGGAGAGGCAGGATGGAGCAGGGATCCTTAATGTCAGCATATGTAGTTTTTGTTTTTTTTTTTTAATTGTAACCCAAGTGCCTGATATTAAGCTTTGATTGTTGTGGCCTCCTCATCAAAGACTAATGTTTCCAATTTACCCATTGCCAGATAGAAGGAGCCCGGCTGTCCCGCCCAGGAAGCTCCTTTCTTTTCTCTCTTAAGAACTCTCTGGTTGACTTAGTATCTGACCCTTTGTTTGCTAGTCTTTCCCTTCTCACTTTTACTTCCCAAGAAAGAATGAAGCTATGACATCCTAGAAATCCTACCCTGAACCCTGATAAAGGCAGAGCCCCATGCCTGAGGACTCCTTTTCTCTACCTGTGGCCTTGCTGTGTGGTTCCAGGCATGCCCTGTACCCGCCAGGACTGGTGAGTAATAAATCTCATTTGTGCTTTTGTTTTTCAAAGTTCCCTGATGGTTTTGTTGCTGAAGTATGTCTTGCAATGAAAGTAAGAACCACGCACCTGGTCAGCTAGAACACTGGCTCCAATACGGAAAATGTGGGAGCCTCTTTTGCCTGGGCCCAGGTGAGTGGCCCTGGGTTTTTCTAGCCAATGGCATCACTATGTAAAGATAAGTTTGTTGCTGTTGTTTAGTTGCTAAGTCTAGATCCTGGCACAAAACAGTATCCCTGTTTAGACGGTGGAAAATGCTGGGAGCAGGAGAGGGTGTATAAATGTGGCAGTGTATTTTCTTTTGCTGTTACCGAGCCAGGTTCCCTTGCATAAATGAACTGAGTGCTAAACTGAAGCACAGGTGTGTGCCAAGACTTAGAGGTTGGCAGCAGAGAATTGGTTTCTCCACAAGGCAGCCGAGAGAGAGGATAGGAGAACAAATCTCAGTCTGCCTCCATAAAGATACAGTTTCGGGATTTTCATGAGATGAAGCAGCAGGGGGAAAGGTCACTGGAAGTAAGAATGTTGGGTAATTAGCGACCTGTGCAGGTACAACTAAGCTATGCTTCTTCAAAGGTTGCGTGTTCAGAAAAGGGTGGAGTTAGCACATTCTGGGGGTGGAGTTTTTGGTCCTGTGATGTCAAAAGGTCACCGATTGGACACTCTCATTCCCAGTTGGAGGGTCAGTGGTCCCAACAAGTTTAACTGCCTGGAGCTGAAATGGAACAGCAACTGACTCCAGATTTCTGTAGAACAACTCAGGCAAACATCTTAAAGTCAGAGATACTATCTCCAGGGGTGGTAAAGCGTCTCGTAACTTATTTTTTAGGCCATGTTATGCTTGGAGGATATGCAAATATTATAGAAACAGTTACAAAGAGCTTGATCAGTGAAGACAGGTTACAGCTTATTATGTATTAAGCCAGTTATAGTTGAATGGCTCTGATGATTACCCTCGGTTTCATTGCTGCCATAACAAATTAGTGCAAATTTAGTGACTTGAAGTGATATCTGTCATCTCAAAGTTGTGTAGGGCAGAAGTTCCTCTGCTAGGAGTCTCACAAGCCAGTATCGAGATACTGTGTTGGCACAGCTGTGCTCCTTTCAGGCTCACTCAGGCTGAAAGGAGCACAGATTCAAAGTTGGCCAGATTCAACTTCTTGGAGTCACAGGACTGAGGTTCCCACTTCCTTGCTGGCTGTCAGACGGAGACTGATCTGATTTTCATGGCTGCTTGCATTCCTCTCATGCTTTCCATGTGGCCTCTGTCTACAGCAGTGGTTGGATCTGTGGCTGGAGTCTGTGTCCTGCTTTCTAATTTCTCCTCCTTCCTCTTCCATTATCTCCCTCAGATCCTTCTGCTTTCCCATTCTGCTTTTAAGGGCTGGTGTGATTACATGGTACCCATCCAGATAATCAGGAATAATCTCCCTATTTTAAAATCAGTTGAGTAGTAATTTCGATTTCATCTTCAAAGTCTTTTCACAGCAGAACCTAGATGAGTGTTTGATTTAATAAGCAGAGGGTAGAAATTGAATTTGGGAAGTACGGGGACTGCTTTAGAATTCTACCACCATCGTAGATACATAAGAAGTTTAATCATAGTTGACTATGCCAAAGGAAACAGGTAAGTGGGTGTAG
The DNA here is from genome assembly GCF_000754665.1 of Bison bison bison. NCBI lineage: Eukaryota > Metazoa > Chordata > Mammalia > Artiodactyla > Bovidae > Bison > Bison bison. The sequence goes on from NW_011495018.1 coordinate 23,991,196, forward strand.
GGAGATAAGCCTGGACATGAAATCAGGGCTTGAAATTGGAAATCTTTATATGTTAGGACAAAGGCAATAGGGAGCAATGGAAGTTTCTTGTGCAGAGCATTCATGAAATCAGAATTATATATGAGAATAAGTGATTACAGGACATCATCAGTATATTTTGTTTGGAGGAAGTTGCCACAAAGAGTAATTCTAGTTTATAGGTTACTATAGTTGTGCATGGACATATTAGTAAGCTCTCATTGTGGTTTTAGTAGTAATTATAAGACAGACATAAAAGTCCACCAGGGTCAAACCTAAGACCTTGGCCCGTGAGTAATTAGAATGGAAATTAAAGGAGGAAGGAAGAGTCAGGGATAACTCTGATTTCAGGCACCAGTGATTAGAAATAAGGTGATGCTATTTCTAAAGATCAGTCCTGGGTGTTCTTTGCAAGGACTGATGCTAAATCTGAAACTCCAATACTTTGGCCACCTCATGCTAAGAGTTGACTCACTGGAAAAGACTCTGATGCTGGGAGGGATTGGGGGCAGGAGGAGAAGGGGATGACAGAGGATGAGATGGCTGGATGGCATCACCAACTCGATGGACATGAGTTTGAGTGAACTCCAGGAGTTGGTGATGGACAGGGAGGCCTGGTGTGCTGCAATTCATGGGGTTGCAAAGAGTCAGACACAACTGAGAGACTGAACTGAACTGATTAATGAAAATAGGGACTAAAATGCATGAGAAGAAGGTCAGTGTTCCCAACAGGTAGTTAGAAATATGGTAATCTGGGCTAGAGATACTGATTTGGCAGTTGTTTGAAAAAAAAAAAAAATGAATGCTGAAGCCTGGGGGCACTTACAAGACCAACAAGAGAGATTCGTAAGGAGATAGGGAAGGAGTAAAATCAGACCTTGAGAACAAAAGGTTGAAGAATGTCTATATCTTGTGAGTAGGAATAAGAACAGGGTACAGTGAAGGACACTGAGAAAGCTGTCATGGGAATCATAGAGGAAAAGTAAGGAAATTCTGGTGCCATCAAACATGAGAGAATTTCAGGAAGCAAGTGAGGGACAGTGATGTAAACTGCAGAAAAAATCAGTTAATTCCTATCTCTGGCAGGCATTAGGAGATTACCGGAAACCAGTTTGTTCTAACAGATGAATAAAGATCTCATGTGCATTATGGTTTCAAGATTCCTGAAAACACGTGTAGCTGTGTTTTTAATTGTGCCCTTCATTTGCAGAAAACTATTAAAAGCTGCCCTCTAAGTTGCTGATAAGGAAATGTCTTTTGGTTTCAAAAGTATCTAGGTAATTCAGGTAATGGTGAGGAAATAGAAATTAGACTCCTTTCCCTTGCATTTTTATGGGACAGAGGTTTTCCTAAAAAGCATTGTTTCAGCTGTCAGAGAACTAGTGACCCTTTCCAGAAAAGAACATTTTCAAAATGGAGTGTCATACCTTTGACATGTTACAGGTTAATGTTTTTCAGATATTTCTGATGTAAAGAGAAGAAAAAACAAAGTGATTCTTGATTACTACTAGCCAATGGGAAAGCAGTCAATCCTCTTCCAACTGTACAAAGCTCTGAAGTACCAGCTATCCACCCTCAAAAGTGTTCCTGCACAAAGTGCTTCTGAACGAAAATTTTGGAACTGTGAATGTAATATGAAATATTCAGATTCTTAATTGTCCCCAATTTGAACATAGTGTGTGTGTGTGTGTGTGTGTGTAAAATTGTAGAATTGTTTACATGGCTACCTGGTGTTATTTTGTGTTATTTTTGTTTTCCATTGAAGTTTGCAATCAAGCATGTTGTTATTGTTCAGTCACTAGGCTGTGTCCAACTCTTTGCAACCCCACGGACTGTAACCTGTCAAGTTCCTCTGTCCATGGGATTTCCCAGGCAAGAATGCTGGAGTGGGTTGCCATTTCTTTCTCCAAGGGATCTTCCTGACCCAGGGGTAGAACCTGCATCTTCTGCATTTGCAGGCGGATTCTTTACTATTGAGCCACCTGGGAAACCCAATCAGACATGAATTCTGTGCTATTTAGTAAAAACTGTGTCCCCAACTTTACTCTCCCAGACTGTAGCAGACATACAGACATGGCCAGTTCCCTATGCAGTAGATTTTTAACAGAACTGTGCTTTTGTTTGGGTAATCCACCCTTTTAAACATGGCCATATGTCTCAGTAAGCCAATTCCAGTAATCTCACTCTTCTCTTCCTCTGAGTGGTTTGGGAATAGATGTGTGATACAATTCTGACTAAAGACAGGCAAGGGAAAGTCTTCTGGGGACACTTCTAGGAAAGCTTGAACTACTTGTAATAAGAGACAAAAGAAAGAAATGGTCTCTTTTCTGCTGGAAACTTTTATGTCTCAAACTTATCTCTAGAATTGTGGAAGCCATATGTTGACTCTCAGGGCAAAACCAGCAAGCGAAGAATGGCTGGGGAAAAGGAGACTGGTACATGTGTTCTTGAAATTCTTGAGCTGATGCATGAACCATTTTGAAGTTGTTCTAACCTGGAATTTCTTAGGAGTGATTTTCCTTAATATTAAGGACATTTTGAGCAAAAATGTATTAACTGATCATCTGCTTTCCCAGTCTCTCTAAGAACACCATAGGGTGTGCTTAAGGAGTCAGTAGGATAGAAGTGGGAGAAGGCAATGGCACCCCACTCCAATACTCTTGCCTGGAAAATCCCATGGATGGAGAAGTTTAGTGGGCTGCAGTCCATGGGGTGGCTAAGAGTCGGGCACGACTGAGCGACTTCCCTTTCACTCTTCACTTTCATGCATTGGAGAAGGAAATAGCAACCCACTCCAGTGTTCTTGCATGGAGAATCCCAGGAACAGGGGAGCCTGGTGGCTGCCGTCTATGGGGTCACACAGAGTTGGACACGACTGAGCGACTTAGCAGCAGCAGCAGGATAGAAGGGCAGTAAATCTGAAAGTCTAGGCCTTGGGACCATTTCAACACTGGTGCAGGGAATACTATTCTGCATTTTCAGAGAACTAAAAGCAGAGGGGAAAAAGTCCTTTTGCATCTTATTAACATTAAATAGCTTCTCAGGTACAATTTGAAAATGGAGACACATAGAGGAAAACTATTTGAAAACTCTAAGCACAGTAGGACCAGTAACTGATATTATTCAAATCCCATATCAGAAATAGAATCAAACGAGCTCTTCATTGTTTTACCATTTCAAAGCAGTAGGTTCTGGGTATGGAGTTCTCAGCAAAAGGGCCAGAGTAGAATGAGTATGTAAAAATCAAGAGAGTGAATAATAAAACTTCCTACAGTTCTGTCATTTCAACCAATTCATTGAACTGTACTTTGACCAGAAACCAGAGATCTTAGCATGAGCTTCTCACATGCTTAATTGAGGTGACATGTAGTTTAGCACACACTTAGAGACCTAATTAATCTTTCAGAAGATAGCTTTCACCTGAATGAGGAGTGTAAATTAGAAATTGTCACAAAAATATGTGCCATTTTTTGATGCAAGCTGATCCAGATGATTGGATATAATTACTGTTGAAAATATAATTACAAAGCAACTATACTTACAATAAACTTCTAAGGCTTCACTGAGGAGTCAAGAGATTATGTATTCTTGGACATAAAGTCAGCAGAGAATGCATATGAAAAGCATATGCTTCCCGAAGATTTATCTTCAAATACCACAAAACCACCACATATTAGAAATCTTGGGAAAAGAAAGGACAAACAAAATATAGTATAGCATTGATCTCAGGGCACACAGTAGAGAAGTAATAACCAGTCCTTTTATCAGCATAGTAACGTGTTTGGGATAATTTTTCAGTTCAGTTGCTCAGTCATGTCCGACTCTTTGCAACTCTATGGACTGCAGCACACCAGGCTTCCCTGTCCATCACCGAAACCCCGAGCTTACTCAAACTCATGTCCATTGAGTCAGTGATGCCATCCAACCATCTCATCCTCTGTCAGCCCTTCTCCTCCCACCTTCAATCTTTCTCAGCAGCAGTTCAGTTCAGCTCAGTCGTATCTGACTCTCTGCGACCCCATGAACCTCAGCACACCAGGCCTCCCTGTCCATCACCAACTCCCGGAGTTTACTCAAACTCATGTCCATTGAGTTGGTGATGCCATCCAACGATCTTATCTTCTGTCATCCCCTTCTCCTCCTGCCTTCAATCTTTCCCAGTGTCAGGGTCTTTTCAAATGATTCAGCTCTTCACATCAGGTGGCCAAGGTATTGGAGTTTCAGCTTCAACATCAGTCCTTCAAATGAACACCCTGGACTGATCTCTAGGATGGACTGGTTGGATCTTCTTGCAGTCCAAGAAACTCTCAAAAGTCTTCTGCAACCCCACAGTTCAAAAGCATCAATTCTTTGGCACTCGGCTTTCTTTATAGTCCAACTCTCATAGCTATACATCACTACTGGAAAAACCATAGCCTTGACTAGATGGACAGTTGTTGGCAAAGTAATATCTCTGCTTTTTGATATGCTGTCTAGTTTGGTCATAGCTTTTCTTCCAAGGAGCAAGCGTGTTTTAATTTCATGGCTGCACTCACCATCTGCAGTGATTTGGGAGCCCCCCAAAATAAATTCTCTCATTGTTTCCATTGCTTCCCTATCTATTTGCCATGAAGTGATGGGACTGGATGCCAAGATCTTAGTTTTCTGAATTTTGAGTTTTAAACCAACTTTTTCACTCTCCTCTTTCACATTCATCAAGAGGCTTTTTAGTTCCTCTTCACTTTCTGCCATAAGGGTGGTGTCATCTGCATATCTGAGGTTATTGATATTTCTCCCAGCAATCTTTATTTTAGCTTGTGCTTCATCCAGCCCAACATTTCGCATGATATACTCTGCATATAAGTTAAATAATCAGGGTGACAATATACAGCCTTGACGTACTCCTTTCCCAATTTGGAACCAGTCTTTTCCAAGTCCAGTTCCATGTCCAGTTCTAACTGTTTCTTGTCCTGAATACAGACTTCTCAGGAGGCATGTCAGTTGGTCTGGTATTCCCATCTCTTGAATAATTTTCCACAGTTTATAGTGATCCATATAGTCAAAGTCTTTGGTATAGTCAATAAAGCAAAAGTAGATGTTTTTCTGGAACTCTTTTGCTTTTTTGATAATCCAACGGATGTTGCCAATCTGATCTCTGGTTCCTCTGCCTTTTCTAAAACCAGCTTGAACATTTGGAAGTTTGTGGTTCACGTACTGTTGAAGCCTGGCTTGGAGAATTTTAAGCATTACTTTACTAGCACGTGAGATGAGTACAATTGTGGGGCAGTTTGAACATTTTTTGGCATCACCTTTCTTTGGGATTGGGATGAAAACTGACCTTTTCCAGTCCCGTGGCCACTGCTGAGTTTTCCCAATTTCCTGACATATTGAGTTCTGCACTTTCACAGCATCATCTATTAGGATTTGAAAGAGCTCTCATCCAGGATTCCATCACCTCCACTAGCTTTGTAGTAGTGATGCTTCCTAAGGCCCGGTGGACTTCACATTCTAGGGTGTACGGCTCTAGGTGAGTGATCACACCAGAGTGGTTATTTGAGTCATGAAGATCTTTTTTGTATAGTTCTGTGTATTCTTGCCACCTCTTCTTAATACCGTCTGCTTCTGTTAGGTCCATACCATTTCTTTCCTTCATTGAGCCCTTCTTTGCATGAAATGTTCCCTTGGTATCTCTAATTTTCTTGAAGAGATCTCTAGTCTTTCCCATTCTATTATTTCCCTCTATTTTTTTGCATTTATCACTGAGGAAGGCTTTCTTATCTCTCCTTGCTATTCTTTGGAACTCTGCATTCAGATGGGTATAACTTTCCTTTTCTCCTTTGCTTTTAGCTTCTCTTCTTTTCTCAGCTATTTGTAAGGCCTCCTCAGACAACCATTTTGCCTTTTTTCATTTCTTTCTCTTGGGGATGGTCTTGATCACTGCCTCTTATACAATGAACCTCTGTCGATAGTTGATCAGGCACTCTGTCTATCAGATCTAGTCTTGTGAATCTATTTCTCACTTCCACTGTATAATCATAAGGTATTTGATTTAGGTCATACCTGAATGGTCTAGTGGTTTTCCCTACTTTCTTCAATTTAAGTCTGAATTTGGCAATAAAGAATTCATGATCTGAGCCACAATCAGCTCCAGGTCTTGTTTTTGATGACTATATGGAGCTTCTCCACCTTTGGCTGCAAAGAATATAATCAGTCTGATTTCTGTGTTGACCATCTGGTGATGTCCATGTGTAGTCTTCTCTTGTGTTGTTGGAAGAGGGTGTTTGCTATGACCAGTGTGTTCTCTTGGCAAAACTCTCTTAGCCTTTTGCCTGCTTCGTACTCCAAGGCCAAATTTGCCTGTTACTCCAGGTATCTCTTGACTTCCTACTTTTGCATTCCAGTCCCCTATAATGAAAAGGACATCTTTTTGGGGTGTTAGTTCTAGAGGATCTTGTGGGGCTTCATAGAACCATTCAACATCAGCTTCTTTAGCATTACTGGTCAGGGCCTAGAGTTGGATTACTGTGGTTTTGAATGGCTTGCCTTGGAAATGAACAGAACTCATTCTTGTCATTTTTGAGATTGCATCCAAGTACTGCATTTCAGACTCTTTTGTTGATTATGATGGCTACTCCATTTCCTCTAAGGGATTCTTGCCCACAATAGTAGATATAATGGTCATCTAAGTTAAATTCACGCATTCCAGTCCATTTTAGTTCACTGATTCCTAAAATGTTGACGTTCACTCTTGCCGTCCCCTGTTTGACCACTTCCAATTTGCTTTGATTCATGGACCTAACATTCCAGATTCCTATGCAATATTACTCATTACAGCATTGGACTTATTTCCATCACCAGTCACATCCACAACTGGGTGTTATTTTTGCTTTGGCTCCATCTCTTCATTCTTTCTGGAGTTATTTCTCAACTAATCTCCCATAGCATATTGGTCACCTATGGACCTGGGGAGTTCATCTTTCAGTGTTCTATTTTTTTGCCTTTTCATGCTGTTCTTGGGGTTCTCAAGGCAAGAATACTGAAGTGATTTTTCGTTCCCTTCTCCATGGACCATGTTTTGTCATAACTCTCCACTACAACCCGTCCATCTTGGGTGGCCCTACACAGCATGGCTCATAGTTTCATTGAGTTAGACAAGGGGTCAACTTATATATTCTTTGTTAATTTGACACTCCTTATATTGAAGTTTAGAATGCAGATGATAGTCTGCTTCCATTCAGAAGTTTACTTAATCCCTTGAAGGCAAGAAGTAAAGGGGTCGAATGCATGGTGTGTATACACGTACATATACATGTATGTGTTGGGTCATGCTGTACATCAGGAAAAAGTGAAGCTCCTTTCATTTAGGGTAAAGTAGGTCTTCAGCTTGGGCCAGCACATTTTATTCAAATCCAGGGGTTGTGGCTACCATAATGAAAAGTGTAGGTCTACACAGAGTATTAACATGCTTTTGATGTGATCACAAGACATAATTCAAAATGGACCAGAAATGCGGAGATAGGGTGGTCCTAGGGCAGGTTCCAGGCTTCCCTGGTAGCTCAACTGGTAAAGGATCTGCCTGCAGCCCTTTACCCACATATATAGTAGCCGAAGGCTCATATGCCTTTCAGTCTGGGCTCTCCCTCAGAACACCTAAACCAAGATGCAATACTGAAGTTTTTAATTTTGAGAAATTCTGGTATAAAGGAAGAAATGTTTGGTACAAAGAGTAGGCTAAACTTGAATTTAATAGCACTTCTAATATTATTGAACAAGGAATTCACAAAAGGATTATAATGAAAAACAGTTAATTGAATTCATTAAAGTAATTCTAAAATAGTCCCATAGATTTAAGATAATTTAAGATGATAATTTGAAAAACTGTTGTGATATCAGTAAAACTAGGATTTCATTTACCCACTAACAGAATGGCCAGAAAATCCTTTCAACTCTATAGTTAAAGTGCCCATGCTAGATTTTCAAAGGAGACTGCTGCAGTTTAATAAATGCAGCCATCGGCAAAGATCTGGAAAACAGAGCATGAGCACTCTTTTGGCTCACATCATGATGATGACAAATATTCACTGTTTTTTTGTGTTGAATATATTGTATTAAAAAATTTACTAGCTGCTATGTGTATTTGGGATGGCCTCTGAGTGAATTTTAATTCAAGGAAACAAATTTAAAAGGCTAGAAAAATGTCATCCACATGTATCACAGTGGTACATTTTGACAAATTGTCACTAACTTTAAACAACAAACAGCCTCCATTTACACCACTTTTGTATAGGGTACGTTCAGTGTCTCATGGATCGAGTCAATCTGGAAATGCCTTGAGAACAGCTGCTCCAACATAGTTTTGGCTCATTGGGTTTTTGTCAAAACTCAGAACTACAAACATTGCTATGAAGATGGGAGGCGAGGGAAAGCTTCAGGAGTGAAAATGATTTTAAAGCTCAAAATAACTGGCATTGGCTTTGGCACAGGAGGTGTGTGTATATAATTTTTGTTTTTTATTCCTAACTCAATTCATTCAGAGTCCCTTAGAGTCTGTGACTTCTATCAAAAATCTTATCATTATAAAGCCTATTTTTTCATGATTACGTTTTTTGTTTCGTTTAATGTGAAGGAGATGAAGCGGAGAGGGTTACCCATCAGAGGTAGGTAGAGGCAATATATACAGTGATTAGCATTTGGGCTTTAAAGCCAGGTTACCCAAGGTTGAATTCCAGTAGTTCTGCTACTGAAGTATGACCCCTCTCTACCTTGGAGCAAAGGAGACTGGTGACAGTGCAACTTCCTAGAGTAGTTTTGAGAGCTAAGGGTTAATACATACAAAGAACAGTCCCTGCAATATAAGAAATATTCAGTATCATTAAACAGCTCTTTTAATTTAGTTCATTACTAAGAAATCCCTTTCCTTGCCATACTCAGCTAACTCATATTTTTCTCTTTGATTTTTTTTTTTTTTAATATATAGGTGACATTCACTTCTTTAGAACTACTCAAATCATCAAGACATAAGTTTCAGCAATCTTGATGACATTTCAATCTTAAGTGGGTAGGAGTCTACAAATCCACTCTGGAGAGCTCTCCAGGATTCTACATCAGGAGATAAATACACCTCTTTGAGAGTGAGAAGAGCCAGCTTGCTGCAGTAGAGTTGGCAAAAGTTTTTGAAGAAGTTGTGAAGTCTTTAGGTGTGGAGCCCACATGTTCTTTGATAGGCTGTCATCTTTCATCAGGGTTATATTTATTTTTAAAGACATTTTCAGTTCTTGAAAGATTACTCATTTTGTTTTGGACGACCAGCTTGAGAGGTTGCGATAGCTCCTAATTCTCTCCAGTCCTCTGCATAGGAAATTCCTTTCAGGTAAAAACTCTGACCTGGGATAAGTACTAAGTGATTTGTTAACATGATAAAAATAGTAAACCACAGGAGATGGGTACCCCTCTGAAACTGTGATTTCTCATAGCATTTTCTCTCAATGGCAGAATCTTTCATCCAGGGAATAGATAAGATTATTTTAGTATCTTTTAAAGAGAGAATGTGTAGGGTATTTGAGGTATGAAAACTTGTATAGTTTGACTAACAGAAGGTCAAGTTTTGTTTTGTTTTTCCTTGAGGTGGGACTATTTGAACAATTGCTCCTACATCTTTGATTCTAATTCTTTTTATCGAGGCTAGGAGTAAACTTACATAAAAACAATTCTGATTACGGCCATATTCAAGAAAGCTACTTTTATACGGCTATTTAGAAATGGGAGGTATTAGCTGACATCAATGACCTAATTTTTCACAAACTTCATGTCTTTAGCTACAGCCTTTCTTTATTTCAAGAAGACAATTAAATGTCTGCACTTCTCAATCAGAGCCCTCATGGCATGTAATTAAGTAATGAAACTCATTATTAGGAAAGGTTTTATATTGAATTCTAGGTGGGAGAAGTGACTTAAGAAAGCTTTGCACAAAGAAAAGATGTGTGACAAGGAGGAAATAATGTAGATAGAATGACTAATAAACTTGCTCTTGTTTCAAATGATAGCATTAAGCCTTACAGAGAGGGTTAAAAAAAGGCTTGTATTTATAAAGCATTTTTTGAAAAATGTTATTGATTCTATTGTAAGACCTACAGTGATTCTCAAATTTTAGTCTTCATAAGAATTACTGATGCTGATTAAAATGGCAGGTTTCTTTGTCTCAAATAAGAGCTACAAAATGAGGAATATAAATTTTATACACAATGAAATTTGAGACGCATTGGCACTACGTATTCTCCCCCAACATTTCCCCCCGATTTTTTGTTATTAAATTTGCCTTCACTGAATCTCAACTAGAGCAATCACCTCCCATTTCTTTTTTTTTAATCCTCCAACTTTTACTGAGATAAAAGCGTGTATATTTAAGGTGTACCAGGGCTTCTCTTGTGGCTCAGTGGTAAAGAATCCGCCTGCCAATGCAGGAGACGTGGGTTTGATCCCTGGGTCAGGAACATCACCTAGAGAAGGAAACAACAACCCACTCCAGTATTCTTGCCTGGAGAATTACATGGACAGAGGAGCCTGGCAGGCTACAGTCCATGGTGTCACAAAGACTGGGACAAGACTTAGCAACTCAATACACATTCGAAGTATACAAAGTAATGATTTGAAACCAGTATTCTTGCCTGGAGAATTCCATGGACAGAGGAACCTGGCAGGCTACAAGTCCATGAGGTTGTAAAGAGTCGGACACGACTGAGTGACTAACACATGTAACACACACACACACACACATTGTGAAATTATTACCACAATCAGGTTAATTAAATCATTCATCACCTCATAAAGTTATCTTTTTGTGTGTGTGTGGAGAATGTTTAATTAAGTCCCACATTTTTAGAAAAATTATTCAGGATAGCGCTAACTATAACCACCACGCTGTGCATTTATGCCCCAGAAATTGTTCATTTTAAAACTGAAACTTGTATTCTTTGATCAGCGTCTCTCCATTTCTCCCACTCCTTAGTCCCTGCTAACCACATTCTGCCTTTTGTTTCTACAAGCTGGACATTTCCCTTCCTTTTGAGAGTCCACATGTAAGTGAGATCATGCAGCACCGCTCTGTCTGGCTTATCTCACTTAGTATAGTGTCTTACAGATTCATCCATGTCGTTACAAGTGCCAGGGTTTGTTTCTTTCTACCTACTGAATGATATTCCATTATAATATATAAACCACATATTCTTTGTTCATCTCTTGGACACTTAGGTTGTTTCTATATCTTGGCTATGGTGAATAATATTGCAGTGAACAGGAGAGTGCAGCTATCACTTCAAAATTCTGATTTCAATTCCTTTGAAATGACTGGATCACATATTAATTTTAATTTCTTTGAGGAACCTCCATACTGTTTTCCCTAAAGGGCATACCAATTTACATTCGCACCAAATGGTATGCAAAGATTCCCTTTCTCCACATCCTCATCAACAGTTTTTACCAGATATTTTGTTTTTAGTAAATGCCATCTTAACAAGAAAGAGATGATACCATGCTGCAGTTTTGCATTTTCCTGAAGGTTAGTCATATTGAACACCTTTTGATGTACCTCTTGGTCATTTGTATGTCATATTTGGAAAAATTTCTATTTAAGCCCTTGGTCTATTTATTATTTGTGGTTTTGTTTTTGTTTGAGTCATATGAGTTTCTTTATATATTTTGAATATTTGCCAGATATTTATTTGGTTTGTAAATACTTTCTCCCATTGCATAGGTTGCATTTAACTTTGTTAATTATTTCCTTTGCTGTAAAGAAGCTTTTTAGTTTGTAATTCAACTTATTTTTATTTTTTTCTTGTTGTGTCATACCCAAAAAAATTGTTTCTAAGACCAATGCCAGTGAGTGTTCCCTATGTTTGCTTCTAGGAGTTTTAGTTTCAAGTCTTACATTTAAGTATTTAAATTATTTCAAATTTTTGTAAATCTTATTCTTTTGCATATGGATTTCCAGTTTTCCCCACACTGTCTATTGAAGGGACTCTTTTTTCCTAATTGTGTATTTTTGACACATTTGTCAAAGATTGGTTGACTGTACATATGTGGGTCTGGGCCCTCCATTCTATTCCATCAGCCCATGTGTCTGTTATTATGCCAGTACCATACTGTTTTGATTACTGTCATTTTGGTTGCATAGTTTGAAATTAGGAAAATGTGTGTGTTGCCTCCAGTTTTATTCTTCTGGCTCAAGAGTGCTTTAGCTACTAGGGATCTTTTGTGGTTCCATATAAATTTTAGGATTGTCTTTTCTATTTCTGTGAAAAAATATCATTGCAATAGAGATTGCATTGAATCTGTAGATTGCTTTAGGTAGTATGGACATTTTAATAACTTTTTTTCAGTTCATGAACAGGGTTATTTGTCATTTATTTTGTATCTTTCCATTTCTTTAATAAATGTTTTCGATAAATAAATCATTTTCTATAAACATATCTTTCACTGCTGGCAATATTATTTACCCATTTAAAAATAAATTCTTAGATATTTAGAGTTGCTGAGGTCAATAGAAACTTTGGTCTAGTTGAAGGAAAAAGCAGACAGAATAGGCTTCATCTTGAAAACAGGACTCCATCTTGGGCCAGATTGTGGACTTTGAGCTATATGCCCAGTATCTACAGAAATGACATACCAACAGGAAAACCAGACCCCCCCTCCGGATGGAAGAGCCCCAGGGCTCGCACATAGACTTTCCAATGCCTAAAAGAACACCCTAATTATCTGTGTAACTGAACAGAATCATAAATTCTATTATGCTTATTGGCGTATGGTCACAGGCCTATTGATAATTGTCCACTGTTAATTACCTAGGCTTAAGGCATATGAATCATGGGTTTAAGGCATACACATCATGGGTTAACTTTGTTTGTATCTTTCTTTTCCTTTGTTCAGAGTAGTTTCAGAGAATTTGGGGAGGTGGGTTTGAGCACGTACACTTAGGGTATATAAGGTTTTCACAAAAACTGGTCAGGGTCCTTGGCTAAGAGGAGACTCTGCCTTGGGCCCGCTGGTGTAATAAACTGCACTCTACTGTCTGCATTGTCCTTCTGAGTGAGTTCATTTCCCAGAACGCCTGGCTACAACGTAGTCATTGTAACATTTAATTTGTAGTGACCTACTGTCAAGTATAGAGTATCTGGTCCTGAGGTCCAGGACATAGAAACTGCCTCAACATGCTCTTGGTCAAATAAAAGGCACAGAAAAGCTAACAGATACCTGAGACTCATCAGTAAACTGTGAGAGACATATACAGGAGGCCTTGGGGAAGGATATATGGCCCAACTTTAGGGATGTGGGGAGGGTCAGGAATTATAAAAGAAATGGCATTGAGGTGCATATGTCTTTTCAAAGCACTATTTACAATAGTCAAGACAAGGAAGCAACCCATAGAGTGACCATGAACAGAAGGTTGAATTAATAAGATGTTGTGTATATAATATATACAATGAAATATTACTCAGCCATATGAAAAGTAAAATTCTGCCATTTGCAGCAACATGAATGAACCTAGAGACCTTGATGTAGTTCATGTAGAGACATCATAGCTTATCCTAGTGATGCTGCAATACAGAATGTCTACCAGCACAGCACAGTCTATAGGTTAAAGAAACCTATTCTAAGACTGATCTATACATCAGTGTCTCTTTTGCTGTCTATGGACTCTGTGGGAGAGGGAGAGGGTGGGGAGATTTGGGAGAATGGCATTGAAACATGTATAATATCATGTATGAAACGAGTCGCCAGTCCAGGTTCGATGCACGATACTGGATGCTTGGGGCTGGTGCACTGGGACGACCCAGAAGGAGGGTATGGGGAGGGAGGAGGGTTCAGGATGGGGAACACAGGTATACCTGTGGTGGATTCATTTCGATATTTGGCAAAACTAATACAATATTGTAAAGTTAAAAAAAAACAAAAAGAAACCTATTCTAAATAAAGACAGCAGAGGATGGTGGTTAGGGAGTTAGAATGTGGATTCAGGTGCTTATCAGTTCAGTTCAGTTGCTCAGTCGTGTCCAATTCTTTGCGACCCCATGAACCACAGCACACCAGGCTTCCCTATCCATCACCAACTGCTGGAGTCTACCCAAACACATGTCCATTGAGTCAGTGATGCCATCCAACCATCTCATCCTCTGTCGTCCCCTTCTCCTCCTGCCCTCAATCTTTCCCAGCATCAGGGTCTTTTCAAATGAGTCAGCTCTTTGCATCAGGTGGCCAAAGTATTAGAGCTTCAGCTTCAACATCAGTCCTTCCAATGAACAACCAGGACTGATCTCCTTTAGGATGGACTGGTTGGATCTCCTTGCAGTCCAAGGGACTCTCAAGAATCTTCTCCAACACCACAGTTCAAAAGCATCAATTCTTTGGTGGTCAGCTTTCTTTATAGTTCAACTCTCACATCTATTCATGACTACTGGAAAAACTATAGCCTTGACTAGATGGACTTTTGTTGGCAAAGTAATGTCTCTGCTTTTTAATATGTGGATTATAATAAATCTACTTCTCAACAGTACTGAGAATTAAATGAAGCTATACACTATAATGTGTTGAATTATGCCCCCTAGCCTCACCCTCCAAAAGTATATTGAAGACTTAACCCTCTCAGAATGTATCACCTTGTGTTAGTTGCGTATTCATGTCTGACTCTTTGCAACCCCTTAGACTGTAGCCCTCCAGGCTCCTCTATCCATGGAATTCTCCAGGCAAGAATACTGGAGTGGGTTGTCATTCCCTTCTCCAGGGGATCTTTCAGACCCAGGGATCAAACCCAGGTCTCCTGCATTGCAGGCAGATTCTTTACCAACTGAGTTTCCTGGGAAGTCCCATATATATATAGCTTATTTCTGGAAGAATGATGAAGAAATTGGTTATAATGTTTCCTCTGCGGAAAGCATCTAGGATACTATAGACCATACGAATAGTCACATTTTACTGTGTTTCTCTTTATTCCATTTGAAACTATCATTTGGATATATTTTTAAATTAAAATTGAAATTAAAAAAGAAAAACATGATGAGAATAGCTTCTGTCTGATAGGTTGAAAGACTAAGATATAGGCATATGTTATCATTGTGCCTGGCCATTCAAAAGCCCTCCAAAATATCATGATTATTACCACAGTTGCTCTTGAGTATCCCCAGAGGATTGGTCCCAGGACCTCCGGTGGGTACCAATATTCAGGAATGCTCAAGTCCCTTATGTAAAATAGCATAATATTTGCAGGCAATGTATACACATTACCACATATACTTTAAATTATGTCTAAACCACTGAAAATACCTCATACAATATAAATGCTATATAAATACTTGCCAGCAGGTGGTAAATTCAAATTTTGTTCTGGGGAACTTTCTGAAAATTTTTTTTAAAAATATTTTTGATCCACGGTTTGTTGAATTCCGTTCTGCCAGAGTACCCATTTTCATGTAATCAGGTTAGAAAGAGCTCAGAGAATTTGGTCTCTGGGTGCTCCTAAGACTCTCCACCAACAGAAGGTTTCTTGGCTCCAAGGTTTACTGAATGTCTCCTGTGTGGAGTTAAGATCTCATTTCATGTTTGGGTAAAAGTTTTCAATATAAGGGAGAAGTCCCAAAAGAGAAATGCATGCTTTGGAGCAAAGACTTTACAAGTGAATTTTTGTCCTCTAAACTAGAATGTCAAAAGAAGGCAGATTCCCTAAAGACTTGGTTATTGCCATTAGCAACTGTCTAGCAAAACCAGAATCATTAAGGGTAGTTTGAAAGTGTTTAATTTATGCACTGCACAAAATTCTATTTTTTTTCCTAGTGTTAAATTTGAGCAGAAAAATTAGAGTCTTAAAGGGCAGTCTTTAGCCAGGAGCTAACTTAGGCTGGTCTCATCTTGTTCCTTCGCAGATACCCTTTATGTGTGGATTTATTCTAGGAGCAACTGTGAGTCAATCTATATCCCACTTAATTTTAGCAGACAGGTGATAGGAAACCTGTTTTGTTTTCTTCTGCTATTCCTAGCTAAACACAAGGCTCCCTTTAATTGGTGATTCGTGGGTAAACAACTAGGCTACCGCCCGTTAGTGACTGAGCTTGTGACTCTGAGGCCATTCATTGGAAATGAGTTGAGAAAGTTGCTCTCCATTGAAAACTTGCTCTCATAATATCATCTAACATGATGACCTGCAAAAACAAACAAAAACTCAACACTGGGAAAAATATTTTGTTTTTATTAAACACCTGTGCTATATACAGTTAAATGTGCTGCTGCAGTAGCTATGGGTATGGCCTTGACATCCACTTCACTTTGATGGGAAAATCTCTCTCCATCTTGACAAGACAGCATACTCTTAAGAGCACAAGCAGCCTATAGAAGAGTAATAATTCTATTTCCTTGGTGCCTTGGGTTCTTCTTTCATTATGCTCTAGTTTTTAGTTGGTTAATTGTATTTTCCAGCCTTCACATTGCATGGCAAATAGGAAACCCATTTTAGTGTAAAAGCATCCATCAATTGTTATTGGTGAAACACTCAAGGCATTAGTTACCTTGGAACCAGAGCAAAGAATAATGGGTTTGGTTCCTCACTTTAGTTGCTTTGGGAAGTAGATGCTGTCACAAGATAACTATTAGATTTTATTTTCTCAAGGTTGTACAAATAAGATAATATGAACTGTTTCTCAGATAAGTCTGTCTATGTCCTTAAGTGTCAACTAGAAAGTTAAATTCAAGCTTCTAAAATTGTAGCTTCAGGCTTGTAGCTCAATGCTCCTCTCACAATCATATTTTCATGTATTTATTCCTGCATGCATGTTTGTTTTTAACCAACATTTAGTGAGTACATATCATGTTCTAGGGGTCAGCTGAGAAACGGGAAGGAAAAATATGAATGACAATGCAAAATCTGATAGGAAGAATCTTTGATTTAGGAGACAGACAAATACACAGATGATTCTGAACATTGCCTAAATAGTAAATAAAGATATTCTAGGAATGCAGAGGAGGGGCACCTAATCTAGACTGGGATGGGGTGAGGAATAAGTGAATATTTCCAGGGAAAACTGATATCTGAATAGAGTTGCAAAAGATAACTGGATGTTGCCTACGTAAAGAGTAATTCAAATTTACTGTTTTTGAGGCTCAGTTACTTCTTGCTACTTACAAGGATATGGTAAAATTAAAATCCAGTGGAAAAACTTATAAGAGAAAAAGATCTATTTATGTAAAAAAAAACAATGAACCTGGAGTACTTGATAGAGGAGAATCTGTAATGAGACTCCGACTGGGAAGGAAAGATGAGAGAAATACTCTTGAGTTTTAACTTCCCCTTGGGCATAAGGATTAACTTTTATTGACCTGAAGAATCCCTTGGGACACTGTAATGATTTCTGGATTCTCTCCTCCATAAATTCTGATTTAGCAGGTGTGGGGGAGGCTCAGGTATATGAATTTGTAGCAAACCACCCAGGCAGGTACACGTTTCTCTCTCCTGAATTTTTATCCCCCTCACCATATCTTTTGCTGTCCGTTTACTAACACACCACGAGAGGCTGGCACTTTGAAAAGAATTTTTGTGAAAACCAAGCAACAGCAGAAAAGGTATTAGAAAAAAAAAAAAAAAAGAGAGAGACTCATACAACTAGCTAAGCTTATGCAGCTAAAGGACCTGCTGCTGCTGTAAGGGCAATCTAGGCTTCAGATTTAGAACAGCTTTACAAGGCCATTGTCGGACTTCTTTCCCTTGGAGTAAATTTCCCTGGGACACATTTCGCATCTTATTTCCTGAACCTAAAAGTCTGTCAGTTGTTCATTGTACCTCTAACTCATTTGAGCATAAACATTTATTTACTTTCACCTTCATTGCCCACCTGGAGTCCTTCAGCTCCTTTTGTTTTTCCTGTTCAAAGGAATGCCCTCATCTTTGTGCTGTGCTGTGCTAAATCACTTCAGTGGTGTCCGACCCTTTGAAACCCTATGGACTGTAGCCCTCCAGTCTTCTCTATCCATGGGTTCTCTAGGGAAGAATATTGGAGTAGGTTGCCATGCCTTCTTCCAGGGATCTTTCCAACCCAGGGATTGAACCTATATCTCTTATGTATTCTGCCTTGGCAGGTGGATTCTTTACCACTAGCACCACCACCCTCCTCCTTAGCTGAGTATAAAGATGTATTAATAACTTGAATCAGCTGACACTCTATCCCCTCTACACAGTGAGGGGCCTTTGTGTAATCATTTCTAATGATAGTGCTACAGGTTAGAGAGACCTTCACTGTGAAGCGACACCTTTAACATTGCCGTTGTACACATATCAACCCAAGCAAACGCATACTGCATAACTGATTTTGTTGAATAAGAGAAGAAATACAGTCATTGTGAATGATTCAGAGGCACTTGTGTCTCAGAACACTGATATCCTGTTATCTAGGAAGACAAATGTGATCTCTTAACCCAGATCTTTTATTTGATATCAGGAAAAGTGACTTTGTCAAGGTGCTATTTCATAAACTCTTTGAAATAAGAAGTTACCTGAAGTTATTATCTTGTGTGATCGCTTCAGAAATGATTGATTGACTAGGGCTTATTGGAATGGTAACTAGGCTACTCTCTTTGAGAAATCACAAGTGTCAAAGTGAAATAGTAATTTGGAAATACATTCATCCCACAATATTTTAGGAGTGCTGTGCCATAAGATTTAGAGATAGAAGAGTAAAACATTGTCCACTAAGAGCTTATAAGTGAACCTTCACATGAGGTAGCAGTAACCACATGATATAGCAAAACCACACTTGATTTGAAAAAAAAAAAGACATTTCTACTGCTGCATATAAACTAGTAGACCTTTAGGCTATGTCTCAGGCACAAAATGAGGAAGTTTCTTCAAAGTGAGTGGGCCCAGAGAAGTAATTCAGTGATATCAGTTCTGAAGTGAATATGAAAGTGTGGATTGTGCTGAAAAGTCCCCAGCTGTCCGACCAAGCACAGAGACCAGGGCAGGAAGATTTGTAGTTTTGATTTGGTTCAGAATCTTCAAGACAACATACACTTTTATATTTGAAAATTTAGATCTCTGATATGGACAATGCAATAGGGGAAAAGCCTACTACAGAGCCATGTGCCAGCTTGTCTCTTTTATTTTTCCTTTGATGTCTCTGAGACTGTGTTCCAAAGATGAATCAGATGGGCTCATTCTCCTGAGAAGGTTGCTCAATTAGGAGGATACAATAACCTTTGAAAAAGAAAGATGAAATGCTGATGAGCCAACACAGGAATTAACATTTAAATATTGCCTCTGTACCAGCTCACAATATTGGTAACAACAACAGTAATTATCATCGTATTTCAGAAAGCTGTTAGTCTCAGAGTGGGTGTGGAAAGTCAAACAGGAGAATGAACTTCCTCTTTCTGACTGACAATTCGGAGGCAATTCTTTATTACCCTAGATTTATAGGAGAAAATCTTCCTGAAAAATCTTAAGCAAAGTCCAAAAATATGAATTCTGTTAAAATAGAAAGCAAACCTAATTCAGAATATTTAGCTACTGTAAAATTATTCTTCTTGGCTTCATAAATGCACACTAAAAACATTAAAAAGTTATTTGAAAAAGCAAAATATACATTGTACATCTATTCATCAGGATGAAATATTAATATATGCTCAAAAGTAAGTCAACATTTTTTACTGAGGATATATTTGTGTAGATACTTAAAATAGTAATAGGTCTACAAGAGTCTGTAAGACAGATATGACCCCTGCCCTCTTGAAACATATCCATTGACCTCAGATCTCTTCACATTTCCAACCTCTAGTTTATTCCATAGTCAATCTCATCAGTCTCAAGTCTTTAATATTAAGTATATACTGCCTCCCAAAATATCTTTAGTCTGAACCTGTCTTTTGGACTTCAGATTCATACATCTAACTCCCTGATCGACACCTTTATTGAGATAATGATTTGGTATGTCAAATTAACTCTGTAAAAGAACTTTTATTCTTTTCTCATGACCCATGTCTCTGTCAATCCATTTTTCCTCTTCTTTTCTTCAGCCACAAAATGCTAACTTCATTCTTCTGGTTGATCTTGCTAAAAAGCCTATGGTCATCTGTGACCATTTATTCATATTCTCTCTCACCCTTTCTCTCTCATGAATTTACTTATCCCCAATCTAAAACATATTCTATAATGATAAACCTGAACTATAGTCCATCCTAAAGGAGATCAGTCCTGGGTGTTCATTGAAAGGACTGATGTTGAAGCTGAAACTCCAGTACTTTGGCCACCTGATGCGAAGAGCTGACTCATTTGAAAAGACGCTGATGCTGGGAAAGATTGAAGGCAGGAGGAGAAGGGGACGACAGAGGATGAGATGGTTGGATGGCATCATCAACTCGATGGACATGGGTTTGGGTGGATTCCGGGAGTTGGTGATGGACAGGGAGGCCTGGTGAGCTGCGGTTCATGGGGTCGCCAAGAGTCAGACACGACTTAGTGACTGAACTGAACTGATATTCCAGATTCTGTGGTTTCTAAATATTATTTCTACTATTACACAGTCCATGGAATTCTCCAGGCCAGAATACTGGGTGGGTAGCCATTCCCTTCTCCAGGGGTTCTTCCCAACCCAGGATCGAACCCAGGTCTCGCACATTGCAGGTGGATTCTTTACCAGCTGAGCCACCAGGGAAGCCCATTATACTGTGCTAAGTGACCACATTTCCGTACCTGGAATATTGAAATCACTACCAGTTGGTCTCACTTTCCAATGTTAAGCATTATCACATATTTTCCATAGAGCAACCAGATGGGATATTTAGAAAATGTTAATTCTTTTTTTTTTTAATTTTTTAACTTTACAATATTGTATTGGTTTTGCCATATATCAACATGAATCCGCCATAGGTATACACGTGTTCCCCATCCTGAACCCTCCTCCCTCCTCCCTCCCCGTACCATCCCTCTGGGTCATCCCAGTGCACCAGCCCCAAGCATCCAGTAAAGTACATCAAACCTGGACTGGCGACTCGTTTCATATATGATATTATACATGTTTCAATGCCATTCTCCCAAATCATCCCACCCTTTCCCTCTCCCAGAGAGTCCAAAAGACTGTTCTATACATTAGTGTCTCTTTTGCTGTCTTGTATACAGGGTTATTGTTACCATCTTTCTAAATTCCATATATATGCATTAGTATACTGTATTGGTATTTTTCTTTCTGGCTTACTTCACTGTGTATAATAGGCTCCAGTTTCATCCACCTCATTAGAACTGATTCAAATGTATTCTTTATAATGGTGGAGTAATACTCCATTGTGTATCTGTACCACAGCTTTCTTATCCATTCATCTGCTGATGGACATCTTGGTTGCTTCCATGTCCTGGCTATTATAAACAGTGCTGCGATGAACATTGGGGTACACGTGTCTCTTTCCCTTCTGGTTTCCTCAGTGTGTATGTCCAGCAGTGGGATTGCTGGGTCATAAGGCAGTTCTATTTCCAGTTTTTTAAGGAATCTCCACACTGTTCTCCATAGTGGCTGTACTAGTTTGCATTCCCACCAACAGTGTAAGGGGGTTCTTCATACTTTCCTGCTGAAAACCGTTTAGTGATTATCTACTTTATTCTAGGTTAAATAAAAAAAGCTACAATCGTAATCTACTTGGCTTGCCCACATCCCCCTCCAACTCTGTAATATCATTTTGCTTGTTGTCCACACCCTTCCATCATAAGCACATTTTCTCCCCCAGATTTTTTTTTTTTTTGCATTTGGTCTTCATTTGATGCATATGTTCTTCCCCCACAAACACTTGCATAATACTTCTTTAATTTTATTTAACTCTTTTAAATTTTACTTTGTCAGAGTGGCCTTCCCTGACCTGACTCTGAAGAACAGAGCATTCACCCTCCATGCTCTGCTTTAAAAATTTTTTTTTTACCATTTCTCATACTTCTAGCAATCTGTAATCATTATAACAGTCTCCATTATTCCAAGATTCCATACTTATAAATTCTTGTACTTGCTAAGGCATGTTTGTGACCCCAGAATCAATAATTGCAGCACTTTCTTAGCTATTCACAGACAAGTGCTAAGTGGTGAAAAAGTCCAAGGCAGACATTGCTTGCTGAGGTTGAACAAGGTGCTGCTTTGCCCTCTTCCTTCAGCTCTTACACAACATACATGTGTCCTTGGTGCTATCTGTTAGGCACATTTTTGTCATTTTTTAATTTTTGTTATTGATTTTGTTGTGTAAGCCAGCTTAAGTGTGTCTTAGTGTTCCTACTGCTGCTGCTAAGTCGCTTCAGTCGTGTCCGACTCTGTGTGACCCCATAGACGGCAGCCCACCAGGCTCCCCCATCCCTGGGGTTCTCCAGGCAAGAACACTGGAGTGGGTTGCCATTTCCTTCTCCAATATATGAAAGGGAAAAGTGAAAGTGAAGTCGCTCAGTCGTGTCCAACTCTTAGAGACCCCATGGACTGCGGCCCACCAGGGTCCTCTGTCCCTAGGATTCTCCAGGCAAGAACACTGGAGTGGGTTGCCATTGCCTTCTCCAGTGCATGAAAGTGAAAAGTGAAAGTGAAGTCACTCAGTCATGTCCGACTCTTAGAGACCCCATGGACTGCGGCCCACCAGGGTCCTCCATCCATGGGATTTTCCAGGCAAGAGTATTGGAGTGGGTTGCCATTGCCTTCTCCAGTGCATGAAAGTGAAAAGTGAAAGTGAAGTCGCTCAGTCATGTCCGACTCTTAGAGACCCCATGGACTGCGGCCCACCAGGGTCCTCCATCCATGGG